>NC_137880.1:6968780-6991463 GCF_963924005.1 Protomyctophum bolini | reverse complement strand
CCCAGCAGATCCCTCTGATTAGTGTGATTTGACTTCATTATACGGTATATGTGTCACACGATTACAGGGTGCGCTATCATACACATATACTGTATAATTATAACATAATTATGCACACACACACACACACACGTTACACCTGTAAAACTGCATTTCATTGCAATGACTATGAGGCACTGCATGAGGCACACATGCCTCTTCTTGTGCTTTTTGATCTTATACTAGTGAAACACAACAGTGGAGAATTAATCACTGAACAAACAGCCATCCTCCTCCTCCTGCTGTTCTCTGTCCTCATGCTCGCCACTGATGTCTCTGCGCACGCACGCACACACGCACGTACACACACTCACACACAAACACGCACACAGCCACTCCTGCTTCACATCTTTCCTGCCGTTTTTTCTTATTTGTAGACTCTCTCTCTCTCTCTCTCTCTCTCTCTGGTGTATGTGTATCAGAAACCACATCACAATGTCGTTTGTTACGGGAAGAAGATTCCGCCTGTTGCCCCCATGGTTACCGAGAAGAGAAGAGAAGAGAAGAGAGAGGGAGGAGGAGGGGGGGGGGGGGGGGGGGAGGACAGACAGACAGACAGACAGACAGACAGACAGACAGACAGACAGACAGACAGACAGACAGACAGAATGCCCATGATGTGCGAGATCTGAGATCTAGTGGCGAACGCGGAGGAGACGTTACCATTATATCACTTCATTGTATTACAATGAACGATAATTACTTCACATGAGCAGCCTTGTATATGCAACATACAATACACATAATTTGACACGACACAAACAAAAACCAATAAATGACATATACAAGAACAAAGAATAACAAACAAGAGCAACTGTTCTGTTTATTATACCGCTGGTCGTCAAGACTCTAAATTTAGCCTCCAAATCGAATGATGTACACAAACGACTTCTGTAATCTTGACCTTATTGAATTTGCGGAACTCTGTCTCCTATTATCTGCAAGGCAGAAACGCATATTTCCCTTTCAAAACATGGCTAGTGTTTGAAGTGCTATTCGTCGCTACAACGTATTATGTTGTCGTTATAATTATGTGTCCAAAGCTGTTACTTTTCAGGATTCAATTCATAGCTAAAGTAGCATATCGGTAAGCTCAAAACACAAGGGGTGGATGAACAACCATTATACAACAGGTCGTTTCGAGGAAGCAATCTGATTGGTTGAAACGGCTCCTAGCCATGGATCAAATCAGCACCGTTCACCACCTAATCAAAACAAAGAATTCAGCTGCTCTGTTTTCCCAGAGTGCTAGCAAACTCGGTGGCTATAGGCTAGCTATAGTTTCTTGGGACATTTGTGGTCGTAGTGACTACGTCGGTCATTAAAAATATTATTTTTGTCAGCGATTTTCTTAGTTTTAAGGGCAACTGTTGTATAATTGCAATATTACACTCGAGGGGGTGCGGTTTAACGTGATTATTGCCACTTCAGTGACGCTTGCGGAACTCAACTTCGTCTCGTTCCTGACCGCATCACTGTCATGGCAATAATCACGTTAAACCACACCCTCTCGTGTAATATTGCTTAACTGAAGACAGGCAGTTTTTTATAATATAGGATAGTGAGATTAGGAGATAGGAGTCAGGGTGTTACGGACGTGAGTATAGGGATGAGGACCCAAATGCAGGCGACAGGAGGCAGAACCGGTACATTTAGGAAGATGTATTAACTAAACTCAGGAACTTTCATATAGGCTACGAGGGCAAAAGGTAGGTAAATCTCAGAAAAACCTACAGTATAATACAGGAACTCACGCAACAGGGAACTACGAAGCAACAAGAACACAATGCAAACACAGGACTTAAATAGACACAGGATAACAGGGCACAGCTGGAACCAAAACACAATCAACACTATAGGATAGGCCCGGGGGGACTAAAAGGACACAGGTGGAAACACTGACAAATTACAAGGTATAGGTAATAGACAAGGTAACTAACGGTAACATGGCAGACAGGAAACACTAGGAACAACACTACAAAATAAGATACGCAAAACCAAGGCAACAACAGTGTAACAGAAAACCAAAACCAAAGAGAAATAAAAAAAATATGTAAAACAAATACATATTTAGCCCCATGCTCGAATGCCCCCCTCACATACTCAAAAGCAGATGCAAGAGAAGATAAGAGTGCTGGCAGACACCTCATCACAAATTGGCCTCACCATCCATAAAGGAAAGACAAAAGTCCTCAAGGTCAACACAACACACAGAGATCCAGTGACACTAGAGAGGGAACAGCACTTGAGGAAGTAAAAGCCTTCACATACTTAGGCAGTGTCATAGACAGTCAGGGCGGCACGGACGCAGACGTCAGAGCCAGAATCGGCAAGGCAAGAGGCGCATTCATCCAACTCAAGACCATTTGGAGCTCCAAACAAATCAGCCAGCGGACAAAGCTCAGACTCTTCAGCTCAAACGTCAAGCCAGTACTATTGTACGGATCAGAGACGTGGAGGACAACAAAGGCAACAACAGTGAAGGTGCAAACCTTCATCAACAGCTGCCTGAGGAGAATCCTGAGCATCCGCTGGCCAGACACCATCAGCAATAACGACCTCTGGCAGAGAGCGAGTCTACCACCGGTGGAAGAGGAGATAAAGAGAAGAAGGTGGGGATGGACAGGCCACACACTCCGGAAGCCCAACACCAGCATCACGAGACAAGCCCTTACATGGAACCCACAAGGCAAAAGAAAGAGAGGGAGGCCGAAGAACACCTGGCGCAGGGACCTTGAGACTGACATCAAACAGTGTGGACTGACATGGAAACAGCTGGAAAAGAAGGCGCAGGATAGAGGACTCTGGCGAACTGTAGTCGACGGCCTATGCTCCATAAAAAGGAGCGATAGGCATAAGTCAAGTCGAATGCCCCTGTCAAAAACAGCAAAAATCCCTAAGACGAAAGAAAGCAGCACTTGAAAAAAAAAAAAATAACACTCATCTTTTACTTTCTCTAATAACAACCTAAAACATGAACCTTGGTTGAAAAAAAAAAACTCAAGTTGTCCTTTAAGCGCAGCCGCTTAACATAATATATATTTTTTTTGTAATTTTACTTTCTTTTTTGTTTTCTGAGCTCAATTGCGCCCAAAAAAACCTGAACTTTTAACTTTCAGTAGATTTTCTGTGGTCTGGGGGTTTTCTGGCTCAGACAAGTGCTCTGATTCTCCTGCCGTTTGTGATGTCACAGCCTGCAAATCCCATGTCACGGTTTTGCCTGTTTTCGTTGCAGCTCAGAAGGCTTCCAACCCCCAGAGAAAACTCCAGGCCACAGAAAATCCACTGAATGTCTCAAAGTTCAGGTTTTCTGGCTTGAGGTCATAAAACCTAAAAGTAAAAAAAAATGAAAAATACAAATAAATGCAAATTAAATGTCATGAAACCTATAAAAGGAGACTCCATGAGTATAGGGCACCGGTTCTCAGCGCACGGCACCACCAAGGCCTTATACGACCAGGTCTGTAAGGGTCCATTTGGGTTGCACTTTGTTAATGTATGCACTCTCTGAGTTAAATAGCAATTACACTAAAAGCACCAGAGTGTTTCATCGCCTATAGATTACGGCCGCCCTTGCAGTAATCGTTTAAAAGCTTATAGCTCAGAGATTCTCAACCCTTTTTTTTTAAAATTTCAAGGACAGTTTGATGTGCATTCGACCACGGACCAACTCCCCCCCCCCCCCCCCCTCACCCACAGCCCATTTGACGACATTGATTTCCTGTTCTTCCTTCAGTGTTAATTAAACTCTGAGAGTTTAACCCATTTCGACCTGAAATGGCATTTAAAGAAAGCAGTTGTTCTGCTGTTGATATACCAACAGGGTGGCTTTATAATCTATGGGGTGGGGGGGGGGGGTGTCACATGATGTATTGTCCCTATAGCAACGATACACACGTGTGTGTCGCCGCTGCTGGTTGACAAGTTTGCCTAGCAACCGGCATGTAGAAATCACCGGACTGACAGGTATACAGGAGAGAGAGAGAGAGAGAGAGGACTTCAAATCATTGTGTATTCCTGCACCGTTCGTGGCGTGTGACCTTTTGTCGTTTGTACAGCGAAATAATAATGTACACACAAAACGGAGGAACTATACCTTTAAATGAGTCATGTGTGACCAGATTTGACTGAGAGCCTGCCATTATTGCGCAAAGCGAAATAAGCGTCCGAGCTGAAATCGACACGTGAATAATGAAATAAATGCATAAACATGTAGCTACAGGTGTAATGTCAGAGACTATACAGTGACCGCAGATAGTGAACCTTTCAAGCCTGTTTTCTCAACTCGCTGTTTTCTAAAACGACATTGGGCTGTGTTTTGCGTGTCTTAAGTACCTGGTCTTATTCCCTAACTTGAGTAAACTAAAGACCTGGAGGCGTGGTCAATGCTCTTTGGCCACTCAGAATAGCCAAATGGCATTGATCATCACGCCTCCAGGTCTTTCGTTTACTCAAGTTAGGGAATAAGACCTGGTGCTTTAGACACGCAAGATACAGCCCATTATCTCCAATTTTCTGGAAAATTAAGAAAACCTTACAGTATACTATACTATACTATACTATATATAGAGAGAGTCATCCATGCCTTTATTTCCTCTCGACTGGATTACTGCAATGCTCTATATGCAGGCATCGATCAGTCGGCTATTAGGCGTCTTCAGCTCGTCCAGAATGCCGCCGCTCGCCTCCTCACTAATACAAATAGGCGGCACCATATCACCCCAGTCCTCGCCTCCCTCCACTGGCTCCCTGTCCGCTTTAGAATTGATTTTAAGATTTTAGTGTTTGTTTTTAAAGCCCAAAATGACCTGTCCCCTCCATATTTAGCTGAATTGATCACTCCCTATGTACCAGCAAGAGCCCTGAGATCGGCCAATCTGTCTCTCCTGATTGTGCCTGACACAACATTTAGGACCAGAGGAGATGGCGCGTTCGCCGTGGCCGGTCCCAACCTCTGGAACGCCCTGCCGCTCCATGTTCGCGCTGCTCGGTCTTTGACGGTTTTTAAATCCTTATTAAAGACTCATTTTTACTCTATCGCTTTTAATTCAATTTAATTTAAGTCTGCCCACGAGCTATGTTCCTATGGACTGCCAATTCAATTTTACTTTTTGCTCTCTCTTTGAATTTATTGCTTTATTTTATCCCTTTTCTGTTTGCTTGTGTTTGTATTTTATAATTATGCTTTGCAAATGTGAAGCGCTTTGGTTCGACCTTGGTCGATGTAAATGCGCTGTATAAATAAAGTTTGATTGATTGATTGATTGATATATTTTTTTAAACAAAGCAACACTGCCTCATCAAAGTTGGTGTTGTGATGTTATTTATTGTCAATTATACTTCCATGTGAGGGAGAGAGGTGGTGGAGTTAGCTGCTTTAGCAGACAGTTTGAGGGTAGAGGTTTTGTCCAAAGCACTTTTTACTACTTTCCAATGGTTCACTATTTTCCAAACAACACTTAAAGGGTGTTCAATACACTTATTTGTGCCAAACCCCCCCGCTCAAAAATGGAGTTATGAGGTTTCCTCCCAACGACAGTCGCCCTATTGCTTTGAACGGTGTTCTCAGATACAGTAGCCGGTATTATTGACAACTACGTTGTAGTAATGGGTCAAATTATACGCAGGATTTTACATGTTGTAAAGCTTTTCCTTGAAAATACATCATTTCAATGTTCCCTATATATCGACAGCACAGCAGGGTATAATTGGACAGATTGTATGAGTGTAATTACGGCAGTTCACTATAACCACTAATTTATATGACGTGGTGTCGCGCGGCAAAAATAGGAGAGGGGGGGGGGGTGAGGAAAACTGTGTGAAAGGCACAAACAAACAAAGCCCTGCATGGCGTTTCACATCGTGTTGCTTTATTGCATCCAGATGTACGTGTTTATGTATATAGCTTGTGATGCATTACTATAATTCAGCTAATCATCGTATATAATTGCATGTGAGAGGGAGACGGGGCGGAGGGAGGGAGGGAGGGAGGGAGGGAGGGACGGACGGACGGAGTCCAATTATTGTTCAGCAATGGCGGATTCGACTGAACAAAGAATATTAGTCGAGCCGTGACGTGAACGCACGCACGCACGCACACATTTTAATCATTTATTTATGTCCACATAAGAGATACAATGCAAGGACACACATATTTACAAGGTGCTGTACGGACTGCAATTAGTAAATCCCGGACAAATACCCGCACACCCTTCAGGGGTATACAAGTAACACACACACACACACACACACACACGCACACACACACACACACACACACACACACACACACACACACACACACACACACACACACACACACACACACACACATTTTCATGGTACAATATGCATACAGTATGTCACTCAGTACTCTATGGGTATAAGTAGCAGCGTCTCTGCCATATATATGGTGGCTGCCAACTATAGCTGGAGACAGCACAATACTTTACCAGCCCTTTTTTACTCCTTTTTGGACATCCCGAGTTGTTGGAACCCTCTAACAACCAGTCCTATATATAGGCTGACAAATATGAAGACAATTAGTATGCACCTATAATAGCCCAGCTCTGAGATGGTACATGAATGTAGAAGTGATTGGTATTGTCCCCTATAGGGTAGGTATACCCTCACAAAAACATGCAGTAATCCTGGTCTCTAAACTGCCTCCCCCTGGCCAGCCGGGGCGCCTGATGGAGGGGAAAGGAACTGCAGGTTGGAATAACGTGTTCCTTCCACGCGCTATACGTCCAACCAGGGAAACTCCCCCCCTGTCAGGTGTAAAGGAGCAACTTGGACACTCAGGCATGAAGGAAGCATGAGTTCAAGTCCGTTGCTCTCCCCAGGTTGGTGGAGGGTGTGTATAGAGCCCAGGATCACATTAGATGATTGACACAGGGGTGAAAAATGGGTTACAAAATCGTGGGATAAAAAATATATAGGAAAAAAAAAAAGAGAAGTGATTGGTATTTAAACAGTTTGACAGCCGCTAATTGTTTAATCCAGCTAGGGTAATCCAACGAGCGTAATACGACATCCCCGCTATTTTAAAATAATTAAAAAGAAACCGATGACGAGGCCACCAGTCGCGTTATATGATGACGAAACCTAGAAATCTATAGTCATCATCTGGGCTGCTATAGGGCTTCTGGGAAATTGAGCTCAATGTAAGTGGACGGGGGGGGGGGGGGGTTTGCTTGGACTACAATACCTCATGGAGGCGGATCCTGTAGAGCGTTGTAATGGCCGCTGCATGGTGTGGATGATCGTAACATGCCGACGGACCGTTCTTCGCCGGATTGTCACGGATCAAAAGCCAGAATACTTCAGCGTATATATGCTCTAAAAGGTAACACAAGAATCTCGGCAAGCGTATAGAATATTTGATAATGGGTATTTCGCAGTAGAACTGTTAATGACCTTGGGGTCGTACAGAGGCTTCCTCTGGGCTATATAGGGTCAAAGGTGCGCAGGCTATATCTCTGACACAGACACCTCTCTGGACTCTCCATCAACCCACGACGATCTGTCAGAGATGGGTTATTATCACAGAGTTGGAACATGGACGCACGCACACACGCACGCACGCACACACGCACACTCGCAGACAATGCTGATTGCAATAGCAGCGATGCCATGCCTGCACTGCAGCAGGCGGGGTAATTAATACTGTATATTATGAAAGATTGATCAGAAGTTGGCACATATTCATATTTCAGGGAGCAGGTGGGTCGTTGAGCAGCTGAATGACCTCTCTGACATAAATTTGACCTATTTGAAATTTGATTCATTTGATGTCCAGGAGTGCGTGCGTGCGTGCGTGCGTGCGTGCGTGCGTGCGTGCGTGCGGGGAGCCTCGGTCGTGCCCCAGGCTGCAGCCCCGTGTATAATCCTGCCCTGGCGGCATATTGCCTGTGCATGAATATTAATTACGTGAACGTTTCATTGTCGCGCACATAATTGAGCGGACACGGACGAATCCACTCAGCGCTGCCCTGGGCGCAGTTAACAGCTGCGGTGTCCGACGATTGATTGCGTTGATTGCGTTGATTGCCTACAGCTGGCCTATACAGGGCAAACCTCGGCAGATTCGTCTAGAGCAGTGGTTTCCCAAACTGTTTAGCCCTGTGGACCTGCAAACCAGCGAAAATAGCCGATCTACAAGCTTTCACGCGGCCCCCGCGACTGACCAGACCTGGATTCTGTTTAGCTTTTTTTTGGGGGGGGATGATATTGTGATGTCAGTTTTTTTGTTGTTTTCTAAGATCAAGCGACACAAAAAGACACATCTAGAGAGAGAGAGAGAGAGAGAGAGAGAGAGAGAGAGATTGTTGAGCCTGAGGAGAAGACCCCCCTCCTGTTGTTGTAAAAGGTCATCTGGCACAACACCATGGGGTGAGAAGCAGAGGGGTGGTGGTGGGGGGGGGGGTGTCAACGCGTGATGTGTCAAGTCAAGCTGAACGTTGCATCAGTGATACCTGCCCTCCCAGCATTTTTCAGTGAAAACCCAGAAAACTTGAGCGAACACGACTGTAAAACAAAATGTAAAAAAAGTAAAAACTTCTATATAGATTGAGACATTTTTCCTTTTATTTTATCATGCTCATAAAGTGTTCGGGTGCTCAAAGTGCAATTATTAAAAAGCAAACGTTTCAGTCCTATATAAGACCTTCCTTCGTCAGTGCTATTATGGCAGCGGACTGACCTCATGCTTCCTCCTATGCATGAAGAGTCCAAGCGGCTTCTTTTCACCTGACAGGAGGGGGGGGGGGGGGGGGGGGAGTTTCCCCAGCCGGACGTATAGCGCGTGGAAGGAACAGAAGCAACAGACATTAAGACATGTGAATCCCTTGACTCCTTCAAAAACCCGCGCTCAAAGAGCACCTATATACGGATGGAAACCGGCCTCTATATAAACAAAGTCATAGAGTTCCGACGTTCTGACGAATTGAAAATGGTGGACCCCGTTGTGAACAGGCGTATAATATACCCAATCACGGCGTCGTCCACAGCATAACGGCTTTTGTGTTGACGTGCAGCTTTTCGTTTGAAGCGTTATATATACCCACGCTGCGTATATACTGTGGAATCAGAATTTTCGATCAAATCGATCAATCAGATTTCATTCAATCAATCAATCATTGTAAACACCTGCACTGGCGCGTTATACGACGCTATTATCGCAGACGTCGCTCACACCGCCTGAGTTCACTCTCGCTCGCCCCCTCGAGATCGATGCCGCTCCACTTAATTACGTCGAGTTAAATTGAGTCGTCAGTTTCACGTGACAGGTGTGTGCACGTGCGCACGCGTGTGTGTGTGTGTGTGTGTGTGTGTGTGTGTGTACTGGTCGATGGAGCGATCCCTCTCTGTTGATTCTGGTAGATTGACTCGCTCCGTCTCACTCACGGTCCCGATTGTGTGCCCCGAGAGAGTTACTCTGAGGAGCCTTAATTAACCCATTCTGACCTGAGATCAGATTCTAAAAATGTCTTCTTCTACATCCTGACAGTTTTAACCATTCTGACCCGAGATCAGATTCTAAAAATGTCTTCTTCTACATCCTGACAGTTTTAACCATTCTGACCCGAGATCAGATTCTAAAAATGTCTTCTTCTACATCCTGACAGTTTTACCATTCTGACCTGAGATCAGATTCTAAAAATGTCTTCTATGCATCCTGACAGTTTTACCATTCTGACCTGAGATCAGATTCTAAAAACGTCTTCTACATCCTGACTGTTTTCTGAAAAAGCTACGTTTCCGTGTCAGTCGTTCTCCGATTAAAAACAAAATAGCAGACCTACAAGCTCGTAGCGAGCGCTATATATGAGCTTGTAGATCTGCTATTTTTCAATAGCTAAAGCATGACATAATGCTAACACATTTAATTGAAAACTTTGAAAATAGCCGAAATACAAATAATGTATAAGCTTGTATATACAGTAGATCTTCTGTTTTCAAAAGATTGTTTATGCATTTGAAAACTTTAAAATGGGACATTCTGCACAATGACTATACTTTCTACTTTACTCTACTGTAGGCTACTTTAAGTACATTTTGATGACAATACTTTTGTACTTTTATCCAAGTACATGCGAGTACTTTTTTCACCACTGAGGATTTTACACGCACGCACGCCGCACACACGCACGCACACACGCACACACACACGCACACACACACACACACACACACACACACACACGTACACGTACACACACACACACACACACACACACACACACGTACACACACACACACACGCACGCACACACACACTCGCGTGCGCACGCAAGGCAGAGCATCGAAGCAGGCTTAATATTCCCCATGCAGCTTTTTGAAGGATTTACAGGCGAAACGCGATATATATCCCTTTCCTTTTGGCTACTACTAACGTTGCTTCTTCAAAGACAACCAGGTCTTGGCTGCCATGCATCTCAATCCATTCCAATATTCATGCATGATACATTTTTAATGAGACTATCACGTGTGAAAGAGAGGACAATATTTCACCAGTACGTCTAGCCTGACAACTCTTTTAGGTCACACATAGAGGGTATAGATTAGAACCTTACCGATGGGGGGGGGGTTTCTTTTTTTTTTCTTCTTTTTTTCACGATTTTGTAACCCATTTTTCACCCCTGTGTCAATTATCTAATCTGTGATCCTGGGCTCTACACACCCTCCACCAAACCTAGTCCCCTTTTATGGGGGACAAGGGGAGAGCAACGGACTTGAACTCATGCTTCCTTCATGCCTGAGTGTCCAAGTCGCTCCTTTTCACCTGACAGGGGGGGGGGGGGAGTTTCCCTGGTTGGACGTAGCGCGTGGAAGGCCTATAGTGTCGATTTGGCTCGACTTTCGCCTCGATTACAATTCATTAATGTGTTTTTTTTAATATATATTGAAAATAACTTGTAGGGCGATGTCGCCCTGCAAGGTCGCTTCTCGCCCCCCCAGGCGTCTTACTGGTATTATAAGATATAAATGCATCGCTTCTTGATTATTTTATTATCCTACTTGAACAAAAATGTAAGTCGGTTATTGGATCTAAATTAGACCTGTACGTCCCTGTCGCAGTCGGCCACCGGCCTATTGGGGAACGATGTAACTTGGGAACCTAATGATATACGTTGTCATATAGCACCTGTTTTAACTGTCAGCCGGTTGTCCCACATGGAGGTCTGTGTATGTGCCCACTGCCTGTGTGTGAAGACTGCACACTGAACTGTACTTTGGCAATCAATTCGGCCCCACTGGCAGAGCCTGATTGGTTGAGCCTCAATTGGCTGAGGCAGAGGCTGGAAATTGCACAGGTGAAAGGAGTCTGCCTCGTTAGGCCCACTGGCAGAGCCTGGCCCAGGTGAAAGGAGTTGGCCTCATTAGGCCCACTATGGGTTTCGACATATTTTTGGTTAATTGCCCAGCCCTGTCAAGAGCACACATCAGCAGCCTACCTAGAGTTTGCCTTCTCACCAGCTCTTATACAATCCCACAAGAATACATTATATGGCACCATGTCATGCTCCGCAAAACTATACACATATCTAAAACATACAGGAATGGGATCTCTTTCCCAGTATATATCCTGAGTGCACCCATTATACCTGACTGAGCCAGTGGAAGGCAAGGCCTGCTGACACTTTGTTACCAAGCAAGGCTAAGTATATTGCGTTTGGCACCGTGGGCTGTGTCTGACATAATCATGACAAAATGTGAGCCAAGAGGGAACGAACGCACATTATTTAATTTGCAAGTAAACTTCACAAGGGTGGTGGTACTGGTACATCATGTCCTTGAAATAATACTGCCTATATATGGCCGCCTAACGAGATACCTCGCAGCACCCAATCTTTTCTCCAGTCGCCTCTTTCTGCGTTTTTAGACCCATGCACTGGATACTTATAGTGTGTGAACTGTATTTTACACTTGTGAATTGGTGTACGTGTGTATGGTGTGCGTGCTTTGCTGGCTTGGTGGCAACTATAAAGGCTCATTCATATAGTCTGAATTTTCGGTGGTGAGGTGACCACACCGCTCCGGTGGTGAGGTGACCACCGCTCAGGTGTGAGGTGACCACCGGAGCTGAAATATCGTTGAGCCAGTGGTGAGTAAAAAACAGAACAGAGAAGGGGCTGGAGTGGTGGTTTTGCTCTTCACCGCGGCTCGTGACGTCATGTTGTAGTTTCGGTGGTCACCTCACCACGGAAAATCCATTCTATGAATAACGCTTTTTAAAATAAAGCTACCAATAAGCTACCAAGCATGTGGCATATGCTTCCAATGATTGAACCCTTTGTGCAGAAGGGTCATTATATGCTTCTTTCACACTCAAAACCAGAATGAAACCTTTCTTTGTAGTGCTGAAGTATATATGGGTACTACTGACTGACTGTACCATGCAGTAACAGCTTGTTTTGGTATAACATTTGTTGTACTGCTTTGAAGTTTGTATGGCTCAAGGGGGATACTATAGCTCCTTTTGGAACCTCACTATCTATACGCTGACTACGCTTTATCTCCGAGACGAGGTTCCAATCCCGTGATATCCCTGCCCACAGGTCGAAGTGGGGTCTAGCTGCTGTCGCGCCCGTCCACAAACACTGGATTATCTAAGGCTAAACCCTTTTCGAGGTATTGTTTCCAAAAAAAGTAAAACATATCAGAGCCAAGATATACAGTTGGTAAACTTAAGGCACGTTACATTTTAGTCGGAGGTGAAACAACTGCTTAAATCATGAGGCTTTAACTAAAAATGTATAGTCCAGTCAACCCCCCCCCCCCCCCCCCCCCCCCCGTTCGCATGCATGCGCAGTACTGCATTGTGGGAAACCCCGGGAAAACGTGGTACTCGCTGACAAACAACCGCTTTGTAAGAGTGGCTGTTTTACCCCAGACTTATAGCGTCAGAAACTCAGAATAATGTTAAGCACTTTATAGCCTATACACAGTCACTTATATGTTGGGCTATTCAAAAATAGTACAGTAGTACAAATAGTACAGTACAAGCTCACAGCGCGTTGCGAGCGTGCACAGTGCTATCTATTGTTTTCGATGAAAATAATACATTTTTAAATGAATCATTTTGGAAAAAAACCTGGCACAATTAAACCCTTTCGGTTGGGGTTCCATATATCAATGTGGGGGTCCTTAATTGACATGGAGAATTTGAGAACCACTATAGAAGTTTGGCCCTTCATATGAGCTGACCACTCTGATAGTGATCGCATCTCTCTCTCTCTCTCTCTCTCTCTCTCTCTCTCTCTGCCTCCCCCGTGTCTGGCAGCAGGATTGTGCACATGACGTGGTAGTGTGTGCCCCCCTCCCTGTCAGCCAATCAAAACACTAGCCAGCCCAAATTGGTCGTCTTGGAGACGTTTCCACTGTGTGTGCGTGTCGTGTGTGCGTGTGCGTGTGTGTGTGTGTGTGTGTGTGTGTGTGTGTGTGTGTGTGTGTGTGTGTGTGTGTGTGTGTGTGTGTGTGTGTGTGAGAGAGAGAGAGAGAGAGAGAGCGAGAGAACAGCACATCTGAAATGATCTCTGAAAATGTTTGACTAGTACCCTGCCTACTGCTTCACTCCAAAACAACAACAGTGAGATCGCTCCACATTTGGTACCGTATAGGGATAGAAGGGACGTGTCCGTATACGTCTTATACGCACAGAAATAAATTGTGTGTTGATTTACCCAATCCATGTATAATTGTATCCTACCAAATGGACCGTTTTTGGTACCATTGTGTGCACTCCCAGAGTTCAAATGACGCTAGGGATTTAATAGGCTATGATGTGAATATAGCCAACCCACGCTCTGGCACTTCTCTTACACAGCCAACCCGTCTCTTTACTTATAGTCTACAATTACACAGTGGAATTATTTGTAGCAGTGGAATTTACACTGCTAAAATGCCACTGTATAGGCTACTTTCGAGCATTATTCAATTAAATAGGAACTATTTCGAATAGGTCAAGGTTTATATAATTTGACAACCGAAACATATTATAACTCACCTTTTAGAAAAGCAGGACAGTGTTCCATCACGCACCAGAGGAGGGGGGGGGGGGGGGGGGCGACTCACGTGGGGGTCACCTTGGTGGGGGGGCTATAATAATTCCTTTGAATTCCCATGCTGCTGTTGGCTGCTCCAGAGATTAGACTGATCTCCCTGTGTTTACTATAAAAGCAAGCCACACACCACACGACGCAGCCCTTATATATCTCTCTCTCGTCGGCAGAAAAACTAAATGTTGTATTTGTATTATAAGCTCCTTATTAAAAAAGAAGTCAGTTTACTTTCCATGAAAATCGTGTAGTTCCACATTAAGCGGCGCTCCAAGTCCAAACCTTCAAATCCACGTTGAAACATTATCTTCGCTCTCACATCTTCTTGATGACAACAACAATTATAATAATATAACACGTACAGCGCGCGGTCAGATCGCCATTATTGTTATCATATTAGATTTCGATTTTCCATTTAAAAACAACAAAAAAACAATATTGTTTTGCCAGTAAAACAATGCGCGTGGGGCGCGTAAAGAAGTGACACGCTCCCATCTGATCACCTCGGATGATGATGAACGTTGAAAAAGCGCAACCGCGGAGCTAAAATAGACATGACTTATAAGTTTGGGGTAATAATAAAGTAGGCGTACAAGTTTTACTGCGTCATGACGAGTTCTCAACAAGAGAAAAAAACATCGGAAAACCACGACGGGCTTCTCCGTTAATATTCCAGACAGTATATCCAAAAGGGTCCGGGAAAAAACACAAACTTGACTCAACTTCCCAAAGGAAAGGAGGGGTTATTGAGACGTCTGTTGTGCTGGTTGTATGAGTTTGACAGCTGTGTAATTGTAAGCCTATAGTCTACGAATAATGTCGAGAGATCCTTAATTCTATGGGGAGAAAGAGTGAGAGAGAGAATCCGTTCATCCATCTACAATGACGTTAACAGCGCTTCCGTGCTTCCCATGAGTGGGTGGGGAGTGGGGGGCAGAGAGAGAGAGAGAGAGAGAGAGAGAGAGAGAGAGAGAGAGATGTAAATACTAAATAATATAGGTTATGAAGCAGTAGCCTATATAAACAACTGAATCCCGTACGCAATATCATCGTTAAACACTGTTTTCTTTAGCCTAAAACACTTTTATAACAAGCACAGACAATATGCGAGAGCATGCGTGTGCGTGTGCGTGTGCGCGCGCGTGTGTGTGTGTGTGTGTGTGTGTGTGTGTGTGTGTGCGTGCGTGCGCGTGTTTCTGGTTGTGTTTATGAATTGTGTATTTTTTCACACTGGAATCAAAGCCCTGAGGGAGGGTGCGCACACACACACACACACACACACGAGTGGGCAGTGTGTAGATGCAAGCAAAGATGTTGCAGATGTTGGTGTGTAATTTCCTGTATTTACACTCTGGAACACATTCAACTGAGAACTGAGATGGAAGAGAGAGGGAGAGAGAGAGAGAGAGAGAGAGAGAGAGATAGAGAGACCGACCCAATGTGACTCAGCTCTGTTCTGCTTCATTATATTTTTAATTGCTCATTTTGCAGTTCTGAGTGTTTTGATTTCACATTTTGCTCTGCATAAAACATGTGTTCTCATGCCAATACAAAGCCCCTTAAAATTGTGTGTGTGTGTGTGTGTGTGTGTGTGTGTGTGTGTGTGTGTGTGTGTGTGTGTGTGTGTGTGTGTGTGTGTGTGCGTGTGTGTGCGCGTGTGTGTGTGTGTGTGTGTGTGCGCGCGACAGACAGACAGACAGACAGACAGACAGACAGACAGACAGACAGACAGACACATTCTGTTATTTGATAGCTGTTAAACCACTTATATTTACAATCCCCTATATTTGCACCGTTTTGACAAACGGCGCAAATATAGGGGATTGTAGATCTGCTATATTATTTTCTATAAACATGAACATGTGTTGCACAACATTGTGTTATAGAACCTGGGGAACATAGAACCTGAGGAACATAGAACCTGAGGAACATAGAACCTGGGGAACATAGAACCTGAGGAACATAGAACCTGAGGAACATAGAGAACCTGAGGAACATAGAACCTGAGGAACATATAACCTGAGGAACATAGAACCTGGGGACCATAGAACCTGGGGAACATAGAACCTGGGGAACATAGAACCTGGGGAACATAGAACCTGAGGAACATAGAACCTGAGGAACATAGAACCTGGGGAACATATAACCTGGGGAACATAGAACCTGGGGAACATAGAACCTGAGGAACATAGAACCTGAGGAACATAGAACCTGGGGAACATAGAACCTGGGGAACATAGAACCTGGGGAACATAGAACCTGGGGAACATAGAACCTGGGGAACATAGAACCTGGGGAACATAGAACCTGAGGAACATAGAACCTGAGGAACATAGAACCTGAGGAACATAGAACCTGAGGAACATAGAACCTGAGGAACATATAACCTGAGGAACATATAACCTGGGGAACATAGAACCTGAGGAACATAGAACCTGGGGGACATAGAACCTGAGGAACATAGAACCTGAGGAACATAGAACCTGGGGAACATATAACCTGGGGAACATATAACCTGGGGAACATATAACCTGAGGAACATAGAACCTGGGGAACATATAACCTGGGGAACATATAACCTGAGGAACATAGAACCTGGGGAACATAGAACCTGAGGAACATAGAACCTGAGGAACATAGAACCTGAGGAACATAGAACCTGAGGAACATAGAACCTGGGGAACATAGAGAACCTGGGGAACATAGAACCTGAGGAACATAGAACCTGAGGAACATAGAACCTGAGGAACATAGAGAACCTGGGGAACATAGAACCTGAGGAACATAGAACCTGAGGAACATAGAACCTGAGGAACATAGAACCTGGGGAACATAGAACCTGGGGGACATAGAACCTGAGGAACATAGAACCTGAGGAACATAGAACCTGAGGAACATAGAACCTGGGGAACATAGAACCTGAGGAACATAGAACC
The DNA here is from genome assembly GCF_963924005.1 of Protomyctophum bolini. NCBI lineage: Eukaryota > Metazoa > Chordata > Actinopteri > Myctophiformes > Myctophidae > Protomyctophum > Protomyctophum bolini. Next base: position 6,974,425 of record NC_137880.1, on the reverse strand, counting down.
TGAGGAACATAGAACCTGGGGAACATAGAACCTGGGGAACATAGAACCTGGGGAACATAGAACCTGAGGAACATAGAACCTGGGGAACATAGAACCTGGGGAACATAGAACCTGAGGAACATAGAACCTGAGGAACATAGAACCTGGGGAACATAGAACCTGGGGAACATAGAACCTGGGGAACATAGAACCTGGGGAACATAGAACCTGGGGAACATAGAACCTGGGGAACATAGAACCTGGGGAACATATAACCTGGGGAACATATAACCTGGGGGACATATAACCTGGGGAACATAGAACCTGGGGAACATAGAACCTGGGGAACATATAACCTGGGGAACATATAACCTGGGGGACATATAACCTGGGGGACATATAACCTGGGGGACATAGAACCTGGGGGGACATAGAACCTGAGGAACATAGAACCTGAGGAACATAGAACCTGGGGAACATATAACCTGGGGGACATAGAACCTGAGGAACATAGAACCTGAGGAACATAGAACCTGGGGAACATAGAACCTGGGGAACATAGGGATGACCCCTCAAATAGCACATTTGCAGATTTGATCGTCTACATTCTCCATTCATTGTCAATGGCATTCAATGTTTGTGTTATAGGACAAAAATCTACACTATAGCTGAATATAGGAGGGGCTAGCGCCCCTTAAAAAGGGGCTGGACGGCAAAAATATACAATTGTTAGATTCCATATAACGTCAGGGAGTAAAGTGCAACTTTAGCCTTGGAACGGGCTCAAGGCAGAGCAAGGAGAAACTACAATCTTGCAAGAATGTTGTGTCTCATAGGATTGATGCATGGACAGATTAGGACTTAGTAAATGACCCATGGGGATCATCTTTTGGGTCATTTCTTTCTTTCTTTCTTTCTTTCTTTCCATTCTCCATGATCTGATCTGCTCTGTCACTCCTCTCTAATGTGCTGCCTACAGCCGTGCCTCTTGAACACATCATCATGATGTACAACCATGTGTCTTTGCCTGTGCACGTACGTCTGCATCTGCGCGTGTGATGCGCGACAGCTGTGACCAACGCGCACACCCCTATGGGCGAGTGCACACACACAGACACACACACACACACACACACACACGCACTCACACACGCACACACACACACACACACACACACACACACACACACACACAGACTCAGACACACACACACCGTCGCGCACCACTAGGCCTATACAACAGTATTCGTGTTGCAGGTCACCATGCTGTTAAATCACTTCAGCTATGTCGTTATTAATTCTGAGAGGCTGTCATTCCTTCACTCTGTTGCACTTTCTCTCTCTCCCCCCCCCCCCTTCTCTCTCTCTCTCTCTTTCTCCCCCCCTCCCCCCATTATCTGTTCACTCTACTCAGCCTGAGTGCGCCGTAGGCCTGGGCCATTTTTGCCGTGACAAGCATGTGAAGTTATAATAATGTCCTTCCAATGATCCCTAAAATGAACATTGAATTGGTTCCAGAGGACGTATATCGTATATATAATATATAGTATATACAAATTGAGTTTAAGCGTGGGTGAGCTGCGGTCGTTTTCCCCTCGCGCCGCGTGTGACCTGTCTCCTCCGCACTGTGTGTCGCGTCGCGTCACTCGCATGTAGGCCTATATACGTGTGTTCCAAGTTCAAGCGGTCTGGTGTTTTTATATCGACGGCATGCTGCGCTTGAAAACATGGCACTCCGAGTGATTGAAGAGGGTGCTTTACTCAGTGGGATGATTCATACTTCATAGGGCTGTCTATGGTGGTGGTGGTGGTGGGCCTTTGCTTTGTTTGAGACCTCTTTCTGACCTGCTGTCGGATTTTACAGTTATACGTGTAACGTGCGTGACACAGAATCGCGTGCCGTTTGCGCGTGCCGTTTTTGGGCATGCGAGTATAATTTAAATTTAAAGGGCCAAAACGGTAACCTGACGCTGCCAGATCCAAGAAGCTTGCTACACAAGTTTGTTTCACAGCTTGTTGGGATCTGGGATCTCGGGAGGCAATTCGATGACGGGGCTGTTTATTTTTTTTTCAAGATACTTGGTAGATGATTGGACGGGACCGTCTGTCTATCACCGTGTGGGCGTGCAAACACAACCAATCATATTGACGTGTCTATAGCTTCACATCCGGGTTCGCACATATCCCGCCCCTTATAGCTCACGCTGATTGGCTCGGTACGGAACGGATTGGTGTTAGCTGAACTCCCTGAGAAATCCCAGATGGTTGCGGTGTTCGGGAACATGGTTACCCAATACCGCCCCCAGCTGGCAAAGTCAGGTTACCAAAACGGGGGAAGGTTTTATTTCATGGGATACATTTGGCCCCAAAATGTGTATATGGTTCTAAATATCGGCTCAGTTATTTGCGATTTTCCGGAAGTGCGTTGGACTCAGTGGTACTGTACTGTACTGTACTGTACTGTACTGTACTGTACTGTACTGTACTGTACTGTACTGTACTGTACTGTACTGTACTGTACTGTACTGTATAACTCTGAGACCCTATAACGGGTCCGTTTGGTTCAATTTGTACGCTCTTAAGAGTTCAATTAACAGTGACTTTTACGATAGGGGTCGCAGATATATACAAATGCCATTAAATGGGGATCCGTAGCCTAATACTAATGCATGCCAGTCAACACTGGCGTTTCCTTGAAATTAAAATGGCTGAGAATCAGTGCTTCATAGAGTCATACAATTCGTGCACTGTAATTTGTTTACCAGGATTTCACAACACTTTACATTATTATTTTCGTATAGGTGTTGACGAGCGCTCTTTTACGCCGTAAATGACGCTACGAGTACTGTACATTTCAGATTCTAAAAAAATATTTTACATCCTGACACCTTCCATTCTGACCTGACATCAGATTCTAAAAATGTATTTTACATCCTGACAGCTTTCTATTCTGACCTGAGATCAGATTCTAAACGGGTTTGGACCCAGACCCACAGTCTATTTGATTTTCATTTGATCAATGTATTTAGCACAGTATATAAAATCAGTACATAAGTACAAGAAGCCCAGAGGGCTTATTAATAATATTATAATATCATGTTATTAATAAAGAAATATATATTACGAGGCCTCAACCTGTATATACAACAAAACATTAAAAAATAAAATGATTTGAATGCAATACATGTCATTACATAAGGAATCAAAGAGTCTATGCCTGTCAATGTCTTTCCTGTCATGTCAACGTCAGATTGACTTGTACGTCGAAACCTGACAACTTTGTGTGTGTGTGTGTGTGTGTGTGTGTGTGTGTGTGTGTGTGTGTGTGTGTGTGTGTGTGTGTGTGTGTGTGTGTGTGTGTGTGTGAGTGTGTGTGTGTGTGTGTGTGTGTGTGTGTGTGTGTGTGTGTGTGTGTGTGTGTGTGTGTGTGTGTGTGTGTGTGTGTGTGTGTGTGTGCTTGTGCGTGCGTGTGTGTGTGTGTGGCACACACGGTTAAAAGGTGCCTTTGAAATCCACGTGAGCGGCTTATGGAAATCACTTTAGTTAGTTTTCTGTATGAAACACTGACACTTCCTTCGTAGGTCCCGCTGACAAACTCACTATAGCAATTAGCAGCTATGACAATGGAGATGTCATTTTGTCAGACGTAATATGATGTGCATGCATACATACAGTATACGCACATGCGTACGCACGCACACGCACACATGCCCGCTGTTAAGGGCCGGCATGCTACAGTGAAGACAGCTGTTGACACCATGCACCAGCTGTCAACGGCGTGTGAATGCCGTGCGTGCGTGACTGCGTGTGTGCGCCCGTGCACGGATACCAGAACTTGTAAAATACTATACTATATATGTTCGGTAAATTACTACTACTTTTGTGTCCACTATACTAGTATACAGTATGCTACTGCTCCACTCCACTATTATGTACAGTACTACATGTACCATGCAGTATAGGCTACCAGTGTTGTTTTCGTCGACTAAAACTAAGACGAGAAATGTACGTCGACTACCTTTTTCCACTGACGAAAACTAAATGGAAACTGGATGAAAACTATAAGCTATACGATGACGAAAACTAAGACTAAATATAATGACAATTTCGTCGAGACTAATATGTTAGATGTTAATGTTAACACCTACAGTATAGCTACATGTTTAAGCATTTATTTCATATTGACGTCTTCTGTCATGGACTCTAAAATTACACCTAGCTACATGTTTAAGAATTTATTTCACATTGACATGTCTTCTGTGGACTCTAAAATTATGGACTCTAAAATTACACCTAGCTACATGTTTAAGAATTTATTTCATGCTATCTCCGCGAAGTAGCTATATGTAGCCAAAACTAGACATTAATCTCCGTCCTGGGCACGCAGCGGGATTATTTGATAGGGCGGAGACCTCAATTATTTGCCGCTCAGGGGGGGGTTAGTAATATAGGGTTCTGTTATGTCTGCATGCCCGTGCACACTGTAGTGTTTAGATGGTTCTGTTATGACTTCTCTGCATGCTGTAGTGTTTAGATGGTTCTGTTATGACTTCTCCTCTGCATATTGTAGTATTTAGATGGTTCTGTTATGACTTCTCCTCTGGATGCTGTAGTATTTAGATGGTTCTGTTATGACTTCTCCTCTGGATGCTGTACTATTTAGATGGTTCTGTTATGACTTCTCCTCTGCATTCTGTAGTGTTTAGATGGTTCTGTTATGACTGCATGCTGTAGTGTTTAGATGGTTCTGTTATGACTTCTCCTCTGCATGTTGTAGTATTTAGATGGTTCTGTTATGACTTCTCCTCTGCATGCTGTAGTATTTAGATGTTTCTGTTATGACTTCTCCTCTGCATGCTGTAGTGTTTAGATGGTTCTGTTATGACTTCTCCTCTGCACGCTGTATAGTGTTTAGATGCTCCTGTTATGACTGCATGTTGTAGTGTTTAGATGGTTCTGTTATGACTTCTCCTCTGCATGCTGTAGTGTTTAGATGGTTCTGTTATGACTGCATGTTGTAGTGTTTGGTTCTGTTATGACTTCTCTGCATGCTGTAGTATTTAGATGGTTCTGTTATGACTTCTCCTCTGCATGCTGTAGTGTTTAGATGGTTCTGTTATGACTTCTCCTCTGCATGCTGTAGTGTTTAGATGGTTCTGTTATGACTTCTCTGCATGCTGTAGTATTTAGATGGTTCTGTTATGACTTCTCCTCTGCATGCTGTAGTGTTTAGATGGTTCTGTTATGACTTCTCCTCTGCATGCTGTAGTGTTTAGATGGTTCTGTTATGACTTCTCCTCTGCATGCTGTAGTATTTAGATGGTTCTGTTATAACTTCTCCTCTGCATGCTGTAGTGTTTAGATGGTTCTGCTATGACTTCTCCTCTGCATGCTGTAGTGTTTAGATGGTTCTGTTATGACTTCTCCTCTGCATGCTGTAGTGTTTAGATGGTTCTGTTATGACTTCTCTGCATGCTGTAAAATAGTTTGAGAACCACTGACATAGAGAAACATGGGCTTTCCCTAAAACTGTCAGGATTTAGAAGACATTTTGTCGAATCGTCTTGCGGTCTAAATGGGTTAAGTTAAAAGTATATAGCAATGCTGCAATGTAGAAATAGCCTGGAATTCAGAGAGAGAGAGAGGGAGGGAGAGAGAGAGAGAGA
>NC_137880.1:6913780-6966280 GCF_963924005.1 Protomyctophum bolini | reverse complement strand
TCTGAGAAGCTGGAGAGAGGTGTTTATTACTTTGTGAGAACTGAGACGGACGCGAGTTGACTCTTGTGTACTACTACAGTACTGAGTCTGCTGCACTTGTTTCCTTATATCTACACACTCTCTTCGGCCATGAAATCGCTGATCTACAAGCTCGGCTATTTCTGATGTCGAGCTAAGGACCAGAGCTGCCAGGAAGCTAACTAAGATGTTTACTCTCTGGGGGGGGGGGGGGGGGGGGGGGTCCATGGTCATTTAGAGCTATGGACCAGAGCTGCCATGCAGGAAGCTAACTAAGATGTTTACTCTCTAATGTGATCCTGGGCTCTACACACCCTCCGCCAACCTGGGGAGAGCAACGGACTTGAACTCATGCTTCCTTCATGCTTGAGTGTCTACCTGTGTGCCACCTACATCCCCCCAATTGAATCCCCCTACTTTACGGAGGACTTTTTCCCCACATTAGAAGAGGATATCAGCCGTTTCCAGGCACAAGGTCACATTGTAGTTTGTGGAGACCTAAATGCCAGAACAGGACATGGGCCTGACACCCTCAACACACAGGGAAACAAACACTTACCAGGAGGGGAAAACATCAGCTCCCCAACATGTCCCCCAAGATTCAACCACGACAAAACTACAAACAAACATGGGTCACAACTACTACAGCTCTGTCGCTCACTGGGTCTGTACATCGTTAACGGTAGACTCCGAGGGGACTCATTCGGTAGATATACATGCAGCTCATCCCTGGGAAACAGCACGGTAGATTACTTTATCACTGACATGAACCTGGCATCTTTCAGAGCTTTCACAGTCAGCCCGCAAACACCCCTGTCAGACCACAACAGAACCACAGCCTATCTAAACAGATCAACACACAGACACAAAGAACAAACGCCAAACAAACTACACAATATAAGAAAACGTTACAAATGGAAGGAACATAGCGCAGAAGCCTTCCAAAATGCTATTAGACAAAAACAAGTCCAATCACAACTGGACCAGTTCCTAGAAAAAACCTTTGAAGAAAACAGTGAAAGTGTAAACAGGGCAGTAGAAGGCCTCAATTATATATTCGAACTTACAGCCTCACTAGCAAACCTAAAAGTATCAAACAAGAAAGCCAGAAAAAATGTTGAGAATGACAAATGGTACGATAATGACTGCAAGAATCTCAGGAAAAAATTAAGGAAACTATCAAACCAAAAACACAGAGACCCAGACAACCACAACACACGTCTCCAATATGGGGAAACACTGAAACAATACAAGAACACAGTAAGAGAAAAAAGAGACCAACACGTTAGAAACCAATTGCAAGACATTGAGGATTCCATACAGACAAACAGCTTCTGGGAAAACTGGAACAGACTTAATAAGCTAAAACAGGACGAATTACCCATCCAAAATGGAGATGTATGGGTAAATCATTTTTCAAGCCTCTTCGGCCCAATCGAGAAGAACAAAGAACAAAAACAAATAAAAGATAAACTACAAAACCTAGAGTCAGCCATAAAAGACTACCAGAATCCACTAGATTCCCAAATCAACCTAAAAGAACTACAAGACAAAATAAAAACACTTAAAACCAAGAAGGCCTGTGGGGCAGACGGAATTCTAAATGAAATGATAAAATTCACCGACCTCAAATTCCAACTGGCCATATTAAAACTCCTAAATATTGTGCTCAGTTCTGGGATTTTCCCCAGCACATGGAATCAAGGGCTAATAACGCCACTCCACAAAACTGGAGACAAATATGACCCAAATAACTACCGCGGGATTTGTGTAAACAGCAACCTCGGAAAAATCCTCTGCATGATCCTCAACCACAGAATTCTAAATTTCCTCACAGAAAGCAACGTCCTGAGCAAATCACAAATTGGCTTTCTACCAAAATATCGCACAACAGACCACATTTACACTCTCAACACCCTAATTGACAACCAAATAAACAAAAACAAAAGCAAAATTTTCTCCTGCTTTGTCGACTTCAAAAAAGCATTCGATTCAATTTGGCATGAGGGTCTGATGTACAAACTGTTGGAAAGTGGCATTGGGGGAAAAACCTATGACATCATAAAATCAATGTACACCAACAACAAATGCGCAGTTAGAATAGGCGAAAAGCACACAGACTTTTTCCCCCAGAGCCGTGGTGTTAGACAGGGATGCAGCCTGAGTCCAACACTCTTCAACATATATATCAACGAATTAGCAAAAACGTTAGAACAGTCTACAGCTCCAGGCATCCCCTTGGCAAACACAGAAATCAAATGCTTACTTTACGCAGATGACCTGCTGCTGCTGTCCCCAACCAAGGAAGGACTACAGCAGCAACTTGATCTCCTACACAAATTCTCCCAGACATGGGCCCTGACAGTGAACCTAACCAAGACTAAAATCATGATATTTCAAAAAAGGCCCAGCCGCCAAAACCACCAATTTTTCCTAAATACAATCCCACTAGAACAAACTAAAAACTATACCTACCTTGGCCTAAACATCAGCAGCACAGGGAACTACAACCAAGCTGTAAAGGACCTGAGAGACAAGGCAAGAAGGGCATTCTATGCCATCAAAAGAAACATCAAAATAGACATCCCAATTAAAACCTGGCTTAAAATACTGGACTCGGTGATAGAACCAATTTCCCTCTATGGTTGCGAGATCTGGGGACCATTAGCAAACCATGACCTGGAAAAATGGGATAAACACCAAACCGAGACCCTACACACAGAATTCTGCAAATCCATTCTCCGTACCCAGCGAAAAACACCAAATAATGCATGCAGGGCAGAATTAGGACGATACCCACTCATAATCAAAATAAAAAAGAGAGCACTTAAGTTCTACAACCACCTAAAAGAAAGTGACCTAGATGCACTCCATAACAAGGCACTCACACACAGTGAAACTCTAGAGAGATGCCCCCTCAGCCAGCTGGCCCTGGAACTCCGGGCACAAACACAAACAGAGCCACGAGATAGAAAACCCATTGGACTAAACCAAATTATAAAACAGCAAAGGGAAAACTATCTGACACATTGGAAAGAAGCAACACAAAAGCAGAGTAAACTAGAATGCTATCTGGCCCTAAACAGAGAATACACAGTGGCAGAATACCTGAGCACCGTGACCGACCCAAAACAAAGAAAAATCTTAACTAGGTACAGACTCAGTGAGCACAGTCTCGCGATCGAGAAAGGCCGTCATAGGCAGACCTGTATCCCGAGAGAAGACAGACTATGCACCCACTGCACACTAAACGAAGTGGAAACCGAGCTACACTTCCTAACCATCTGCCCATTGTACCAAGACATCAGAGACACATACTTCCCACAGATTACAACCACACACGGAGATTTTGAAAACATGACCAATGACAAAAAACTCCCATATCTGCTGGGCGAAGTACAACAATGTGCAAACACAGCAGCAAGATTTGTGAGTTGCTGTGATAGGAGAAGGATATCAAATGGAACACAACCACCCTAAAGACTAATAATTGTGTATATTCCTGCACTATACCTGCATCGAGTTATCTTGGTACACAGAAGTTGATCTATTGAAGATTCTGACCTTCAAAGTACATAATTTTTGTTTTGATTGTATTGCTGTATTGTTGTATTGTTCTTTCTGCTTTGGCAATGTAAACGTATGTTTTCTCGTGCCAATAAAGCCCTTTGAATTGAATTGAGTGTCCAAGTTGCTCCTTTACACCTGACAGGGGGGGAGTTTCCCTGGTTGGACGTATAGCGCGTGGAAGGAACACGTTATTCCAACCAGTTCCTTTCCCCTTCCATCAGGCGTCCCCCGGCTAGCCAGGGGGAGGTATAGTTTAGAGACCAGGATCACTGCATGTTTTTGTGAGGGTATACCTATACCCTATAAGGGATTTGGGGGTCCTTGACACGAAAACGTTTGGGAACCACTGCTCTATATAGGCCATATAATGTGGAGGGGGACATTTCTGGACTGACCTAAATGTTTTGGACGCTGTTTGTCGTCCTCTCCTCCCAGGTCGTCCTGCAGAACCTCTTGATGTGCATGGTGACCTTCTACTCCCTGTACTACATTGTGGTCAGTGTCTGCATCGGAGTGCTCAGGTATAGATGCACATCAAACACGTATAGCCCCCCTATTATGCATGCGTGCACGGTGCACATAAAATATGGCACAAATGCGCAGGTGTATACAATTTACAATTTAGGCATTTAGCAGACGCTCTTAATCCAGAGCGACTTACATTAAGCAAGAACAAAAAAGCATGGGAATACATCACATAAAACATTTATCATGAAACATGCGTAAGCTAAGAAAGTAACAGTGGAATATCTATATAATGAAACTATACACATGTAAAACAGAAACTATACATCTATACTACTATGCTATATACATCTGTACTATGACTACATACAATGCAATTATAGTGCTGTCTACATAACATGCTATAAGTCCTTTTCGGGAGATATTATCGGGTTGGAGCGGATGCTAATTTTACGTCACGCTGTTTTTATAGTCAGTGATTATTAGTCAACAAGGCGGAATCAGATCAAGTATACCCTGAAATAATTCCCGCGATCATAATTTGAGGGCCGGCTATACCCGATAAAATCCTTGATGCAGCGTGTAGTTTAGCAGATTTATTTTTTTAAATATAAATATTCATGAAGACTATTTAGCGTCTGTATGTATACCTTTGTTATCCCACGGGGGAAATTCTATTTTATGGGCACTAAAATTACGGTCGCGGGGACTTTTTTGGGGTATTTCTTATTCCGGTTGTATGGTGTCCTGCCTGATGATGACTATACAAATCAGTGACTCCAAACATGACACATTTTTTCCATCCGGTCCAAACTGGTTCACGCGGCTGATTTTGGAAGACTAGACCAGTGCTTTCCTCCGAGGTGGAAAGCACTGGTGACGCGAGGTTAGAACTTTGGTTTGTTTAATGCATAATATGTTGACATATTACTACTGTGTGCGTGCGCACGTGCGTGCGTGTGTGCGCTCGTGTGGGCGCGCGCGTGTGTGTGTGTGTGTGTGTGTGTTCAACAGAGTGCACGAGGTTGACAGCTTACTGGCTCCGTTTGACTACACGACACCGCCGTCATGGCAGAACCCCAAGTACCTGGGTGAGTTTTATTGGGCCTTTTTTTCTGACCTGAGATCAGATTCACATACGAGGTTTCCACTGGACACACACTGGTCCGATTAACCCATTCTGACCTGAGATCAGATTCTAAAAAAATGTCAGTCGTTCTTCGATTTTTCAAAAATAGCAGATCTACAAGCTCGTAGCGCGCCACTCGGTGGCGCGCTACGAGCTTGTAGATCTGCTATTTTTCAATAGCTAAAGCATAACATGATGCTATAACACCAAAATGGGTTCCCGTTCAGAAATGGGTTAAACCCTTTTCATTTCAGGGAAAAGCAACCTCCAGTTTGATATACGAATCAGACCGACTTTTGATACGATCTCTGGAAAAGCGCAATCAAATGAACGACCTCTGAGAGTGTGCAAAAATGGCACCGAATGGCAGAATCCACCCTGCACACTCTCTGAGTTACACAGCCCCTATAAGGGTCTATTTGGTTGCCTGCCCTTTTACCCAGAATTCTCCCCAGTGAGGAGTGGGAGAGGCTCATGGACAGCAGCCGGCTTGCGACTTTGAATTTCTCTAACTGTAAACTTTCACGACAGCATGACAGTACAAAAATAATTTATGAAAAGCTACTACACAGTGAAGTCTGTTCACAGAAGTTGTTGTAGGATATGTGGGGATTATCTGACGTCGAGGTACCATTTGAGTGGGCAAAACCTTACATATACTAAATAATACTAAATTGTTTATAGAGTCAATATAAGTAAAATAATATAGCCTCTCGTCCCACCTGGAATATTTAGCCAATGGCATATTACAAAGTTATCCCCCTCACTGGGGAGAATTCCGGGAGGAAAAACGGGCACGCACCGGGGCAATGAACTTTATTTATTTTATTTATATAGCACCTTTCAGAGCAAGGTTCCAAAGTGCTGTACAGTACAAGTTTAAAAACTAGAAACATAAAAAAACAAAAAAAAAACAATAAGAAGACAACATAGCAGCAGTTAAAAATGAACAATCTCCTATATAAAGGGTAAAAAAAAAACATTCTGTGTAAAGGTGAGTTTTCAAAAGTGACTTGAATACAGGCACAGGTGGTGCTAATCTTACATGCACCGGTAGAGCATTCCATAGTCTATAGGTGCCCGGGCGGCAAAGGCCCGACCACCTCTGGTGACTATAGGTTCGTCCTATAGTAGGGATCTCTAATAGGGCCTTATCGGAAGATCTGAGGGTGCGTTTTGATTTCGGTGGGGACAGCATTTCCAGGATGTAGGTATAGGGGCCAGTCCGTTCAGGGCTTTATAGGTGAAAAGTAATTAAGATTTTAAAGTCGCATCTGGTGCTCACCGGCAGAGTCGCAAGTACGGGTGTAATATGGTCTGGTTTCTTTGTATTGGTGAGCAGACGGGCAGCAGAATTTTGAATTAACGTGTAGGCGGGATGTGGTTTTCTTGCTATAAGTAAGGGGTGAGTTGTCCAGTATCCCATGGGACTATATGCATTGCAGGCAGATGAAATCTCATGGCTGCATGCATGCAGGGCCAGGCTATAAGAGTAGGCTACAAGGGAAAGAGATAATATTAAGATGTAAAATAAAGATGGCGTGTGTGGTATAGCAGCAGGTATGATGTTTTGAACATTAGCGTCATGCGGTGTGTATATACGTTTACTGTCCATGATATTTTAGAAACGTTAGCGTGTGTGTGTGTGTGTGTGTGTGTGTGTGTGTGTGCGTGCGTGCGTGTGTGTGCAAGACAACGTGCACGGTGAGTTGACGAGCCAGACGGGGATATATAGAAAAGGTATAGCGCACGTCCTTAAAGGTGCCGTTTCAAAAGACGAGTTTGTGCATCGTAGAAATGTCAAGAAAAGTCCACGTACTTCACATTTATATGTTTATATGTGTGCAGCTAGCTGTATACAGCTGTATATATATATATATAGGCCTATGTCCTGCTTCCACTCTCTCTCTCTCTCTCTCTCTCTCTCTCTCTTTATAACGCTGAGGAAGGCCTGCGTGCCGAAACACATTCGTTTCTCTAGTCTAGGTGGACTTACTGCTGCTGCATGTGATTTCATGAAATACAAGAAACTCAAACTTTATACTAAGAGAGTGCGGATATTCCACCTTTTTCCCAAAGGTTTTCCATTGATCTTCATAAGAATCTGCACCCATCAGCTTTCAGCTATACACAAAGACTCGACTTATTGTTGGGTCTCCCTGAGTAGAGCGCGTGCCCTTCTTCACCTATAACGGTTGTTGTGTTCCCTCCACAGTCAGCGTCATCTCCATGGAGGTCACGTACATGGTGGGCGGCCTGCTGTTTGCCTGGATCGTGGAGGAGTGGGTGTGGGACTACGCCATCACTGTCACACTGCTGCACATAGCCATGACGGTGGCGGGTGAGACGCGCGCACGCACGCACACACGCACGCACGTACTATAGGCTACTGTGGCGGGTGAGACGCATGCACGCACGTATACTGTAGGGCTACTTCTGAGGATATCAACAGTTTGCGGGGAAACTTTGGATTTTATTAAATGTTGTTTTACCTGAGCCTGAAATATGTTATGCACCAGTGTTGTGTGACACACTGGAAATACTATATAAATAGTATATAAATACGAAATAGTATAAAATAGTATATGCACTCCAACCCTATAACTTATAAGCCATAAACGTAACCTCATACTGTATAGCATGTGGCTACATTAAGCGTGTACTTGAACCCATGCACATACATGTATCTCTGCTGTCGGGAAGAAACCACCTACTAACTCCAAATGTTTTGTCAGGAAAGGAAAAATATATAGGCTACATTTTTCAGCAAATTAAGAAAACCTTACATTTTCAAAACAAAGGAATACTGCCTCATCAAAGTTGGTGGTGTGACTTTATAAAGAAAGAAAGAAAGAAAAGGTGCCCCTCGGGGCACAGGTCTCCACCAGGGCAGGTCAGGTTGTGGCCTCCTGGTGGCGCTGTAATAAGCCAATGTGAAAAGGGTGCGATTTCTTCTTGCGCCTTTGATGCCAACTTGGATGATTTGAGGCATTTTGTTCCAAAAATGTGTTTTGCAAAAAATCCTCACGCATGCATGCATGCATGCGTGAGTATACGCTGGTACAAAGTGGATCAAGAGAATAGAACAGCTGATGGGATTTGCAGCCTTGACCCTTGACCCTTGTAACGGACCCGTTAGCATATACCTTTATTGTGACGCTCAGGAAGTGTTGTCATGCTGGCCTTTGAATTTGACCTGCTGGGGCCAGTTAAGGATAAGGATAATTGGTATAGATTTGCAGCCCTTATGAAAATGCATGGCAGGCAGGCAAACGCACGCACGCACGCACGCACGCACGCTGAATAGGAGATGCTGTCAACTGGAACCCCACAAATCTAACAAACGGACATGGGGAGACCGGGCCTTTGCAGTGGCTGCCCCTTCTCTCTTGAACTCACTCCCAACCCACATCAGAGCTGCCCCCACCCTCGAAATGTTCAAAAGCACACTCAAAACCCACCTTTTCAAACTGGCTTTCCCTACATAACCCCCCCCCCACACACACACACTGACACACCCCTTCTTGTTGTTTGTCCCTCTTTTGATTTTGATTTCTAGTTTTTAACCTTTTAAACCGTTTTAAATAGTTTTCTAATATATATGTCTGTACTCTTTCTGTAAAGCGACTTTGGGTACCTAGAAAAGCGCTATATAAATCGTATATATTATTATTATTATTTTATTATTTATTTTCTCTGTGTCCACAGTGATGTCAGACTTCCCTTCTGCTGAACACTGGTGGATAGCTCTGGGTAAGTCTGTCTGTCTGTCTGTCTGTCTGTCTGTCTGTCTGTCTGTCTGTCTGTCTGTCTGTCTGTCTGTCTGTCTGTCCGTCCGTCCGTCCGTCCGTCCGTCCGTCCGTCCGTCCGTCCGTCCGTCCGGTCGATGCCAAACTTTGCATACCCACTCCCTGGATGACAACGATGAACCTCTGCCCCAAATTTGCCTGTCATAGCGCCACCAGGAGGCCGACTTTTATAAAACACTTTTTTTTATATTACTCCTCCTATCTCTACAGTCATGTAGTCAATGTTTCAGATTCCATCTTAATTGGCTATAACATTGGCTTTCAAAGTTTTCAGGATTGGCCCGTTTTGAAGAAAGAAAAAAGCCTCAAATCATGAACGCAGCGTGCAATTGACGTGAAATATTTCACAGACTTTCCTACCAGGCTGAGGAATACCGTATATACCCACCCTTTTCACATTGGCCTGTTATAGCGCCACCAACAGGTGGATTTTTGCAAAACACATTTTTGGAACAAAATGCCTCAAATCATCCAATTGTCATCAAAAGGAATAAGAACAAATGGCGCCTGTTTCACATTGACCCATTATAGCGCCACCAGGAGGCCACGACCTGACCTGCCCTGGCGGAGACCTGCAGTGCCCCGGGGGGGCACTTTTTGTAGTTTCATTTGAGTTTCCAGTTTTCACTATTTCAGAATTAGGGGCTTAATTAAGTGTTCAGTTCATTATAGATTTAGCTATACGTTTGGGTCCCGGTGAGTGCCACCTATAATATTATTTCACTTTTGGGCCTTGTGCTGAACTTGGGTTGTATAACGCTCGCTCATCAATCATTGCTTTCGTCCTGTGTCTCCTGTCTCCTCCAATGCAGGCTCAGGTCTGGTCATGATGATATTCGGAGGGCAGCTCCTGGCCTACAAGCTCTTCAACAACAACTTTGTCTATCCAACCGAACTGGAGGACTTCTGAAGCTTTGTATATATACACTATACAGCCTTCGACGTGCTGGAGGGGGGGGGGGGGGGGGGCTGCTGGGTTCTAAAGGTGGAATCTCATATCTAGCGGCTGGCCAGAGCCATAGAGTAAGACAGAGTTAGTTACGACATTGAGGGGGCAGAAAACTAGAAATCCAGGAGAAGCGAGGAATGGAACCGATAACCATCCAGCTCTACCCTCCCCCGAGCTACTGCCGCACCCCATTACTGCATGCGTCAAAGAATGAAAGATTATCTGTTTTGTATCGATGTATATATATATATAACAGCCTCTGTTTATACTGTATAGCTGTAGTTTAGCATACTGTACATTACTGTATATTCTCCATTTGTACAATAAACACTTTAAAAAGTGTGTGGGTGTGTTTGATTGATTGAAATATTACAGTTTGCAGAATTAGGCCTACAGTACATTTCAAGCACAAACTCAATACAAAGACTGTTAACACTGAGTGGACGACCCTATAAAACATTACACTTGTTTACAAGAGGGTCCACATTGTTCATTTTATCAGTGTGTGTGTGTGTGTGTGTGCACTTACCACAGCCATGCCATAATAATACATGTTTCAAGTAGGCTTAAGTGAAAAATAATTGTGATGATGATGATGATGATTATTACTTGCGCAAGCAGAGCGCGCAAGTAATCATTTCGCTTGGTCTCTTCGAAGTGAAGCCAAGTTTTCTTCAACCGTAAGTCTGTGCCTGGTTTGCTGGGACCAGTTACAACATTACGTCATCCTTGAGAGAGTACATGGTGTGTATATGACGTAATGTTACAAGTTACAAGTTACAAGTTACAAACCAGGCACAGACTTACGGTTGAAAAAAACTTGGCTTCACTTTTTGGAACCAAGTAACCACGGTATACTGCTAATCAAATTACAACTACATACTCTGTATGTAGTTGTAATGTGATTTGTAATTTGTAAATCTGTGCCTGGTCTGCTGGGACCAGACTACACAGATGACCATATCTCTTACGTCATCACTTACTATTTACCATTACTATTTTTCATATAAAGGCAGAAGATAGTAGAAAAGATAAAGACACACGGTTATTTGATCTGGATTGCACAAAAAGTAAACTATCACAAACAGGAGGTTTACCAACAACACTCAGTATAGCAATTGGTGCACAAGTGATGTTGACTACTAATGTAATGGTATCTGATGGATTAGTCAACGGTATCAGAGGACTTGTTGAGTATATTGACTTTGAGAAAAACGACACCTATGTTACAGTAATACTTGTTAAATTCCAAGACAAAGATGTTGGTCTTAATGCGAAGTCTAATAGTAAATATAAAAATTACCCAGAAGCAGTTCCAATATACAGACATGAAGCTATAATTTTCCATGGAGGCAGAAGAACAGGATCAACAAATAGGTTTCAATTCCCGTTGACATTAGCTTGGGGATTAACTATTCATAAGGTTCAAGGTTTAACTATACAAGAGATTGTCGTATCTATGAAGGGCTCACGTTTTAACCCGGGACAAGCCTATGTAGCATTCAGTCGAGTGAAAAGGATAAGAGATCTATATATACTTGATTTTAGTCCTAAAAAGATCAAAGTAGATAAGAATGTAGAAAGAGAAATGATACGATTACGACAATCACCTCTAGAAAATCCAAATATACGGAAGATAACTCAATTACCATTAAAACATTCATTAAAAATTGGATTGTTGAACATCAGAGGTTATCTAACACATTTACAAGATATAAACTCAGATTCCCAACTCGAAATGTTGGATCTAATAGCTTTTACTGAAACACACTTAAAGAAAAATAATAACATTACTTTTAAATTAAAAACAATGAACACCAATTACAAAACAATCAGGAATGACAGAGAATATGATATAGGTGGGGGAGTTATGTTTGCTATAAAAGAAGATATTGCCATTGAAATAATTCAAAAAGAAATCGAGATATTAGAAAAAGTAGAACACGTATGTATACATAAAATAAATAAAGATCTATATATCATTCTTATGTACAGATCACCTAAAACAAACCTTACGGAATTAAACACATTTCTCAAGAAAATGGTAAAGTATCTATCATCTCCGACTTCCACAATTATGATAATAGGAGATTTCAATGAAGACCATTATACTGAAAAAGATATAAATATAAAGACCTTCATGTCAAGATTAGGCTTTAAACAATTAAATACAAATCCAACTACAGATTTCGGAAGTATTTTAGATCATGTATATTTCAACAAATTTGAAAGTATTATTACAGAAATTGAAGTTAGAGACACATATTACTCTGATCATGATTTAGTATTAATATCACTATAGTACAAAATGAAATACATTTAAAACAATTGACAATTTACAATAAGTAATAAAAGAATTATACTGTATAATATATTTTAATTCAGTTTATATACCTTTTTTTTCATCACATATCAATGATTCATTTTTCTGTAAAAAAGTAGTTAGGTAGCAAATAGTTACACGTAATGATTATACATTTCAAACGTTCCTTCACAGAGATACTGAGATGTGATACTTTCCAGCGGTCGAAAGTACTTGCGCGCTCTGCTTGCGCACTAGTAGGCCATTTATGGCCTACTAGTGTGCAACAAGCAAGTATGCACTCGGCAGAGTGCAGTTCTAGTTATTATTATTATGAAGAAAATAATTGGCGTTATTATTGTAGTGTAATTTTAGGACTTTCTATTTGGTGCACTGTTAAATGTGGCTGTGTGAATTTGATTTAATATTTGATGATTCAAATTCCTACATTCTTTCCAGATGTGGTCGGTCGGTCAGACAGACAGACAGACAGTCAGACAGACAGACAGACAGACAGACAGACAGGTACCCCATGATGTCATGCTGTTGGTCACCTGACCTGTGTTGTTGCTGTTGACCCCTGACCCTATAGTGCTTCCTCCTCCTCCTCAGCTGCGCAGGTTGTGTTGTTGGTGATTCAATCCACCTGCTCTACAACGAACTACTGTACTTTATTACTGTACATGTAGTTTGCAATTATGAATATCCTAACCGCGATGACATCGCTCAATGGCTTCAGGACACGCATGCAGGTAACGTTGGGCGAGTTTTAACTACAGACGCCCGTTTGCTTTGCTGTCGTTCTGTGATGATGACCGACACATGGTCGAGTGCATCAATATTATTGTTGGCCAAAAAGAACATTTTCTACGGCGCGTTTTTAGCTTGTAAAATGTGTTCTTTTTGATGGCGGTCAACATGGATTACTTGCAAAAAGTGTAAGCTTAATTGTTTCATCAATTATCCCCTCTTCTCTGCACAGGCTTCCCCTATTAAGTTTAACGTGCGATTCAGAAAAGGTTAATTTGAGTAAAATACACATGGCCATATACGTGCATTTTGTAATTAAGGAAGTTGGTCGACTTTTAAAGACTACTAGCCTACTGTAGTTTTGACTTGTCTGGTCTGGTTGAGGCTTGAGAGTAAAGCAGTAATATTTTCAGTTTTTAATATCAATAAGCCCTGCTTTGATATGCATAAGGCCATGGACTCCCGTTTGGTAAGATTTCTTTATTTTTGATCTCTGTAAAGACCCCAATCTAAGCCTAAGACCTTAATTGTTGGGCAATTATAGACTATAGTTAGTATATTTATTTATTTTGGTCTGATATGGTCTGTCCAACAGTCCAGAATTCCTTTACTGTCTGCTAGAGACAACAGTGAATTAAAGATAGATCTTGTACAATAGTGTTGTTGTTTCCTTTTGCTGAAGATAACTACCGGTATACATCATTTAGACGATCTTCAAGCGAGGCGTTGTGTTGTGAGCTTGTAGATCTTCTATTTTCACAATATTTATCCCCCACCAGTGTATGCGCCCAGGATTACATCAGATCATTGACACTGGGGCCCCTTTTCCACCGGTTGGTTGCCAATGGGTTCAGTTCTTTTTGGTTTTTAGTCCATGAGCCAGAGTTTCAAAATTGAAACGTTAATTATGAATTGAGTGGAGCAAAACCATACCTGTATAAGATTGTTATCACCATGAAACTTCTCCAATTGAGTACTTACAGTACACGAAGACAATGATTCTATTACAAAATACATTTTTAAATATGCAAATGAGGCATTATGTAAGAAAATATGCAAAATAATAGAAAATATGAAAAAGCTACTATACTGTGGAAGGGTTATCATGTATTAATTTACTTGTATTGATCCTATAAACAATTTAATATAGGGTATAGTTTGCCCACCAATTTTGGAGCTCTGGCTAAAAACCAAAAAGAACTGAACCGGTTCCCATTGGGAACCGACCGGTGGAAAATAACTGAACCGGTTCCCATTGGGAACCAACTGGTGGAAAAAGAACTGAACCGGTTCCCATTGGGAACCAACCGGTGGAAAAGGAACTGAACCGGTTCCCATTGGGAACCAACCGGTGGAAAATAACTGAACCGGTTCCCATTGGGAACCAACCGGTGGAAAATAACTCAACCGGTTCCCATTGGGAACCAACCGGCGGAAAATAACTGAACCGGTTCCCATTGGGAACCGACCGGCGGAAAAGAACTGAACCGGTTCCCATTGGGAACCAACCGGTGGGAAAGGAACTGAACCGGTTCCCATTGGGAACCAACCGGTGGGAAAGGAACTGAACCGGTTCCCATTGGGAACCGACCGGTGGAAAATAACTGAACCGGTTCCCATTGGGAACCGACCGGCGGAAAAGAACTGAACCGGTTCCCATTGGGAACCAACCGGTGGGAAAGGAACTGAACCGGTTCCCATTGGGAACCGGTTCCCATTGGGAAAGAATGTTGCAAAATCGTGAGATAAAAGCACAGATTTCTTGCCAGACTCCGTTCGACCGGCTGGCTCAGCAGATGGAGGACGTGATCGGAGACGGGGGGATACTGAAGGAGGTGATCCAGCCTGGGCGAGGACCGCCTGCCCCCGCTAACGCCTCGGTGTTGGGTATGTACAATACTACAAGTCCCACAATGCACTGCGAGTCTTCTCTTCACTGTTTGATCAGCAGTGAAAGTATATCACTTGTGTGGTCAACTTTCAGCTACACCCCTCTCCCCAAAAAATGGCCCGTGTGTTGAAACACAGTCCAGGCCCTCGACTCGTACCAATTTCTTTATTTTGGCCCACTGTGTATTTGAGTTTGACATCCCTGAAAGTATTGTCTATATACAGTATACATACTGTACATTCATGAATCCACCTGCTGTCATCATTGAGCAATTTCTTTTATAGGGGGTTATATGTGACCGTACCATTAACCCATTTTGACCTGAGATCAGATTCATGAATGCATGTATATTATAGACAATATGTTTGGCCAATAAAAATAGAAAACGATATACCAAATGTCCCACTTTGAACGAAAAAGCCTGTTGACTGCCCATAGGCAAAGTCTGTGGCAAAGCGATTCTTTTTTTTTTGTAATATATTTTTTATCCCACGATTTTGTAACCCATTTTTCACCCATGTGCCAATCATCTACTGTGATCCTGGGCTCAACACACCCTCCGCCAACCTGGGGAGAGCAACGGACTTAACTCATGCTCCCTTCATGCCTGAGTGTCCAAGTTGCTCCTTTACACCTGACAGGGGGGAGTTTCCCTGGTTGGACGTAGCGCGTGGAAGGAACACGTTATTCCAACCAGTTCCTTTCCCCTCCATCAGGCGCCCCGGCTGGCCAGGGGGAGGCAGTTTAGAGACCAGGATTACTGCATGTTTTTGTGAGGGTACCTACCCTTGCTGTAGCTTAAAATATTGCAATCCGGTGATTACCGGTAAATGCAAAAGTTGTGACGGTGCCTTGACTTCTTTACGATAGCTCATTCTGAACCCTAGCTATCTGTGCTTTACTGTCTCCACAGCCAAGTTCTCAGGTTTCCAGGAGTATTCAGATCAACCTTTTGTGAGCAACGTCAATCATCAGCACCCTCGAATGATGAAGTTGGGGAAAGGTCGGTTACGTATCACGTCCTTTTGTCATTTTTCCAAATACTTGTTTGCACACTTTAGGCATTTTAGCAGACGCCTCAGGGCGACTTCTAAGCACTAAGGAAGGCATGAGCGCTGATCAATAAACCTGAATAGTCGTCTAAATAGAGTGCAGAGAGAATAAAGTAGTGTCTGGCACAAACTAGGATCCCAGCACCAAGACTCTTCTTTATACACAACATGCTATCTTTAAATCACATTCCTAAAGGAGAATTCCATGCTAGAAGGCTTTCTTGCCTTTTTATCTGTAGTTGTTACGTCCCCAACAAAGAGGTCCAGGTGTTATTTTGTGCAAAAGTGCATTATTGGGTATATCCCCTTGTGCTAATTCCCATCGAAATAAGTAGTGGGATACTATTTACTATATTCCAAAATTGAATATACCATTTACATTATGAAGAGAGGATATATACAAAAAAATAATGTTTTTGAGCGATGGAAATAAGCTAATTAGCACAACACCCCATAGCCCCATTCAATTTAATGCACTACAAATAAAGGTAAGAATGGGATTCTGCTTTAACATGTGGTAGAGGGGGGGGGGGGGGGGGGGGGGGATCAAAAAAAGAAAGCCCAAGTGAGGCTGTGTTGGAGCTACTGGACACAACCCGGCCTCTGCACAATTAGGAGAGATAACAGGCAAAAATTGATCAAATAACAACTCTTCTACGTTCTCTGATTGTGTAGACTTCTTGTACATCAAGTAATGCAGATGTCTAACGATAATTTAACTCTTGAGAGCGTATAAATTGAAACCAAAATGGACACATTTGGTTTCATTTCACGGTCTCAAGAGTTGGAGATCTATCAGGGTCCCCTGGGGGTCCTTGAGGGGGGTTCCAGGTGGTCCTCAGCTAAATGACTGATAATAATAGGATGACATGGGACATATAAAACCTGGTTCAGAACCTATAGCTCATCTTTTAGATGGTGTGCCTACTACAACAACCCCTGCTGCTCTCCAGTGTTGTTTTTTTGGCAGCAAGTTTTAGTCGTAGTCTCTTGAATAGTCTTCGTTTAGTTTTAGTCACATTTTAGTCACCCGGAATGTCTAGTTTTTGTCGACTAAATATCATACGATTTTAGTCAATTAATGGATTAATTTAGTCAAACAAAATGCATTTTGGTGAGTCTGTCCTAATGACAGTTTTTTTGCACTTGCTGAAAATAAGCCGATCTACGAGCTTGTAGATCGGCTATTTTCAGCATGCAACTAATTGCAAAATGACTCACACCGGATATCTAGTACACTATAGTCCCTTCGTAACATTTTGGTCCTAGTTTTCATTTGTCGACGAAATTGTCAGTATATTTAGTCTTGAGTTTTAGCCGTCATAGCTTCCATTTTGGTCAGTGGAAAAAGGTATAGTCAACGGACATTTTTCGCCTTAGTTTTTACTCGACCGAAAAATCAATGTAACGTCTGTATCTTGTGATAATGTATACGTATGTCTGTTGTTATGTATGTTATACTGTTCGTAATGTCTCTGAGGGGTGCAGTACTTAGTTTAGACAGTTTTTGGTTTAGACTAGTCATTGGTTAGACCAGTCATTATTCCTACATCTACAACCTATCTCAAACCCTCTCCCTAAACCTAACCTCCCACGGGGCAGCACACCTAAACCTAACCTTAACACATGTCTAACCAATGACTAGTCTAAACTAAGTATGCACCCCGCTCCCACACACACACACACACACACACACACACAGACGTGACTCTGCGAGGCCTGGACCTGGGCCTGATGACCATGAGGAAGGGCGAGTTCTCCCGCTTCCTCCTGGCGCCCGCGTACGCCTACGGCGCCATGGGCTGCCCGCCGGTCATCCCGCCCGCCGCCCGCGTCCTCTTCGAGGTGGAGCTGCACGACTTCCTGGACATGAGCGCCGTGGACCACTTCATGGAGCTGCCCCTGGTATGTTTATAACCCATTCTGACCTGAGATCAGATTCTAAAAAATGTCTTCTACATACCTGACAGTTTTCCATTCTGACCTGAGATCAGATTCTAAGAATGTCAGTCGCTCTTCGATTTTTCAAAAATAGCAGACCTATACAAGCTCGTAGCGCGCCACTCGGTGGCCAGTCGGGGAGCTGCCTTTCACTGTCGAAAAGGATCTTTGAAATGGACCCATTCAGAGACGAGGACGCAACTGTGTCCCCTTTAGCTTTTAAGCCACTTTAACTGTTATTTTCCGAAATCTTCTTGAAACGGTTGAAAATAATGATGCGCGTGTACTTTCTACTTTTTTTTGGTACTTTTAAGCACATTTTGATACCAACACTTTTATACTTTTGCTCAAGTAATTTTGGATCACCATACATACATACTGCGTTGTTAATACTACATTCTTCTACGTTCTACATTGCAGTATTGATTACTTAACCCATTCTAGACGGGAACCCCTTTTGGTGTTTTAACTAAGCATTATGTTATATTTATATATATATAAATAGCAGATCAACAAGCTCGTAGCGTGCCACCGAGTGGCGCGCCACGAGCTTGTAGGTCTGCTAAAAAAATATATATCGTAAAAATGCAGGCACAAATCTTTGAATATGTTCTTTCCGAGCGAACGTATTTTTTCAGGCCTAAATGGGGCTATAAGTACAACATTTGAGTGCTTCCCCCCCCCCCCCCCACCCCCACCACTGCTCTTCAGTCTTCACTGATTACTTACACCTGTGTCTTGTCTCTTGTCAGGAGGAGCAGAGAGACGTTCCTCTGTCCGCGGTCCTCGCTGTGGTGGACACGGTGCGCAGCCGCGGCAACCGCAGTTACGCGCGCAACCATTACTTTGAGGCCAAAGATGATTACAAACAGGTGCGTCTGTCTATCTTTGTGCGAATAGTTAGTGACCACTAACTATATAGAAGCTGGCCTAAACTGGTCGGTCGGTCGGTCTGTTCTGTCTGTTCTGTCTGTCTGTCTGTCACGCTGTAACCAGAGGGCGCAGCTGTATCCCACACAAAACACACACACACACACACACACACACACACACACACACACACACACACACACACACACACACACAAAACTTAACTTAAAAAAAAAACTTAACTTGTTTTTAGGATTGATTTAAAAATTATTTGACTTGTGTATAAAGCTCTCAATGGTCTCGCACCTACGTACATGACTGCCTGCCTAGATATGTCCCAAACCGCCCCCCTAAGCTCTTCCACTGCTGGCCTGCTTGCTTTGCCTAAAACAAATGGCAACACAGCTTTTTGCTTCTACGGACCGCCGTAGCTCCCACTGTACCTTCTTCGTCAGGCAGCCTCTGTAGACATTTTTAAAGCTCAGCTCAAGACCCACTTCTACAACATTGCTTTTAAATGTATCTTTTATTTTTTGTTATTCATGTCCTATACTGCTTGTTTTTTAACGTTGTTGCCTTGCTTTTCTTTTTTTTTCTCTCCATTGCTCTGTAAAGCACTTTGAGCTGCATGTCATGTCATGGAAGGTGCTATACAAATAAAGTTTTATTATTATTATTATTATTATTATTATTATTATTACTGACACTGTACTGGACAAAATATATTCCCCCATGGTCCCCTCCTACTGTTGATGAATTTACACATGAATTCTATGATTGTGTGGTCCCCTTATTTTATCTTATCATTTTAACAGTGCATTAGAATATTTAATATTTATTCTGGATTGAGATGACTTGACTGGACTGGACTATGACGGACGAACAGTTTTATGCCATGAAGTTTTAGCCCCTTCAGTGTTTATTTTTCTTTTTCGTTGTCTTTGCGTCCTCTCTTGATACTGTTATATGTTGTGCTTGCTGCACTAAACAGAATTTCGTTGTATTATGTCTCATACAGTGACAATAAAGATCTTATCTTATCTTATCTTGAGGCGCTGAAGATCCTGCTGCACAGGGACGCGGCGAGCGAGGCGCGGGACGTCCGCAAGGCGCTGCTCCCCGTCTACACCAACCTGGCGCTCACGGAGCTCCAGCTGACCAGTCCCAAGAAGGCCCTGAAGTATGGCACCCGGGCCCTGGAGATCGACCCGGGCAGCGCCAAGGCCCTCTACCGCTGTGCACAGGTCAGTGTTGTTTGTTTTTGATTTTAGTTTTAGTTATAGTCTTTTTGAATAGTTTTCCTTTTTTAGTTTTAGTCACATTTTAAGTAGTCACCAGGAATGTTCTTAAGTGTTAGTCTAGTTTTAATCTACAGCTGATTTTTAGTCGACTTAAATGTATTTTGGCGGGCCGTTATGCTGTTGTAATGACTGATTTTACACTTGATGAAAATAGCACAAAATAGCACAAATAGCACAATAACACAATATATAGTATATATATAGTTCCACGCTCACTCCAGAGGGCCACTATAGTTCCACGCTCACTCCAGAGGGCCACTATAGTTCCACACTCACTCCAGAGGGCCACTATAGTTCCACGCTCACTCCAGAGGGCCACTATAGTTCCACACTCACTCCAGAGGGCCACTATAGTTCCACACTCACTCCAGAGGGCCACTATAGTTCCACACTCACTCCAGAGGGCCACTATAGTTCCACGCTCACTCCAGAGGGCCACTATAGTTCCACGCTCACTCCAGAGGGCCACTATAGTTCCACACTCACTCCAGAGGGCCACTATAGTTCCACGCTCACTCCAGATGGCCACTATAGTTCCACGCTCACTCCAGAGGGCCACTATAGTTCCACACTCACTCCAGAGGGCCCCCATATCTTTTCAAATGGGGGGGTGCGCCGCGGGCTAATTGGTCTCCATGTGGGGGTCCTTGACATGAACAAGTTTAAGGGAAACCAACAGCGCTTCATTGTGACTGACACGTTTTCTCCTGCTGCAGGCCTGCATGGAGCTCCAGGACTACGAGGGTGCTTACGGGCATCTCATCAAGGCACAGAAGGTGAAGCCGTTTGACGTCGACATCAACGACCTCCTGAGGAAAGTGGCCACGTACGTGAGATTGAGATAACCGTCTAGCTATTTAACCCATTCTGACCTGAGATCAGATTCATACGAGGTTTCCCACTGGACACACACTGGTCTGATGAACCCATTCTGACCTGAGATCAGATTTTAAAAATGCCAGTCGTTCTTCGATTTTTCTAAAATAGCAGACCTACAAGCTCATAGCGCGCCACTCGGTGGCGCGCTATGAGCTTGTAGATCTGCTATTTTTCAATAGCTAAAGCATAACATGATGCTAATACCAAAATGGGTTCCATTCATCCACAGGCGAGCTTGTCTATTTTTTAAACGGGGGGGTTATATGCGTGCAGTAAACGTTATTGCTTTTGGTTAAACTTAAGTGTTAAATAGATCTATATTCGGATTCTGAGTGTTCAATGTTATACTAACTATTGTTCGTTATGTAACGGGGGGCCTCTCTAGCTCTTTTTTTTTTTTAAGTTTCATGTCGGGATACCAGTTATATCCAAATAGCTGATGAAATGGGTACACTCTCTCCTGAATGGATGACATTGGCAGCCCACCCTGGACATTTATTTTCAGTTTTATATAATTATATAATAAATTAATCATTTACATTTGGGGGATATCTTTCACAATAATCTAGACATTCGAATGATCACAAAAAACACATTCTTTTACTTACTTTTATTAGGGTTAAAGGTCAAAGGTCATACATTAAAAATTGTTAAGTCCAGAAAAATTTCATTAGTGTGAATTTCAGCCTCTGTTGGGGGTATTTACATGCAAATATATTATATTATGTATAATGGCATTGCAATGGCATTGCAATGAACATCAATGATGAACGTTTAGGTAAAGAAAGAACAGAAAAAATAATAATAATAATTAAGTAATTCATTAAAATACAAATGTTACCGAAAAGCAACGCTGGGGAGTCATGGATACCTCTGTTATTTCCTTAACCCATTCTGGACGGGAACCCCTTTTGGAGTTTTAACTAAGCATTATGTTGTACGAAAAATAGCAGATCTACAAGCTCATAGCGCGCCACAGAGTGGCGCGCTACGAGCTTGTATAGGTCTGCTGTTTTTGAAAAACCCGAAGAACCGCTGACATAGAAACAGGATTGTATACGAAGAATCTGATCTCAGGTCAGAAAATGGGTTTAACTTCTGCAGGTGCTTCAATCAATGCCTTCAACTGCACTGTTTCTCCTTCAGGCACTACCAAGAAGGCATGGAGCAGCTGAAGTCCGTCTGCATGAAGATGTTCAAGAGCTGCCGCGTGGATCCTGGCCCTGAGAAGAAGATGTAAACGGTGAGTTATATCAGCGGGGTCTTCACCTTTTTCAGATTTTTTTTTTAGCTGAGTTTCTCCATCGGTTTTTCCGGAAAAAAAACGCGTCCAGTGTGCAACCACCTTTTAAACCCATTAACCCATTCTGACCTGAGATCAGATTCTAAAAAATGTCTTCTACATCCTGACAGTTTTCTGAAAAAGCCATGTTTCTAAAATAGCAGACCTACAAGCTCGTAGAGCTGCAGTGGTCATTATATCCAAAATAACAGACCGCTGAATTCAGTGATTGACCGATCATAATCAAGCATTCAACCAAGCCGTGTAATAATTAAAAAATAAAAATCACACCCGTGTGAAGTGAGTGGTGCAGCAACTCCGTGTGGGGGTTTCCGGCGTGTCTCCCCCCCCCCCCCCCCGCGTCCGAAACGGTTGAGAAATGACAAAGTTACCGTGTGGCGGTCCCTCTACTGTACTGTACTGTCACTGTACTGGCACACCCAAGCATTGCATACAGTTAATACGTGCGCATGTGTGTGTTTGTGTTTGTGCCGCGTGCGTTACGTTGCACACAGCTGGTGAAAAACAAACAGCCATGCTGTTTTCGTGCTCATACCCAGACACCCACCCAGCCAGCCACCCACCCACCCACCCACACACACACACACACACACATAGCTCTGTAAGGAAGTGGTTGCACCACTCAAAAAAAGGGCTATTGTGCACTGCACACCACTTCTGCTTTGATATCCATGAGAGAGAGAGAGAGAGAGAGAGAGAGAGAGAGAGAGGTGCATATTTACAGACGGTATATTGTGTTAAAGGTATATTCAGTGATTTCACTAAAAAAACGTAGGTTTCGTTTTTGCCTTGGGACCCAAGCCTTCATCCAATCAGGATAGAGAACAAAAACGAAACCTAATGTTTTTTGACCCCCAGGGGTTAACTGGGGAGGACAGGGAGGAACTCCGGCTTATTATATGGTCAGCACACTCTATAGTAGAGAGGATTATCACAACAAAACAACAAAATAAGTGATATTTGAATTAAGTGAAATCACTGAATATACCTTTAAATATTGCTATTATGTGTTGCAGATGATGGAGAGTGTAGTCCGACCGACGGCACACGCCAGGAGTGCGTCGAAGTCTTGCAATAATGCTGTCTTTATGTTCGCTCATTGTCGTAGTTGTTCATTTGAGCCCGTTGCTCCAACACTGGGTTATTTGCTTCCATTTAACGCTATGCAAATGTTTATCAAGGGGGGGGGGGGGGGGGGTTGAATTGTTTTCTTTATTGTGCTCCTTTATCCCCTCCCCCGCCCCTCACAAACCCACCTACCCAGCGAAATCTATTTTGAGATTGTTTTGTTTGAAGGGGAAAAAAAAAAGAATTGCCATCTGTTCCAAATGGCGAGGCATGTACTGTATATTGTTTTGAGTGGCGGTTTCATCACACTCTTGTGCCAATGTGTGTTTTGCTTCCCCCCCCCCACCCCCCCCCCCCCCCCCCCCCCCCCCCCTTCCATGCTGTATTTTTTCATGTTAATATTAAACAGTTTTCATGGAGCCTGATATGGCTGTTTTGTTAATCGAATGCGCGTTCGTCAATGCTGATACATTTTTACTTTGGCTAGAAAATAATATAGTATGTTCATTAGAATAGTTCCACACTCACTCCAGAGGGCCACTATAGTTCCACACTCACTCCAGAGGGCAGCTAGTTCCACACTCACTCCAGAGGGCCACTATAGTTCCACACTCACTCCAGAGGGCCACTATAGTTCCACACTCACTCCAGAGGGCCACTATAGTTCCACACTCACTCCAGAGGGCCACTATAGTTCCACACTCACTCCAGAGGGCCACTATAGTTCCACACTCACTCCAGAGGGCCACTATAGTTCCACACTCACTCCAGAGGGCCGCTATAGTTCCACACTCACTCCAGAGGGCTGATATAGTTCCACACTCACTCCAGAGGGCTGATATAGTTCCACACTCACTCCAGGGGGCTGATATAGTTCCACACTCACTCCAGAGGGCTGATATAGTTCCACACTCACTCCAGAGGGCTGATATAGTTCCACGCTCACTCCAGAGGGCCACATGGCATATTACTGTCGTATCAAAAAAGCCAATCTACAAGCTCAAAACGTTTTAAATATTTGCTTGCACATTGTTATAATGATCATTATATATCCGCCTGCAATAAGGCTTCCATAATACGATTGGGCGCAGAAGAGCGAGGCCAATTTATGTATTACCACATGGGTTTTTTACCACTTTCAAAATCCAGCCCTTCATGGTGTCTTTGGGTGCCTTGTAGTTTCACTGAGAACTACAACTCCCATGAGTTATCATTCAAATTGAAATGTTTTGACATGGGTGTGATCAATCATCCAATCAAGTGATGAACATATATATTCTGTCCTATGTCACTTTTTGATTATGCCTGAAGAAGGTCAGTAGACCGAAAGCTTGCTAAATAAATACATTGATTGTGCGCCGATCTGAGTGTGCGGAGCTTCCCTTTATTATTTCTCAACATATTTAAAAAAAAAAAAATCAAAGACTGGGCACATTTAATTGGGATTGTTACAATACAAGCCAACTAATTATTGCATTGTTGGCGATGATGATGATGGCAAAGCAGAGAAGAACGCACCAGTAATAATCACTTAATGGGATTATTTAGGTATAGCGGAGAAGAGACGTGTGACAGAATGGCGTGGTGATGGTGGGGGGTGACAGGTGGCAGAGTGGTTGACAGACTGTGTGTGTGTGTGTGTGTGTGTGTGTGTGTGTGTGTGTTGGGGGGAGGGGGGTTACTTAGGCATGGAGAAGTGCTTGGTGGGCCTAATCCACTGACTAGACGAGTGTGTGTGTGTGCGTGCGTGCCTGCGTGCGTGTATGTATGTGTGTGTGTATATGCGGGTGCCTGCGAGCGTACATGTGAGTGTTTTCACACTGTCGTCGTCCCCGTGCCAAATGGTCGGTCGTCGGTGTGTCAAAGCCCTCAAAGACTCTACACTACTACAGCACGTGCCTCCATCACCATGGCCTCCAAACTCACTCACTACCTCCAGCTCAGGTAGGAACCATAGAGAGAGAGAGAAGGCGGACATGTTTTCTTGTAGTCCCTTGTGTGTATGCAGGAACTATGGATAACTGGACACTCTTTTTTTGTGGGTTATTTTATATGGTGAACTGCTGCACATGCTCAATATAGTTTTGTCACAATTATCTCACTGTAATTAGTATGTCTGTTGTATTTGTGAAGAGTAATGCAACTTAGGTAGACTACATATATTATATTGCGACTGAATTGAGTTCAAAATGAAATGGTTCCAACCTCCAGGGAATAATAATAATACTAATAATGAATTTTATTTATATTGCACTTTTCATTCACAAGGAATCCCAGAGTGCTAAGGATATAATGATTTGGCTGTAAAATGATGTATTCTGAGTTTCTGACCACTTACTGTTACTGGAGGACTCAGCAAAGACATGGATCTTCAATTATTTTGGCTTAATTCAGTCCGAGCAGTGCCCGTTACATGCACCGGGGGGCGCTAAAAGCCCAGAACATGTGAAACTCACGTATCATCACAACTCAGTCTCTCAGCTGTTCAGTTGTTGATCCTCCAACATGTTTTATGACAACTTTGACAGGTATAAAGGGACTCATCTTGATGCAGAGTGACTTGAGGACAGCCAAATGTCTACTAGTCCCATCTGAACATAATGTTGTGTCAGGAACGACCCCCAGAAAATGTCCGTGGTGTTATTAACAATATTGTATTAATACTTTTCAAAATTATTCCAGCTTTGTACAAATTTTTCGAATGTGCAGACGACTACAACAGAGTGTAAAATAGGGTTTAAAAAGTGGACCTCTAACTGTGTTTCTCACACAAGCGCACGCACACACACACGCAGACACGCACGAACGCACGCACGCGCACGCACAAACACACACACACACGCGCACGCACGCCCCGCCCTTCTCGTCTCATTTTCATCCAATCCCCGGGCTATTATTTTATTCTGTCCGCGGCTCCGCCTTCTGCCTCGCCCCCCTCGTCTTCCTAAGTTCCTGGGACAGTTCACAGTAGAGAGAGGGGAAGAGAAGTCGAAAAGAAAAGGAGAGAGAGAGACAGAGAGATGCGTTGGAAGAGTTGAGTTTCAGCAACAACAACAACGCCATTATTCAACAAGACATTTCCATGATGGACGAACAGAGAGCATGAATAAATAGACACGACTGTCAGATGAGAGAGAAAGCCAGCAACATGGTCGGGCCGTCTGGAGAGCAGCTGCTATATAGTTAAATAACGCCAACAAACAGCAGCAGCAGCGCGCCGACCGACAACACGCACGACATCATTCATCCAATATCAAATATTTATATACATACATAGAGAACACTAGTATGAGTCGCCAGCAGCAGGACTCCAACAAGGGAGTGGTCCTGACGGGTTACCATAGCAACGCGGAAGTTTTAATACCGAAGAAGGAAAAAAACGGACTAGCCGCGGGAGACGGAGGAGGACCTGCCCAAGATCCAGAATCTACCCTGCTGAGGTGAGAGAGAGAGAGAGAGAGAGAGAGACTGTTCGTTTAACTCTGAGAGAGCGTTGCAAATTAATTAATCAAATGGATCTTGGATCAGCTGGAACCCAGTGGACCTCTTGGGGTGGTTAATTTGTTTTTCCATTTTCACCCCTCTCAGGGTTCCAGCCTTGGCTTTGAGCCTTACAGGGCGTCCAAGGTCCTTTTTGGATCACTCGCTCACTGACAAAATGACAATTGGGGTTAATTTGCATCCCTCTCAGACTTATAGGGTTATATGGGGGTCCAGGCCACCCTCTCACTCTCTGTTTAACCCATTCTTTAACTATAAGCATTATGCTATACTTTAGCTATTGAAAAATAGCAGATCTACAAGCTCATAGCGTGCCAGGCTTGATGGCTCTAGCCTGCTATAGTACAGTGCATGTTTCATTCTGTAGCCTTGGACCAAGACTATAATAAAACATGGATGCATTGTTGTATCACGGCTAACTTTCGTATAGCTGATAGATGTGCAAATGTGTAAAAAATCGATAACAAATAATACATATATGATAGTCTTTCTTGACTCTCAAGGCTAATACTGTTTCTGTTGACCGACAACAACCACAACACCACCACCCTCACTCCTCACATGTCTTTCAACTTTCCTATTCAATTGTTTGTTTTGTGCTGCTGTGGTGTGAATGTGGAGAGAGAGAGGAGAGAGAGAGAGCAAAGGTCAAACATAGACCGTGATAGATGGCAGTGGTTGGTTATTATTTTTCCAGGCCTGTATATTATTATTGAACTATGCACCGCTTGTGCCTTCCATGACACTATAAGTAACATTCCAAAGTGCTGCTCAATGCATATTCTGGAGAATTGACATGCATTCGTTTCCTCCACCTGCACCTCTGGCTCTCAAACATACTGTATATATAGTCTACCTTCTAGAAACATTTCTTATATCCTTGTGTTAAAAAAAAGTGCCTGTTTTGAATGGCTATTGTTTGCTGTGTGTGTGTGTGTGTGTGTGTGTGTGTGTGTGTGCCAGCAGTGTTTGTTTCAAAGGGGGCCCTCCTTGTGTTATATAGTAGGCTAGGTATAGCCTGGGAGGCCCGTTTCAAGACCAAATATGAGGCCCTCAATGTATATACCTATAGGTTCAAGGTCTTTATTAATGTCCCAGAAGGGCAATTCCGGTTTACAGCAAGAGCAGTGGTTTAAAACATACAAACAATAGAAACAATACAGGACAACAACAGACATTAGACACCATGGCATGAACAGGTGTCTCATGTCTATGCCTATGCCTGTCTATGCCTAATGACATAATTATTCTGCCACATTGACACATAGTTTTGACTGTTCAATATTGCGCGCAGCCCATTGCCCTTGACAATTCCGCAACACCTCTCCTCATCCTGTCGTCGCTTCACAATAAAGTGTCTCCCCTTTACCTCCCAATGCGGCACATTTTTTTTACCCATGGTTATTAACAGGAAATGGGTGTAACTTTAACATCGTGGGAGAGAGCAAGGCAGCGAGTGAGTGAGAGAGAGAGAGAGAGAGAGAGGGCCAAGGGTGGTGCGGCGTTGAATGACGCCTCATGGCGGTCAGTTTCGGCTCTAAAATCCACCAGAACCGAATACCGAATTGCCGCTATATTCGGGCCAAATAGTTTTAGTGAACTTTATGCCTTTTTTTTTTATAGGACTCATTTAGCTAACCTGACGCTGCCAGATCCAAAAAGCTTGCTACACAAATTTGTTTCACAGCTTATTTGGATCTGGGATCGCGGAAGCAAATTCGATGACGGGGCTGTTCCTTTTTTTCAAGATACATGGTAGATGATTGGATGGGAGCGTCTGTCTATCACCGTGTGGGCGTGCAAACACAACCAATCATATCGACGTGTCTATATACCGTCACATCCGCATCCCGCTTTTAGCTCACGCTTATTGGTTCGGTACGAAGCAGATCTGACTCAGGGCTCAACTCCGTCAGAGATCCCAGATGAGTGTTGTGTTGGGGAATATGTTTCCGCAATACCGCCCTCATCTGGCAGCGTCAGGTTATCATTTAGCAGGGTTAACAACAGAATGTGGGTCTACGGCCGGGCCAAGCTATAGCTCTTCCGTTTGACAATTATCTTAAAGACTCTGCGGGGACAAATTTGCTTCCGAGGATTCATAGATTTGCTGTTGTTTGGTGGTATAGTCAGTCACAGTGTGGGAGGTAATGGCCCATAATTATTATGTTTTGGACTGAATGTTTCAATGGCGTTTTCCAGACTGCTTGCTTGCTTCGTCTGTCTGTCTGCATGCCTGTCTGTCTGTCTGTCTGTCTGTCTGTCTGTCTGTCTGCATGCCTGTCTGTCTGTCTGTCTGTCTGTGCGCGTGTGTGTGTGTGTTCTATACTTATTTAGAACAACAAACGTCTGTCAACAACCAACCATGGTGTGGGTTAACAGAAGTAAACAACATATAGTTACTACTACTACATACGTACTCTACTGTACAGCTGGTATACTGACAGAAACACCTGCTTGCTTGCGTGTGTGCGCGTGCCTGTGTGTGTATGTGACTGTGCGTGTGTGTGTGTGTGTGTGTGTTCCAGATGGCTCGTCCAGCTAGCTAGAGAAAAACAGCATCACGTTACAACCAACCTTTGTCTCGCTTCCCACAGTCCTCTGTGCGTGTGCGTGACTGCGTGTGCGTGTGTGTGTGTGTGTGTGTGTGTGTGCGCGCGCGCGTGCATGCGTGCACACGCATGCCCCGTCTAGGTTGACTTGTGGGCTTAGTGTTATGGTCATTGTTTCCCCCAGCCAGGAAATGAGAGACAGAGTAGTTGGTTAGTTAGACACGCACATACACACACACACGCACACACACACACACACACGCACACACACACACACACACACACACACACGCACACGCACACACACGCCATCGCTCCTCATGCAACCTAAGGAGCCTTAAGGTTAACTTCTGCTTAAATGATGTATCTATCGACCCCACCGTGC
Organism: Protomyctophum bolini; assembly: GCF_963924005.1. Lineage (NCBI taxonomy): Eukaryota > Metazoa > Chordata > Actinopteri > Myctophiformes > Myctophidae > Protomyctophum > Protomyctophum bolini. The sequence goes on along the minus strand of NC_137880.1, from coordinate 6,936,545 downwards.
CTAGACGATCACACAAACCCATGTCTCACACACACACACACACACACACACACACACACACACACACACACACACACACACACACACACGGAGGCATATTACATATAATTCTTGGGGTCCTTGACGTGAAATATTGAGCACCACTGATACAGAAACAGAAACATATTAAGGTTTTTCAGAAAACTGTCAGGATTTTAAAATACTTTTTATTTTAATTTCGACACCAGGCCTAAACGGGTTAAATAAACTGTCCACTCCCTGTCCTCTCATGGAGTTTTTTTTTTTTCTTTTTTACATGCATGTTCTACCCGTGTTTGCGTTGGGTTTCCCTTTTCCCCCGGGACACGGATATACTCCGGTTTCTTTACCACGCCAAAAAGACATGTTTGTCAGCGGAGGTACCATTACCATACATACATGCATACGGTAGTACCCTGAGAGTCGCAACGGATAAGACAACAAAGGAAAACATCCTCACTAACCAAACATAGTTGAAAAAGGTTCACTACTTCTTAAACATTTTGTTTTCTAATTACCAAATCTTTTTTTTTTCAGGTTTTATATAACAGAAGCCCCAGGGTCAAGTAAAGTATAGCCTAGTATGAATGTCATCAAGTTGATTATAATTTGTTTTATTTTATTCATGAAATTCCCTTTTTTTTAGAAAGAAAAATAAATAGTCGCATCTCTATTTTCAAAAAAAATGTGAACATCTTTTAGAACAATAAGAAAGATAACAACCAGGAAACACATTTACTCGCGACCCATACGAATTGTCAGTGAACTTGGGGGCAACGGTGGTCTAAATAATGTGGTCAAGAATCTGCTGTTTGACCTCCCCCTCCCTCCAGTGCTTGGGAGTCGTGCGCGGCCAGCCTTTTGAAGTCGAGTGTGCTTATGTACACACAGTCAGTGCCCCTTGCCCTTGACCTTGACCAAGGTTCCTGGCGTTTATTACAGCTGGAGTTGGTCCCTGAGCAGTGAGCACTGCGGCTCATGTGGCATATCTACAATAAGGAGATCCATTTGAAAAACATGACTGAGAACTATATTAGTGGTCAGCGGATTGGCTCATTGCCTCATTATACAACAGGTTGTTTCGAGGAACCAATCTGATTGGTTGAAACAGCCTTCTAGCCGTGGACCAAACGAGCACCATGACTCCACACCTAATCAAAACAAAGGATTCAGCTGCTCTGTTCTACCAGAGCGCAGCAAACTCGGTGGCTATAGGCTAGCTAGTTTCTTGGGACATTTGTGGTCGTAGTGACTATTAAAATAGTAGTTTTAAGGCTAACTGTTGTATAATTGCAATATTACACTCGAGGGGGTGGTTTAACGTCATTAACGCACATAATGGCGCATTGTTAAACCACCCCCTCTCGTGTGATATTGCAATAAATCACAAATTGGAGTGCAAATGCATGCCTTTTTCAGCCTTAGTGTCATGGGGTGCTATAGGTGTGGGTGGTCTGGGTGGACCAATCACTGCTCGCTATAGAGCGTCTCAGTCCCGCCCCCCTACCAGGGCCCAGGAAATGATTATCCGTTCATTTTTCCTCATAGACATTTGGAGTATTTTATTTAAAGACGTTTACGCCGCGGACAAAGCCAACTCTTGTCGTGACAAATCATGCCGACAAAAACACATTTTTTTGGGCCGAACAAATAATTAGAAAGGAGAAAAGAACGGCAGGTTGCAACACTTTCTTTGTTGTTTTTCTTCTTTACCCAAATCTTCCTCTATAGATTTGTGTGTAGACGTCTTGTATATTAAGTAATGCAGATGTTTGACAATATTTGAACTCTTTGAGAGCGTATAAAATGAAACCAAATGGACCCGTAAAGCGTTCATTTGGTTTCATTTTACACTTAAAGATCTACAAGGGTTCCGTTTGGTTACCACCAACTCTCCATCATTTAGCATGGGGACCACCTGGAGCCCCCTCAAGGACCACTGGTGGTCCCCGGACCACTGGTCGAAAAGCGCTGGTCTTTCTGACAAAGTATAGTTGATGGTCGTGGCGTCAAGCTGGGTTTGAGCAGATCAAAAAAGTCAGTCCTGTAATCATATACCGGTAATATGAATAATTAACAATCATCGATCATCATTATTTTCATTTTGATTGTTGGGTCTATAGTTGTGTGTGTGTGTGTGTGTGTGTGTGTGTGACCTTGGCCGTTGTCTGTGTTAGTTAGTTCGTTAGTGTTGTTGTTGCATTAGTTTTTCGACCTGACGATCGTATCGGTGCGCGCAATGGGCTTCTTCCGAAGGCCGTCCGTAAATCAGTAAGAGATAAAGATATACTGGTGGTGACGAGACCGACCCACAGACCATAAAGTACCTTATTGATATGCACCGACTGTACTATGCTGTTTGTCCAAAAAAAGGACAGAAATAAACTAAACTAAACTAATAAGAAAAACAGACAGGCAGACTGTATAGTATACAAACGGGTATATAGGCTTAATTCTAAATGAGGATGTCTGTCTTTGACCAGCTAGATATAGCTCTCCGTACGATCCCACGGTGCTAATTGAAATCTCAGAGTACAGTACGGACGTGACCAAATGGACCGGTATACTTTCTGGTCGGTCAATTACATTTTTTGGGGTAAGTATAGCCTTGCCGAGCCATGAGGCCCATAGGGGGCAGGATCCTATCTCCTGTTTCTGTAGCGTGAGGCAGCTTGATGTACAAGTATAAACCCCCAGGACATGACGCTAGTATGTCGCAGGGACTTATACCCCCAATCCAACCCTTGATGCTGAGTGTCAAGCAGGGAAGGCACTGGGTCCCATTTTTACAGTCTTTGGTAGGCTATGACCCGGCCGGGGATCGAACCCCCGACCTCCCAGTCTCAGGGCGGACACTCTATAACCACAAGGCCACTGAGCTGATACAAGAAACATGAGGTTTTTCAGGGAAAATCAACGTCAGGCCTACCTGTAAATGGGTTAGGGCCCCGATGGGAGGTGTATAGCTCGTTCTAGCTCGCTCTGGGTGTGTTGGATGTGTCTTGGTGGAGAGAGGCAGATCGTTCATCCATTCAAACAGCATGTCACAGCTGAGGTCAGTAACTGTAACTCTGTAACTGTGTGTGTGTGTGTGTGTGTGTGTGTGTGTGTGTGTGTGTGTGTGTGTGTGTGTGTGTGTGTGTGGGAGAACAGAGGCAAGCTGTCTCTTACAGATGGCAGCTGGCACCTGTTGATGTGAATGGAATACAGCACACACACACACACATGCACTGTTCCTCTCCTTGGTGAACTCTACACACAGTTTCCTCTACTCAGACAACAAAACAACACACATACAGACACACACACACACACACACACACACACACACACACACATTTCCTCAGACAACAGAACGCAGTTCCTCTCCCCACTTTGTTCCCGTGCGCTGAAACCCGCTGAGTCGACTTCCTCGGGCGGCTGTGGCTCACATCACACTGCTGCATATATCATCATTATTAAAAACCCATTCTGACCTGAGATCAGATTCTATAATTCTACAAGCTTGTATACATCAAGCTGCCTCACGCTACAGAAACAGGAGATAGGCTCCTGCCCCCTATGGGCCTCATGGCTCGGCAAGGCTACTTACTTACAGTACTTACTTACCCCATCTGAAAATATGTTGTTCTCTCCCCAGAAGCAAAGATTTGAGTTAAAATGTTCACTCTGTAATAATATGTATTTGGCACATTTTCACGATTTTTCAAAAAAATAGCAGACCCATACGAGTTCATAGCGCGGCACCGAGTGCTTGTAGCTTGTAGATCTGCTATTTTTTATAAGACCTACAAGCTTGTAGATCTGCTATTTTTCAATAGCTTAAGCATAACCTGATGCTAACACCAAAAGGGGTTCCCAACTTCCCGTGCAGGGACCTCCCAGAAGCAAAGGAATTTTTTTTTACTTCAAAATGTTCGCTGAGACAACACATATTCAAAGATTTGCAGTGACTTTCATGATTGTTTCCCCCCCAAAAAATAGCAGATCTGCAAGCTCATAATAACATAGCGCGGCACTCACTCTGAGCTTGCAGATCTGCTATTTTTCAACGGCTACGGTTTTTTAAATTTAAAATGATGGTTAAAGTGGTTAAAAGCTATATAAGGTGACACAGACGCGTTACCACCGGTCACCCTCCTGATGGGCTAACATGATAAATCAGGCGCTGGCAGCCGTCCGTTTGTAAAGGAATCGTAACAAACCGAAAGAAGCTGTCGCGTCGTCACGACGTTAAATGCCCCTTTGGTGACTCAAAGCCACGTAGGACTGGAACGATACTAGGAGACACACACACACACACACACACACACACACACACACACACGCACGCACGCACGCACGCACACGCACACACGCGCACACACCCAGGTCACGGCCTCAAATAGCCCCTTGACTTTTCTTCCTCGAAACTTGACTCAGCCATCTGCTGATTAGCGCTACTAGACCGCATGTATGCTGTTGGCAGCTATATTATGCTCGCATCAGTGTCGTTACATGGGCCCGGCACTTTGTCTCGTTGGCCTGACACAAAATGACATAACTGACTGCCGGATGGATGCGGCTTCCATTTGAGGTAATATATATAGGGCACTGGGTCTGACGTCTATGTGTACGTCCCACCTGGATCGTGTTTTTGCCTGCAGGCTTCACGTTTTTTTTTAATGTTTTTTTGTGGTTTCGCCTTTATTTTATATTTTTTTATGGAGGGACAGACAGTAGGCTGACAGGACATGGGGAGAGACATGGGGGGGTTGGGGGGAGACATGCAATGAAGGCCGTCGGGATCGGGAGTCGAACCCGCGGCACACTGCCAGACTGGATTACCAGCCAAGTCTATGGACTTTTGATGTTTGCTTTATTCATGCTCGCCCCCCCCTTGGCAACTGGCAGCAAAAGACTGAAACAAGGCGCCCGGCCCTCACCTCACACAAGTGTATTCCCCCCCCTGATCTTGTAGAATAAATCTTGCTATTTTTGGTGAATGTTCCCCCACATAATTGACATGCTGGGTCAAACCTGGCATCCATATTTTGAGCATTTTAAGGCAAAAATGTAAATAATAATCGTCACACGACGCGTCACACCGCTACACGCTATATAGACTGACACCACATAAAGACAGGAACGCCCCAAAACGTCACATCCGGTTTTAGCCCGGGGTAAGATTTTTCTATGGCTGCCAATGCAACTTTTTCCAATCCTTAATCACATACGGATACAAACATCTATGCCGGTAATATCTAACTTGCGGAGGTACGGTAACGTGCCTTGTCCACGGGCAACAGATCTTTCAACGTATGGCATTGCAAATACGTTTGATAGTCGCTACTCTGCGCAATATTGTTTTGGAAATGCCGCAAATTGCATTGCAGTGAACGAGAGCCAATCACAACTTCCCCCGGGGGTGGTGACTCCGCCCTGAATACGCGCCGTGGTGTCAGTATATGAGCTACTAGATAAGCTACTGTATTTTCACTTTTGTCAGTCTATGCCTATATGGCCTGTGTGTTATGTACTGTAATATGATATCCATTTTGATAACTGTATATTTCAGTAAATATACTTCGTATATTCGAGTGCCGCGCTATGAACTCGTAGGTCTGCTATTTTAGAAGAATCTTGGAAAAAAGGTTGAGCACCACTGCCATAGAAACATGGTCTTTTCAGAAAACTGTCAGGATTCAGAAGACATCTTGTAGAATCGTCCTCGGGTCTAAATGGGTTAAATGCTGACATGCAATTATGTCCAATTATGACATACAGTCATGATGGCATAGAGAGACTGTACAGGTTTTTAAAAATATGCGCTTATACTGTGCATGTCTGAATGCTTTCGTTGGTGTTTCACCACATCTGAACTTTCTTGGCACATGGCTGAGCTGATGTGATAAGAAAGGAGTGTGGACAAAGGTGCAAAGAGTACGCACGCACGCGCGCACGCACACACGGGTCATGTGGCTTACCCTTGTTAATAAAACAAACACTTAATAACACACTGCCATGCACGCTACAGTGCAAAAATAACCTTGAGGAGAGTGTGTTTGTGTGTGTGTGTGCGCCTATCTTAAGCCATATTTGGGAACAAACCATGTGGCCTATGTCCCGGAAATGTTGTCATTGCGGACAGAAGAATGTGCACCTAATTGGGTTTTATTGAATTTCATATTATGGGTTGAGGTTGAGGTTAGGGTAAGGAGATATGAAGGGAATGCAAGACAGTCACCCAGTACAGTACATTGGACTGACTGTGTGTGTGTGTGTGTGTGTGTGTGTGTGTGTGTGTGTGTGTGTGTGTGTGTGTGTGTGTGTGTGTGTGTGTGTGTGTGTGTGTGTGTGTGTGTGTGTGTGTGTGTGTGTGTGTGTGTGTGTGTGTGCGTGTGCGTGTGCGTGTGCGTGCGTGCGTGCGTAGGAATGCTGAAACGTGACAGGAACTGTGTGTATCCTATATATTCCTGTTACATGTCTCGTAACAGAGTGTACGTGTACTACGGAGGAGGAGATACGAGGGGAATGCAAGGCGGCGGTGCATTCTATACAATGTTTCAAATCGTTCAGCTCGTATATAGAGATCTGCTATTTTCTTTTTCAGAAAAGAATCGTGTTGTTGTTTGGTCTTGTCTTTGGAGCCAGGCCGTAATATCGCCCTCCTCCTCCTCTAATCATCTTAAAGGGGCGGTTTGTTCGGTATTATCTGACAGAGCTCAAGTTCAACCAGAAGCCAAGGCCTTGACCTACAGTATACTGTCTCTTTTATACACCAGTTGTTTTTTTTTCCACTTAATTTTTATTGAAGGAGGAACGGACACAAAAAACACAACTAACAAGACAATACGGGAAAGAAAAAGGACAAAAAGTAAAAGAAAAAAGGCTGCATTTTTCACATTACAACAAACATTCAATGAAATCCTATTGCAATATCACTATAGGCTGAGAGAAGAGATTCCACTTTTCCCATTTTTTTATAGAATTTATCCTCTTGAAGTCTCAGTATGAATGTTAGTTTTTCCATAGAATACAGTTCCTCAATAATGTCCATCCATTGATCTTTCGTTGGTGGGTCCTGTTGGTACCAGCGTCGTGTGATTGCTTTTTTACTTGATGCTAAGAGGATCTTGATTAAATATTTATCATGTGTTAGAAACTCTTCAGGGATATTTACACCAGTGACTTTTCAACCGCTTTCACATCAAAGACCATTATTTATTCGGGGCATTTTTTTACCCACGGGGGCCACCATTGGATGACATTTATAGCCTCTCAATTTATTTCCTTTTTTTTTTTTTTTTTCTTACATTTTGTAATTGTGTTAGACTTCTTGTATAACTATAACAAAATACAATACATAAATGGATGCACCTTGGGGACGTATCCTCCTCAGTGATGTATATCCCAAGGTCATCGGGGTTTCGGGTCTCCCATTTGGGTGCAGTACTTAGTTTAGACAGTTTTTGGTATAGTCATTGGTTAGACCAGTCATTAGTCCTACAACTACAACCTATCTCAAACCCTCACCCTAAACCTAACCTCCCACGGGGCAGCACACCTAAACCCATTAACCCATGTCTAACCAATGACTAGTCTAAACTAAGTATGCACCCCCTCCCATTCTGGTACCATTCTGGCGCGTGGAAGGACTATATAGGCTCTGTGGGTTGACTCCTGTCCGGGGCCCCCTCCTAGTACGTCTCACCAGGTCCACTCCATGCTCTCACCAGGTCAGGCCCCTATAGTGCGTTGCACCAGACTCCTATAGCACCAGGCTACTTTATTCAGGAATGGGGGGGATTCTCGAGCCGCATACGGTTCCGTAAAGGCTCCACCTTGCCCCTTGGTGGCTCCGCTTGAGGCTTGAATGGCCCTCCTAAAGGCCTCACCGTGGTGGGTTTGTTGATGGGGCTTCTTCCTCACGGAAGACACTTGTGAATTAACTAATGCCCAGATGTTTAACAATAATATTATAACTCTTGAAAACCAAATGGTTTCTGAGAGACATCATTTCAAATGGGGGTCGATGGTGGCCGATTTACATATCATTTTTTGGGGGTCCTTGACATGAAATATTGAGCACCACTGATACAGAAACATTTTGGCATTTCAGAAAACTGTCAGGATTTAGAAGACTTTTTTTTATTATTATTATTTCGACGTCAGGCCTAAATGGGTTAATATGAAATCTATGGAAAAAGTATAGTTCCATTTTTGCAGATTCCCCTGCGGGTTCCCTTCTCCATCTCTCTCTCAGCTAAGGTGGTCCTGGAAAATGTAAAGATGAAGACCACTAGGCTAGTGTGGGCTTGTAGATCGGCTATTTTCAGCATGCAAAACAAGTGTAAAATGACTTCTACTTGATCTCTTGTCCACTACAGTCCACTTCCTAACATTTTAGCCTAGTTTTTTATTTGTTGACGAAAATTGTCAATATATGTAGTTTTAGTCCTCATGTCATAGTTTTCATTCAGTTTCCATTTAGTTTTCGTCAGTGGAAAAGGGTAGTCGACGAACATTTTTAGTTTTAGTTTTAGTCGACGAAATCAAGGTCTCTAAGGACTCTGAAAAGAAATGACCTCATTTCTTTTGAGGACATCTGGACCTTGACATCAGCCACGCGCACGTACACACACACACACACACACACGCACGCACGCACGCGCACAGCACACACACACACACACACACGCACAGATACAGGAGTCTTGTTAATCATTAACTCTCATAACAGAGTCATACGTACACATAGAGAGGTTTTGATGACAACCGTATAAATCAAAGATTGACAAAGACATCAAGGACACTCACACTTTGTACAGCGTTTCTTTATGGTCACGTCACTGACTGTATATAAATAGAATCACTGAAGCAAAACTGTTGTTTCATCAGCGCACACGCGCGCACACACACACACACACACAGAGGTTTCCATTTTGTGTTTACGTTTTAAGCATTATGTTCTACTTTAGCTATTGAGAAATAGCAGATCTACAAGCTCGTAGCGCTACGAGATTGCCGGTCTGCTATTTTTGAAAAACCCGTGAATTTATATTCTTTCATTTTTAACTCACTGGAACTATGATCAGATTGGGGGGTCGGCGGCCAATTACAGATCATTCTTGGGGTCCTTGACATGACAATGTTTGAGAACAACTGTCACAGTGCGCTATACGAGCTTGTAGATCTGCTATTTTGTTTAGAAAATGAGTGAGCGTTTCAAACTCAAATCTTTGCTCCTGGGGGGCGGGGGGGTGTGTGTTACTGGAACAACATATCTTCAGACCAAATACATTTACTTTGTGGGGGTCCTTGACATGAAATAGTTTGAAAACCACTGATATAGGAAACATATGGTTTTTCAGAAAACCGTCATGATTTTTAGAATACATTTTTTGTAGGATCGAACGGTTTTAAGCCTGATTTGACACTTTGTCCAAAAAACAAACGAAAACAGATCGCTCGCAGAGTGTCGCGATGCAACGTGGAGTGTCCTCGTAGACGGCTAGTAGTATTTTCCAGAGTAATCTAGTGGGAGAGTGTAATGACTCTCTCGTTGTAACAATGGAATGCGGAAGTGCTCATTCTATCTCAATGGAATATAGTTCCAGCCATATAGGAGCACTGTTTGGAACTATCGCCCCATACTAGGCACCCACTTTGCGGCGAGATCAAAGCGTGTTGTCACCTCTCTCTTACTTGTCCTGTGTTCCCCTTCTCTGTTCTCCTGTTCGCTCTCTCTCTCTCTCTCTCTCTCTGTCTCGCTCTCTCTCGCTCTCTCTCTCTCTGGTTCTGTGGCTCTTCTTCTTGGCTCGCTGCGAGGACAAAAAGGACAACGGCGCTTCCTGATTCTCAGTCTCCAATTTCCTCTTTTCTGTTTACACTGTGATACTAAACTCGTGAGGACCGCACACACACACACACACACACACACACACACACACACGCACAGTCGCACACGCACGCACGCGCACACGCTACGTATTTAAGTGCTACGGATACATTTGTACACTGAATCCCGGGCCAAGCATGGCAACACAAACACATCTGCTGTGTGTTAAATAATAAGAGACTGCAATCCCCCCCCCCCAAAAAAAAACAAGAGTGTGATGCCCTGAGATTCGACGCATTAAGTGGACAATCCGACTAACTACTAGGTTTTTGGCTGACCTCTTGCCAGGGTTGCGCGTGCGTGCGTGCGTGCGTGCGTGCGTGCGTGCGTGCGTGCGTGCGTGCGTGGAGAGAGGGTTCTCTTGCAAGGAGCAGGTCGAGAGGGAGTGGAGGGCCGAATAGAGGAAGTATAGTATATAGAGGACGGGTTTCCATATAGCAGTCAAAATGCCAAATGTTACTTCCTATAATAACCAACAGAAGCATGTTGTGTCTCAGGAGGTACACTGTGCAGTTAGGCCGCTTAGTCTCCATGGACATATTCCACTTGTATTCAGGATGTCTGCTCATTCTGAATGGAACTAATGCTCATGTAAACACATATTCTGAGTGAATGCTTTTTATTCTTTTCTTTTTTTTTGCTCATGTAAACGAATGTGGAACGAGGGAATAATAGGTTTCATTCAGGTTTCATGTAAACATGGGAATGAATCAATTCTGAATGAATGCAATATCGTCCATGTAAAACGCAGCATTTGGGCCTAACAGACCCCCGTCATGTTTTATAGTCTCAAAAGTGGCACTTAAAACACTGGGTGGTCAGCGGCTGCTATAACAAGCGGCTTTCAAGACACGGACATTTTATATTCAAAACCATGACGTCCGAGAGAAAAAAACCCAAACAAAACCGAACAAACCAAGTGCTCACAGGAGATCATGAAAATAGTTCAAAGCACCGATGGCGCTCACGGGATCAAACGGGATCAAACAAACGACAGGCGATCCGGGCACTCGGGAGGATTTCAATAAAGGATTTTCCTTCCCGAAGAAGGCAACTTCCTGAGGTCGGGGAAAAAAGTTGGCACTTATACTGTAGTTGTCTTGTTTTAATAAAAGGCTGCTAGCTTTCTCTTATAAACAACACCATATTTGTCCACACACCCAAAACGTCTATTGAAGATTTCTTCTTTGCCTTTTTTTTTTTTTCTCGTCTCATTTGTTCTCATGAGCGAGCGTGAACTGCGGAACAAAACATAGTGATTGCAGTCGTTGTGAGCTGTGGCACGAGGCCGTAGTTCACCTTGGAACACCCTAAAGGTAGCCTCGGAAAACCCAGACGTTTTTATTTCCAGGGAGGAAACAAAAGTCTGGGTCTGAGTCCACTTCAATTCGGCATAGAGTAGCGCAAACGTTGCTCACTCTCTGCTGATTTCTGATCGTCTGCACCTTTGTTAAATTGACATACACACGCACACATGTATATGGTTGTACACACACACACACGCTCCTCTCTCTCTCTCTCTGTCGCTCTAAGTAATTAGTCTCATGTCGCGCAGCTGCGCATAGTTTCTCCCGGTGGATCCTGCCGGGAGCTGCCTATATGCCATAAAAAGCATAGGTGAGTTCCAGGCTAACCCTAATAAGGTTAACACAAAACTAACTCGGAAATTCCTCTCTCTCTTTCACACACTTATGATTATATATATACCGCTCCTCATGTGCCAATGGTTGCCTGTATACCCCCACCATTGTAGATGGTTTATTTTAGATTGCCGAGTATGTAAAACAAGGGGCGTAAGAAGTGGTCGATGCCGGATTTGTGTAATATGCTTCTGTGACCATACTGAATGTATTTGTCTGTGTGCACGCACACACACACACACACACAAACACGCATGTTAGTACATTAGTACAGTGGGAAGAGGGTGGTATCATGCACCCCCCGGAAATATACTTCTAATCAGTGTTTTCTTAATGGAAAAAATGTGCTGGAAATGATGAGCTATGATAAAACGTTGTCAAAATGTCCCACCTACCTCAAAACCCCTTTTTGGTATATGGCTCTGGTGAAATTATGTAAAGGCAATTATTAATTCACTAAAATTACATAAATAGACATGGAAGTCTGAAATTCGTCATGGAGTATCCTGACACTTAAGGGTAAGTAGAACAATAGGATTTGGAGGGTTGCTACCATTACATTTTTAAATATGACCTACATTATCCCCAGAAAAACAAAAAAAGATGCTGTCCGCTTGACTAATAATAACAAAGATGGTTATTTTCCAACACATTATGGTGAAAATCACTGCCTCACTTGTATATAGAAAACTTCCCATGTCCCTAAGCTTCAATTCGAGCCCAAGATAACCTTTCTATCTTGAAAATTACTCTTTCTGTAGCCAAAACTCAGTCCTATACCTCAAATCGGTATCAGAGCTATACATTTGGAATAAATTAATGAAAGACTAAGTTTGAACTGACTCCACATTATGGGATATTTCTTACTTCAATAAGCTATGTTAAAAAGTTGGAAAAGTATCCAATCTACAATTGTTATGCAAATGAGTGCCTCCATTATCAAAATAATCTATATCTCAGCCAATACTGCACGTAAATGAACAAATAAGGTGTCTAGACCTGTCTTTTGATGGTCGAGGATCTCAGTGAAACTATTCTTAAAGTGACCACATGTGCCCGTGGGCATGCTGGTGTGCAAATCAGTGCAGATTAAATCAATTCCTCTATCTCGTCGGCTTCTTGTCCATGCTTTCCTGTGTCAAGGAGATGGAGCAGTGAGGTTGGTATAGGACTGCGCCACAGGACACACTGGATTCAAAAACGATTTGGTTTTCAACCACGCCTGCCCTTCATCATAGGGTTTTTGGTTTTTCCACCAAAGCTTCATCAGCTCGCTGGTATAAGGCGACGGTGGCTCTCTTCAGAGCGGAGTAGCATGTTGGGAAGGCGAGCCGGGTCAACTTTAGATTTAGAAATGAGTTTGTCATCTCCACGGGTGTGGACTTCACCCGTGCCAGAGTTGCTGCGGACAATGGTGGGGGGCAAATGACAAACTCACTTCTTAAATCTAAAGTTGACCTGGCTCGTCTTCCTCCATGCTATACTCTGCTCTGAAGAGAACCACCGTGTTGCCTTATATACAAGCGAGCTGATGAAGCAATTGTGGGGAAAACCAAAACCCCGTGAAGGGCAGGGACGGTTGAAAATCGAAGGGTTTTTTTAATCCAGTGTGGTCCAGTCCTATACCAACCTTTGATCTCCTTGACTCCTTGTCATTGGAGACCATGCGGACAAGAAGCCGAAGAAGACTCTGACGAGTTCTAACACGATGACTGATTAATGAGACTTTTTGTTCTTTATGGTGCAGGCTAGTGTATAGGGTGGTCACTGTTGCTTACATTTTTGCCTTTTGAGTGTGTATATGACGGAATACTGTTACAGGATTGTGTGACTGTTTGTATTTTGTACTGCAGGCCATTCTATAGTGTGTATACTGCCGCCTACTATTATTCATACTGAGGATGGTTTTTGTTAGTTTGTTATAAAGCTACCTGTCTAGATACCTTATTTGTAAAGTTATATGCAATATTGGTATCTCTTAACTTGGTATAAATGTGACTTTATTGTAATGGCAGCATGCCACGGGCACATGTGGTCACTTTAAGAATAGTTTCACTGAGATCCTTGACCCTCAAAACATAGGTCTAGACAACGTATTTGTTCATGTAAGTGCAATATTGGCTGAGAGATATAGTAAACATCGATTGTTTTGATAATGGTAAAAGGAAAGGAAAGCTACTATGTTTACCCAGGGTAACTGGACTAAGCTCAAGAACTTGTTTACAGCCAGGCCCTGCTCATAGAACATTTCATGGTAGAGGTTCAATGCCTTGCCTTAAGGGCACTTCAGCGGTGGTCATTTTAACGTGCCGGTCCGGGGATACGAACTAACTCCGCAAACCGTTCGGCCACCGCCGCCTCAAATGAGTGGTGACACTCATTTGCATAAAAATGGTAGATTGGCCACTTTGCCAACTTTTTAACATAGCTTATTCAAGTAAGAAATATTCCATAATGTGGAGTCAGTTCAAACTCGGTTATCCATTCATTCATTACAAATGTATAGCTGATACTGACTGAATATACACATTTCACCCATTTGAGGTGTAGTTCAGAGTTTTGGCTACAGAAAGAGTAATTAATGTTCAAGATAGAAAGGTTATCTTGGGCTCAAATTGAAGCTTATGGATATGGGAAGTTTTCTATATACAAGCGAGGCAGTGATTTTCACCATAATGTGTTGGAAAATAACCATCTTTGTTATTATTAGTCAAGCGGACAGCATCTTTTTTTGTTTTTCTGGGGATAATGTAGGTATATTTAAAAAATATAATCGAATCCTATTATTCTACTTACCCCTATGTGTCAGGATACTCTTTCAGACTTCCATGTCTATTTATGTAATTTTAGTGAATTAATATTTGCCTTTACACAATTTCGCTAGATCTGCTATAGATCTAGATCTGCTATAGAGCCATATACCAAAAATGGGGTTTTGAGGTAGATGGGACATTATTTTTTTATCATAGCTCATCATTTTCAGCACATTTTCTCGGTAGTATATATATATATATATAATATAAGTACTGTATATGCATGATACCCCCCTCCTCCCACTGGACTACTGTACATGTCTTGGGAGGTCTGCTTGCGGAGTTATAACATGTTGACGTTGAAGCTGCCTCGCTTAATCCCGATTTGATGAACATTTAAAGTGAACGTGACGGTTATTGTTGTGTTTTGGCCTATACACTGCTCTGTCTACAGTCTTACGCGCTGCAATTTCTTCTCGTTATTTTTTATTATTTTTATTCATTCAGTTATTTCATAAGATCAACAACCAAAGAAGGAAACGGGGTCCAGTTTTGCAGACGCGGAGAGATTAATGTGCACTTTTTTTGGCGATGCAAGGAGGAATGTGTGGTTTATCTGAGCAGGGAGGACTTTTTCACCCCCCCGCGCTCATTTTTGTCTGATTCGTCAGCCTATACACGGCGCATGCCGCAATAGGCTCAAGAATGCTCAAAGTGAGACCTTGCTTAAACCCATTTAGACCTGAGAGACAAGATTCCACAAAATGCCTTCTAATATAAATCCTGACAGTTTTCTGAAAAAAAAACCCATGTCGTTCTCAAAACATTTTCATGACGAGGAACCCCAAAAATATATATGTAATTGGCCGCCGAGTCGACCCCCATCTGATAATCTGTGGTTCCAGGGACCCCCCCCTCCCCCCCAGATCAAAGGTTTGAGTTAAAAACGTTCACTCTGAAAGATGTGTGCCTCATTTTCATCTCAAAATACCGGTATGTAGTTCCAGGGACCACCAGAGCAAGCCACGTCACTTCCTTGTTTTGCTCGGCAAGTAGGCTACAGTATGTGACGGGAGAATAGCGTTTGATGTCTTTACGGGGCCGCCTGGAGCCACACATCCACAGTCTCATGAGCCGGGGCGGTGCTTATAGACGCCCGCACGTCATGGGTTTGGTAAGGCAATCAAGCGCTCCCCTTCCCCAGTACGGCTACAGAGATGCGGAATCAGCTGGGAATGATATAAAGTGATTGAAGGCGTGGGGTTATCGGTGAAATTTACAACGATCACGTGACGGTAACCAGTCAATCAGAATCAAGTATTGGGACTAACCGTTTTTAGAATTGTTATTTAACCCATTCTGGGCGCGGAACCCCTTTTGGTGCTATTGAAAAATAGCAGATCTACAAGCTCATGAGCTTGTAGATCTGCTATTTTTTGAAAAATCGTGAAAATGTGCCTCAAATCTTTCAGAGAATTGTCATGATTCAGCATCAGTGAACCGTAGGAAGTCAGGCTTCAACCTGCTTTGCTGTGGAATGAGATGTGGGTGTTTTGGGGCGGGAACCCCTTTTAGTGTTAGCATCATGGTATGCTTTAGCTATTGAAAAATAGCAGATCTACAAGCTCATAGCGCGCCACCGAGTGGCGCGCTACGATCTTGTAGGTCTGCTATTTTTGAAAAATCGAAGAACGACTGACATAGAAACACAGCTTTTTCAGAAAACTGTCAGGATGTAGAAGACATTTTTTTTAATCTGATCTCAGGTCAGAATGGAAAACTGTCAGGACGTAGAAGACATTTTTTTGGATCTGATCTCAGGTCAGAATGGCTTGAGCGGCGACCAGGCTGCGTGAGGAGTGTTTCTTCTATTAGTTGGCTGAATATGCTGCTCTTTAGTCTTGAGTAGCTGTTAGTCACTCAGTCACTCTCTGAAAGAGAGAGAGAGAGAGAGAGAGTGTGAGTATGTGAGAGAGCTCATTCTCTTTTGTGTTATAGCAGGGTGATTTGTCACAGTATAAGACGTGTTGACCTTTAGGAAGCGGGGACAGTGTATCTGGGAACATTGGTCCGTGTGTGTTCACACCTTGTAGCCACACACACACAGTCACACACACACACACACACACACACACACACACACACACACACACACACACAGAGGGATCGGTTCCACACACCACCAGAGAATGAATTCATAACTTCAGGTCTAAAGTAGCAAGATCTACAAGCTGCCGCGCTATATGAGCTTGTATATAGATCTGCTATTTTTAAATAGTATAATATAATGCTTATAGTTAAAACACCAAAATGGGTTATAAAGATGACATGATGGGGAGCAATTGTTTTCCTCATGGGAAGACGGAACGGTTCCCGCGGATCAAACCCCCGAGAACAACATGAAACCCCATCACGGACAGAGGTCGTTATAACAATGAGGTCATTTAGTTGTTTTTCATTTGAGTCGCTGCAGCCACTCGCATGAGAATGACATCATCGGCAGATGACACTGTGTGACTGATGGCTACGTCACGCACGCACGCACGCACAGAGAGAACAGCCCCGTGGCCAGAAATTGTATTTTAACCCATTCTGACCGGGCACACATTTTGGTGTTAGCATCATGTTATGCTTTACCTATTGAAAAATAGCAGATCTACAAGCTCATATCGCGCCACCGAGTGGCGCGATACGAGCTTGTAGGTCTGCTATTTTTGAAAAATCGAAGAACGACTGACAATTTTTAGAATCTGATCTCAGGTCAGAATGGGTTCATCAGACCAGTGTGTGTCCAGTGGAAACCTCGTATGAATCTGATCTCAGGTCAGAATGGGTTAAGCTCTGGCCTCATGGCTCCTTTGATTGTGTTTTGCCTGGAGCATTGCCCACACATATATAGTGCCTGATGAATGAATGAACGAAAGCCCTTTATACTTCAGAGAGAGAGTTGCCATCTGTATACAGCTATTGTTTTGACTCTCATACTGTCGGAGTTGTGTTCTTATGAATGATTTGACTTGTGCTTGGCTTGATTATATGTCTTCCATTATTTGACCTTTTTTTTTTTGTGTATGTATTTGATTTGATCATCTTTATCCCATTTTGGGCGCCGGGAACCCTCTTTTGGTGTTTTATAAGCATTATGTTATATGCGTTTGCGACGCATTGTGAGCTTGTAGATCGGCTATTTTCAAATGGCCGAAATGTATAGGGTGGTCAATGTTAGCCTGGTTAATAAACCAGACCGAATCAGCCGTTGGCAAAAAAAAATTGCCTGCCGGCGGATTACGGTCTGGAGAGGCTCAATTGTACGCCCATTTCCTACACCAGAGAAATGGGGCGCCCAATAGGGACACGGTATGCAATATGGGCGGGCTTTGGTACAGTGACTTTCAACGCTTGAGACCTTTGACTGACAGTAGCTCTGACCAATTGTTTCAAAGAGAAAATGTTTGAACCCGCCCCCCCTGGAAATGAAATCCAACTGAGCCTCCCCAGACTAATATCCCGCGATCCGTGCGATATTAGTCTGGTTTATTAACCAGGCTAGGTCAATGTATGTTTTCTAATCAAAATTAAAATCGTCAAAGTAACTATACTGTTGTAGTAACTAAAGTTTTCAAATAATTGTAGTGAAGTTGAAGTACACATTTTGGCTTTAAGATGTAGTGCAAGTAAAAATAGCGGAAGTAAAAATACTGGAAATTGTAAATACTCAAGTAAAGTGCAAATACCTCAATATTGTACTTAAGTAAAAGTACTTACCAGTAGTTACTTTCCACCATGCACTGCTTTCTGTGACCTGGGGTCAGTTTTTGTCATATACAGTTAGTAGCAGATCTGGGGTCAGTTTTGGTCATATACAGTTAGTAGCAGAAAAATGTGCGATCAGGCAAATATCTCCACTTTTCCACGAGCTCCACACACACACACACACACACACACACACACACACACACGGACAGACCACATTCTCCAATGTGACCAGGCCCGAAAAAATGACTCATTAGTCAGAACACACTCAGTGCTACTGCTTGTAATGTCAACCCGGCCGCCTCGATGACTCAGAGGGAGTCCTGGAAGATGAAAACACACATGAAAACACCCATTTATACACTGGCAGACGAATCTATAGCCTGAATCAGAGAGGGTACAGGCTTTAGTTTAGACATACAAGTAAGACGCGCGAACGCGGGAAGCAAATGCAACTAGAATAAATTACATACTTTTTTGTGTGTTTGTGTGTGTGTGTGTGTGATACAGCTGCGCCCTCTGGTGGCGGGCGTGTGGTGTCACAGCGTGACAGACAGACAGTTCTGCCTGGGTTACATAGTAATCGCTCAGTGCGTTCGCAATCACTGCATTCGCAACTATTGGTCCGACTGTCATTAGTTTAGTTTAGTCTTAGTGGACTAAATATCATCTACAGTTGATTAAAGTCGACTAAAATGTATTTTGGCTGGGCCATGATGTCGTCGTAATGGCTGATTTTTATACACTTGCTGGAAATGGCTGATCTACACGCAACGTGTTGTGAGCTTGTAGATCTAGCTATTGTCGGCATGCAAAACAAGTGTAAAATGACGTGTCTTTTACTTTTTACTGGATCTCTCGTCCACTTGTCCCTCCCTGACATTTTTTGTCTAGTTTATTTGTTGACGAAAATGTACATTTATTTAGTCTTATAGTTTTAGTCGTCATAGCTGCGTTTTCATTTAGTTTCCGTTTAGTTGTCGTCATACTGCTATTCCTGGGGTTCTCAACACGTTGGGTCGCGACTCCTCAGGGGGGGTCGCCAAATTATTTTGGGGGGGGGGCATTTTGACATGAAACGGTATCCACACTTTTCCTGCAGGGCTGTGTGTGCTCCAGTTCCTGTCGATTTGATCCAATGAAAGCCAATGAAACTGGTCAGATGACCAATGATATCCAATGAAATCAACAGGAACTGGAGCACACACAGCCCAGGAAAAGTGTGGATAGGATAACCAGTGTTGCTAATAAAGCTTGTGTTCCATTCTGGTCAAAACAGAGTCAGGGTGCATGTTGGGCTGGCCGGAAAGTAAGCTCCAATTAAGTACCTCCAATTCAAATAGTTCCAAAGAAAAGATAAGGGGTGTCCCCAACACAACAAGAACATTACCTCTAAGTGTTATGTACAGTTTTTGTATATTACGTTAATGACCACGTCTTGAACCTCAGCCTCCGTATTCTGGTGGAATTGCTGTGTATATATATAAAACAATAATGGAAAGAAGAAAAAAAATAACTCTTCTCGGTTATTCAATTCCAGCCTTAGAGGGAATGTCAGCCTATGTGTGTATGTACGTAACTGTATGTGTGTGATAAATAAACTCAACCTCGTCTAGGGCCTAGTCTAGTAAAACATGCACAGGAAATATGCCATACCCCAACACCACCATAACAGGCACTTACACACACACACACACACACACACACACACACACGCACACACACACACACACACACGTGTTAAATGTTTAATGACCTACCACCTGTAAAGGAGCGCGCTCATTAAGGGCAGTTACACAACAGATAATGACCGACTTCACACAGAAAGCGCACCAGATAATAAACCTCATTTACAACAGAGGCCAATCAGTTAATGACTTAGCACAGCTGCCCTGCCCCAACCTAGAGCCCGGCCGATTTATTTCACTCGTGACGCGCTAATCCCCGATTTTGGAGAGTAAGACGAGATCAAGAAGACCTTTATATTATTGATCGCGCTGGGGAAATGCAGGCGCCGATAGACACACGGTACAGCAGTGGAAAACAGACTGTTAGGACAAGGAGGTGGGGGGGGGGAAGTGTCGTAGAGCAGTGGCTCCCACACTTTTTCATGTCGGGGACCCCCAAATTGACATTTTTGTAGTTGCTTATTTGGGCGTGCTTCCTTCCTAAATGCTGTTTAAAACCAGTGGTTCTCAAATACTTTCAGCCAGGAAGGCCCCCCCAAATTTATATATTTGTCCACAGATCTCCATCTGGCAATATTCTGTGTGTGTGTGTCAGGGACTCCCCCATACAAGATTTGTCTTTAAAGGAGCAGTGAAATGAAAAATAAGTTTTTCACACTTTTAGACCATATCCGTGGTCATCATATGGGCATACCCAACAATGGATGCCAAAACAATGGGAAAATTCTCATTTCTGTGTGTTTTTATATCAAAGGTCCATAAAAACGATTGTATTATTTATTTATTAAAACGAAAACGTGCTGCGTGATGACGTGTAGAGGTACACATCGATAAAAGCCAATAAAAATGAAGCTCACATGTTTAATTCCCCATGTCTGCGCATCCATGCAACACAGCTGCTTCTGATTACAGATTTCTCCGTTTTTATTTCCATTCAAGATAACATTCAGACAGTGTATTACTCGGTTTCAACTTAATCATCACGCTAAAATATGTTTCTGAAAACATTATAGGGTAGAAATAAGCCACATAACAGTAAACTGGTTGTGCTGGGCGACCGTCTGATTTATAAACAAACAACACCACGCTGTTGCGCATAGCATTAGCCACCGTCCCTAGCTACCGTCCCATCGCCTGAAGGGATGCGACACTCTGATTGGTTCAGAAACTTCAGACCGGTGTTTCATGTGGAAACACCATTTTCACGTTGTTCACCATTTCCGTTTCACTGCGCCTTTAAAAAAGATTCCACATTTTGCATATTTAGTTTTTTGTCTTTCTAAGACTTGCTCTACAAGCTCACACAGATTGGCTATTCTCAAATAGCCAATGCATACATATACAATAGGTTAAAATTGCTCATGTGGCCTAGTGAATTATTTTGGGCTTGTTTTCATATAGACCTGGTTACTTGTTCCCGGCACAAACTCTGGCAACACTGCTGCTGGGCCATTGGAGGCTACAGTGTGTTTGTTGGCTTGTGTGTGTGAGTGTGTGTCACACTACCTACTGTACTAGCAAGCTATTCTTAGTTTCCCCGCCACTGTTTTCCTCATTAGTTGTCAAGCTGGGAATTCAGCATGGTGCTGTCTATTCTATGGGTTGGAGGAGATGACGGGTTTACTTAACTCTCTCATGTCTGCCTCTCTGTCTATAATAAGCTTGATTTGACTATCAGTTGTGTGCCAGAAATAGCTCGAGCTATAATGTAGAAAACTAGAGTACCCATTTTGGGTTAAGGGTTAATATGCTTAATTAGCTACTGAAAAATAGCGCCACTCGGTGTCGCGCTATGAGCTTGTAGGTCTGCCAAGAACGACTGACACAGAAACGTAGCTTTTTCAGAAAACTGTCAGGATGTAGAATCTGATCTCGGGTGCCTGTCTTTTCTCACTCTCTGCCAGTTTAGTCTGACTGTTGTTCATCTGACAGACTGACCACATCTCTCGTATCTGTCTCGTCTACCTGACTTTTGTCCCACATATTTGCAGAATAACCCACTGAATTATCCCGCCTGCCTTGGGCTGTCTTATCGGCGTTATAGCATCATGTTATGCTTTAGCTATTGAAAAAAAATAGCAGATCCACAAGCTCGCGCGCTATACGAGCTTGTGTAGGCCTGCTATTTATTTTTTTAAATCGAAGAACGACTGACATAGAAAACATGGCTTTTTCAGAAAACTGTCTTGTTTTTTTTTTTAATCAGACCAGTGGTGTGTGTGTGTGTGTGTGTGTGTGTGTGTGTGTCCAGTGGGAAACCTCGTATGAATCTGATCTCAGGTCAGAATGGGTTAATCAGACCAGTAGTGTGTGTCCAGTGGAAACCTCGTATGAATCTGATCTCAGGTCAGAATGGGTTAATCAGACCAGTAGTGTGTGTCCAGTGGAAAACCTCGTGTGAATCTGATCTCAGGTCAGAATGGGTTAATCAGGACCAGTAGTGTGTGTCCCAGTGTTAACCTCGTATGAATCTGATCTCAGGTCAGAATGGGTTAATCAGACCAGTAGTGTGTGTCCCAGTGGAAACCTCGTATGAATCTGATCTCAGGTCAGAATGGGTTAATCAGACCAGTAGTGTGTGTGTCCACAGTGGAAACCTCGTATGAATCTGATCTCAGGTCAGAATGGGTTAATCAGACCAGTAGTGTGTGTCCCCAGTGGAAACCTCGTATGAATCTGATCTCAGGTCAGAATGGGTTTAATTTCCTTTTTTTTTTTTAAATATTTGTTTTATTTGGAAAGTGCAGTACAATACATATAGCATTTTTACATATGACACAAGAGCAATTCCCAAGATTTCTTCTTTTTTTTTCCCCCACCCCTCTTCCCTTTTAATTTTTAATTTCTACTGTCTTTCTCCCCCCCCTTGCAGCCGCAAGACGGGCCATTACAGCGTGCAGCAGACGCAGAAACCCACCGCCGCTCGGGGAGACGGGGAGACCTCCCGGAGGAGGAGGACCTCCGGCCAGCGCCTCCTCGCCCTCGCTCCCCTCGCCCGGTCCCTGCAGCCGCCGCAGCACCGTGCTCCAGGCC
>NC_137880.1:6578068-6913580 GCF_963924005.1 Protomyctophum bolini | reverse complement strand
GACACTTGGCCAGACTGCCGTTTGAAAGGGTCAAACCCCTCATCCTGATTGGGGAAGACCACCCCACCTAATCACACCAACCGAACAAGTGAGGTTGGGGCCTCCAGGTGGGCCAGCAGCCATCTGCACAAGACTGGGCTGGACCCTGCAGGAAAGCAATCTCCAGCCAAGACAATGTAAGTTGACTATAACAGAGCCCCAGAACACAGAGCTCAGGAGAAGGATGGAGAAACACTGGCAGGAGGCCACCAAGATACAATGCCCCAGAGACCCAGAGTGTGCCACCACTGGCAGTAAGGAGATCAACTGCTGCAGCAAAGATGTCATGAAAGGCAAGTCTCCACCAAAAAAAACCCTGAACCTAATCGGGGTGTCAAGAGACCAAAGTTTCTCCCCCACAGTTCCCTGCAGTGGCCAGTGAAGTCAAACTGTGCATCTGTACCTGAAAGGGGCAAGTCAAAGGCCAGAAAGCCCACCTCCTTTTAATGTCCTGTCAGTAGAAACTCAACCTGCACCTGAAATAAGCCCTTACCTCTCCCAGAGAAAGTTCATCCTTGAAAATGTAATGATTAGTCGCCAGAATCAAGATCCTTGGTGGTCTAAAACTTGAGTTATTGGTAAAATAACAGCAGGTTGGTGGTCATTTTGAAAAACAATGGCTGCCATGGTCACAGGACAAATCTAAATAGTACCACTGTATTTCTCATCTTTTAAAATGTATGATTAGTCGCCAAAATCAAGATCCTAGGTGGTCTAAAACTTGAGTTATTGTAAAATAACAGCAGGTGGCGGCCATTTTGAAAAAAAAAATGGCTGCTATGGTCACAGGACAAATCTAAATATTACCAATGTACCCCACATCCTTGAAAATGTATGATTAGTCACCAGAATCAAGATCCTAGGTGGTGTAGAACTTGAGTTATTGTAAAATAACAGCAGGTGGCGGCCATTTTGAAAAATGGCTGCCATGGTCACAGGGAAAGTCTAAATTGTACCACTGTATCCCTCATCCTTGAAAATGAGGTCTTAGTCACCAGAATCAAGATCCTAGGTGGTGTAGAACTTGAGTTATTGTAAAATAACATCAGGTGGCGGCTCTTTTGTAATATGGCTGCCATGGTCACCACGAGACAAATCTGTGATGGCCCCATAGCCAAAAATGTTCCTTATGGCATGCTCTAACTGTGTGCCAAATTAGAATACTGCCCATTATTCAAAAACAATAATTTTATTGTTTTAGGAACACTTTTGTCAACTCCGTCAGATACACGTCAACTCCGTCAGACACAAAATCTGACGGAGTTGACGTCTGACGGAGTTGACAAAATGGCATTTGTTTTCATCTTAACCCTCTTTAGTACAATGTAGCCATTTGTTTTTGCTTAATTTTGTTAGCTAAACCTAACCCCTAAACTAAAATAATAAACATTATTTTGGAATTCTTAACAAAGATCATAAAAATGTGCAGACGGAGTTGACATGTAAAAGCTGTGACCACATTGTTATCAACATTGTTTGTTTAAAATATCAAACAATTGAATGCTTGTCAGACCAGGTACTCCACTGTTGCAACAAATATAAATGGGACTTGGAAAAGGAGTCTTCAGGCTAAATCTGTCGACAATATTTTCTGATTAATTTAAGACTTTTAAAAAAACCTGACGGAGTTGACGGAGACGTGGGACGAACATTTGATATGAGATATTTAATAGAAAATATAAATTAAAATTAACTGTGTATATTATTTGCTATGTTGTTGACAATCTACTTTAATTTAGTATGTATATTTATGTGATTGTGACAGTATTAGACACTTTTTTGGCAGTTTGAAATTGTGGCCACTTGCTGGGGACAGGCTAAATACAGGCCTTTTTGGGTACAGGGCCTGCTTTTAACTAATTCAGATGGAATATGAAAACAATTATAATGAAATTAAGGGCATAATAATACACAACTGTATTACACTTAACTTTGCAAGTGCTTTTATTTTTATGAATTAATTTATTTTTTACATAAAATAAGGCTCTTATGTGTGGGACATGTTTTTTCCACTTTTGTCCCTCATCTCAAGAATGAGTGATATATAGTCCTAAAGTTTGTGCTTCTGTTGTAAAGACGGGGTATATATATATATATATATGTCGCACAGCGGAAATGGCTGATCTACAAGGTCACGTTTGTAAATGGGGGGGGGGGGGGGGGGTATTTGAGCTATTTTCTTTGGGAAATGCTAGTGAGAAACATTTGCGCCCATCGAAAGTTGGTTAATGAGAGGGCGGCCGGCAGTGCCCGCAAACTCACTTGTGTTCATTGGCAAAACGGTGCATTTTATCTATAGCTAATAGTACCATCTTTATCCAAAGCGTTTAACAATTAAGCAATATTACACGAGAGGGTGTGGGTTAACGTGATTATTGCCACGACAGTGATGCGGTCAGGAACGAGACGGAGTCGAGTTCCGCAAGCATCACTGAAGTGGCAATAATCACGTTAACCCACACCCTCGAGTGTAATATTGCAATTCTACCCCAGTTACCCTTAAAACTATTAAAATCGCTGAAAGAATTATTTTTTTTAATGACAGATGTAGTCACTACGACCACAACCTTCCCAAGAAACTAGCTAGCCTAGCCACCGAGTTTGCTAGCGCTCTGGGAGAACAGAGCAGCTGAATTCTTTGTTTTGATTAGGTGGTGAACAGTGCTGGTTTAACCCACGGCTAGAAGGCTGTTTCAACCAATCAGATTGCTTCCTCGAAACGACCTGTGGTAGAATGTGCATTATACATTCGCACACTGTGAGGGAACCATGCCAAAGGCCAAAACGCTACCAGAGCATCAAATCTCGTACCACCCGACCCGTCTCAGTAAAAGTTTTTACCCCCAGGCAGTCGGGCTGCTGAACGGCTGACCTCGAACTGTATTGCACTTCACTTCACTTGCACTTTTCTTTTCCTGTTTTTTGTCTTTTTCTTGCACTATAGATGTTTGTTTATGTCCTGTGTATGTAAGACTGAGAGTGCTCTGAGCAAAACAATTTTCATTGTATGTATACTCTGTATCTATACAAATGACAAATAAACCTGAACCTGAACCTGAACCAAGCTTGCCCGCTGGGAACAGTTAGGGGGTCAGTGCCTTGCTCAAGGACACTTTGGACCGCGGTGGGTGAGCCCGGGGGGGGGGGGGATCAAAACCTGATACCTCCCCATCCCATCGCCATGCTGGCTTGTGGTGGGCATGTTAGTCAAAATTAAAAAAAAATGCCACGGACAAAGAATACAAAATGAGTACACAAACACAGTAACACACGGAGAGAGCTATAGCCACCTAGTATAGTCCTGGATGAACATTACAGTTTCTGCAACTCTGAGACCCCTTTTCCACCGGTTGGTTCCCAATGGGAACCGGTTCAGTTCCTTTCCATAGGATGCACACTCCCTAGAGGCCATGGAAAAACATTCTCCCTGCCTCCCTCCACATCTGCCGGTTATAGCGCCACCATGAGGCCGAATTCTGCGAAACACATTGTTTATGTTAGTCGCACAGACTTCATCTAAATCTCACGCAAATCGGTACACATGATCTCTGTAGTCATGTGATCAAGAAAGACGAGCCTGTTGGATTTCTCAGATTCTAGCTAAGATATTGCCTTCCAAAGTTTTCAGGAGTAGCCCGTTTTGTACAAAAATGCTGCACATGTGATCCGTGAGCGATCTGGCTCTGCGTTACAAAATCAAGAAAATTGTTGCAAGAAACAAACAAACAAAAAAAAACATGTTTATATTACTCCTAAACATTTTGCCAGACATCACACACACTCCTCTCCTCCTGGGCACTTTTTCTAGTTCCCACTATAGTTCCTTTCCCCCTCCATCAGGCGCCCCGGCTGGCCAGGGGGAGGCAGTTTAGAGACCAGGATTACTGCATGTTTTTTTTTCAACCCTAGGGGACACGGGGGGGGGGGGGGGGGGGAGGGAGGGACAAGCAAACTCCACACAGAAAGGCCCTTTCGTATAAAAAATATATTAAAATAAAAAAAATATATATATAAGAAAGGCCCTTTCGTCGCCATCTCCATCACCCAGGTGCCTTTCTAGCTGTGATCTATCTATGCATCTACTGTATACTTCAAGCATAATATTATAAATGTGTGTACTGTACGTGTGTGTGCTTGTGTCGTTCCAGGACTCCCTGGACGAGCTAGCGATGGACGACTACTGGAAGGAGGTGGAGAACATCAATCGCTCGGCAGGAGGAGAGGGAGGAGGAGCCGGCATGAGGGGCGAGGGAGGCGGAGAGGGGGAGGCTCCGGACGAGGAGCAACAGAAGGCTGCTGAAGGTATTGGGTCACAGTGACCCTGGGCCACACACACACACACACACACACACACACACACAGTGGGGCTTTCACTTCCAGTGATTTTTGAGTGGTGCGACCACTCCTATAGACGGCTATGTGTGTGGCTGTGTCCTCGTGTTCCGAGCACGGAAATAGCATGTTGTCACATAAGTGTGCAGCCTGACACACAGACACGGGGGCCAGGGAGGAGAGCTAGT
Source organism: Protomyctophum bolini (assembly GCF_963924005.1). Lineage (NCBI taxonomy): Eukaryota > Metazoa > Chordata > Actinopteri > Myctophiformes > Myctophidae > Protomyctophum > Protomyctophum bolini. The sequence continues at coordinate 6,909,021 of NC_137880.1, read as the reverse complement.
ACAGTACAGTACAGTACAGGTAGTTATACAACTAGTCAACTAGTAAAAATCGGGGCACGCACCGGGGTGAGTCTTCTTGTTACCTGCCCAGGTAACTAATATGTCGTCTGGACACCGCATATGCAAAAGACAAGTCATTTTACACTCGGTTGCATGCTGAAAATAGCCGACCTACAAGCTCACAGCGCGTTGCGCTGCGACACGTTGTGAGCTTGTAGATTGGCTATTTTCATGTAAAAAAAAAATGCCATTACGACGCCGTCAGATTATCAAAGTACACAATGTAAGCTTTGAAACGAGGTGTCGTTCATTGGAATTGGAAGATATTTGAAGAGGATCGTCATTTAAATCTTGTTCAAGCATTATTGTCTTTTCTACTGTTTCACCGTAGGCGGCTTGTAAAATGGTAAATTATGCATTTATATAGCGCCTTTATCCAACGCGCTTTACAGAGTTTGTGCATTACATTCACACACACGTTCACACACCGATGGCAGAGGAAACCGTGCAAGGCACCAACCTGCACATGGGGAGCAATTAGGGGTTCAGAGTCTTGCTCAAGGACACTTCGACACTAACTCTGGGGGAGCCCGCAGGGTTTGAACTGGGAACCTTTGCGGTTCACCTCCTTTTACTCAAATCTTTGTTTCTGGGGGTCCCTGGAACGACATATTTTGAGCCAAATATAATTTTGGGGAGCCCTTTTACATCAGTTAGGTTAAGCAAAGTTTGAGCCCCACTAAATAGCAACACAGAGCAGAAAACTGTCAGGGTTTTGAAGACATTTTGTAGAATCGGCCACATGTTTTAATGCATTAATCTGTACAGAATTCCCCTGTAGATGACTCATTAATTACAGTCAGACAGGGATGCAGAACTGCACCCCCTGGTGGTTTAACTCAGTATTTTTCAACCTTTTTCATATCAAGGTCCACGGAACCACCATTTGATGAGATTTAGCCTCGCAGACCCAAAACTAAAGAATATTTTGTTATCATTCATTTTGATGAGATTTTGTCCACAATTCCATGCTGTATTGATGTGGTATCCTCAGTAGGAGAGATAGCGGGCAAACACGGCTAAATCTGCCATCCGCAGGTCTCTCTCTACTGGCTCGGGGACGCCACAATGGACATACTGTATATTATGAATGGTATAACTCATAACTCAACTAACCCGTCATCCAACCGCATTGATTATATCATCCTTTAACCATTTAGGCCTGACGTCGAAATTTAAGAACATGACAGTTTTCTGAAATACCTCATGTTTCTGTATCGGTGGTGCTCAATATTCCATGTCAAAGGACCACCAGGAATTATATGTATTTGGCCGCCGACGCTTTCATGACGACGCCAGGCCCAGGAAATGAATCCCAATGCATTTTTCCCACAGACATTTCAAAAAGTGTTTATTTAAAGACCTTTTAAGCGTCGTATACGTATACGAAGCCAACTCGAGTCGTGACAAATCATGACAACAAACACAATATTTTGGAGCAAACAAATAATTACAAAGAAGAAAAACAACATAAAAGGTGTTGTTAAACCTGCCGTTTTTTTCTACTCTCTAATTCTTTGTTTGGCCCAAAACATTGTGTTTATTGTCATGGCTCTAGATCAGCCTGGTCCAAATATGGAGATTGTGATGTCGGACTCGGATAGGTTAGTAAGACATGTCGGATACAGTATGTCCATATATGGAGTTCCAATATTCGGTGGGCCACTATAGGGCGACCTCTCAAATATACCCATATAATGTGAGAACGAGTGAAAGACACCCCCAGATAATCTGTACAGTATCAAGAAGGCTAGAACAGTATTATGTCGGAACTTGGGGCGGCAACCCCGTCGAAAGTGTACCCCTGACAACCCAGAGTGCTACGCATTCTGGCCACTCAGAATAGCCAAATGGCATTGATCACGCCTCCAGGTCTTTTAGTTTACTCAAGTTAGGGAATAAGGCCTGGTACTTAAAGGGACACTTCACCCTTTTTGCAAAAAAATATATGTTAATGACGTTTAGAAGCTTTAGAACACTTTCCTGGGGGTCTTTATGTGTGTAATATGTGGTTTTAGATATTTTATATTGTAGCAGTGAGCCTGTTGTCTCTGATGTCATGGACACTGGGCTCACTTCCTTCCTGGACTACATGTTGTCTCAGTAAGACATTTCTCCCCCCTATCCACAAGGAGGAGCAGTGCACCAAATAATTATGGGAATTGTAGTCCAGGAAGGTAGTGAGACCAGTGTCCATGACATCAGAGCCAACAGGCTCACTGCTACAATCTAAAATATCTAAAACCACATATTACCCACATAAAGACCCCCAGGAAAGTGATCTAAAGCTTCTAAACGTCATTAACATATATTTTTTTGCAAAAAGGGTGAAGTGTCCCTTTAAGACACGCAAAATACAGCCCTCAATGTGTATAAAGAATGAGTGATGCAGACAGACAGACAGACAGACAGACAGACAGGAAGGTCTATTCTAAGCTCTGTTGTAAATGTTAGTCGCAGCCGTTCATAGTGTACACACATCGTAAATAAACCGCTCCGTTTGTGTAACAAATGGAACCACATTATTTTGTACAGACTCCGAGTTAAACTAAACACTGAGGATTCTTGTTGCGGGTGTGTCGCGGCGTGTCAACGTTCACGTGCACTAATATAGCCATTGTTCTGTGGAAACAAACACACGTACATCCTGTGCGTCCAAAATGGTTCTCTCCTCCCTCCGTTTCCTTTTCCTGCACCTGGAGCGATGTTAAAACAGTTTCAGGGCCCCAGACGGAGATCTCCGTTCCTGTTAATTAGCATGCCCAAGACTGGAGATTGGTTAACGAGACGGAGATTAATGTTATCAAAAGCGGTCGCATCGCACCACAGCCTATAGAGCGTCGCAGTCCCTCCCCCTTCCAGAACAACGAACGGCCCAGGAAATTAAAACGCAATGCATTTCCCCATAGACAGTTCTTATTTAATTTATTTAAAGACCTTTTAAGCGTCGTATACGAAGCCAACTCTTTGTCGTGACAAATCATGAGAACACACAGAATTTTTCGGGCCAAACAAAGAATTAGAAAGTAGAAAAGAACGGCAGGTTACAACACTTTTTTTGTTGTTTTTCTTCTTTGTAATTATTTACTTTTATTTTATTTTTTGGTTTGGACCTTGTTTGAGAGGATGAGTTAGAGGCGAAAGGGCCTTTTCTTTGTGGAGTTTGCGTGTTCTCCCTGTGTCTCTATAGGGTAGCTATACCTCAGGGAAAACGTGCAGTAGTCCTGGTTCTCTAAACTGCCTCCCCCTGGCCAGCCTATCAAGCCTGATTGAATGGCAGGTTGTTCCCTGGCCACGCCCTGATGGAGGGGGGAAAGGAACTGGTTGAAATAATAAATAGGTTGTTCACCTCCAACCAGGTTAAACTCCCCCACCCTGTCGGGTGAAAAGAAACGGCTTGGACTCCTCATGCATTGAAGGGAAGCATGAGGTCAGCCCGCTGCTCTCCCCAGGTTGGCAGAGGGAGTGTAGTAGAGCCCAGGATTACATTAGACAATTGAATAAATGGGTTACAAAATCATTAAAAAAAAAGAAAAGAGGATAGTTAGAGTGAGCACAAAGGGAAAGAGATAGAAAATAAAACTTAAATGGAACAATTAAAAATGTACAGATGATCTATGTGAAAGCAGATATACATGATATTTAGAACGTTGGCATACTTCTTTGTGGGTGTTTACACAGTGCGCACGCACACACGCACGCACGCACGCACGCACCAAGGGCAAAGAGGGAAACCATGTGAGGTGCTGTTGAATGAAGACAACCTTCTTCTCTCTGATGCTTTCTTCAGATGGCGAGCAGGAGGAGGCGTGGCTAACAGAGGCGGGTCTAGCCAGGCTGTTTGACGATTCGCTGGGAGTCGACCAGGATCAGGCAAGACGCGCATTGAACACTCTTAGGGGTTTGATTATTAATCAATAATCGGATTGATTTGATTAGCCCATTAAGACTCTGTCGCATTCGCTCGTAACCATTTTAACCATCATTTAAAACTTTAGCTGTTGAGAAATGGCAGATCTACAAGCTCATATCGCGGCACCGAGTGCCGTGCTTATGAGCTTGTAGATCTGCTTTTTTATTTTCAATCGTGAAAAACGTGTGCAAATCTTTGAATATATATATAATATATATTCTTCCCCAGCAATCGTCTTAACTCATATAGGCTTTCTTACCTTTATTTGTAGTTGTTACGTCACCACCAAAGAGGTCCAGGTGTTATTTTGTGCAAAAGTGCATTATTGGCTATTTCCCCTACCATAAGCCCTTAATTAATTGAATTGCATTGAATTGAATGGGGCTATGGGGTGTTGTGCTAATTCGCTTATTTCCTTCGCTCAAACAAAAAAAATCCTCTCTTCATAAAATCCTCTCTTCATAATGTAAATAGTATCCCAAAGCGGCACACTTTACTACTTATTTCGATAAGTAGATATTACCAAATATTAGCACAAAAACCCAACGCCCATTGAGGGCTTATATTAGGGGAAATAGCCAATTAATGCACAAAATAACACCTGGACCTCCTTTGTTGAGGACGTAACGACTTACAAATAAAGGTGAGAAAGCCTTCTATAGCATGGAATTCTCCTTCAACCCTTTTGGTGTTAGTATTATGTTATGCCTTAAAGCTATTGAAAAATAGCAGATCTACAAGCTCACAGCGCGCCACCAAGTGGCGCGCTACGAGCTTGTATACGGTAGGTCTGCTATTTTTGAAAAATCCAAAGAGCGACTTGACGTATAGAAGACTTTTTTTTTTTTTAGAGAATCTGATCTCAGGTCAGAATGGGTTTTTGTTTTCTCAGGAGGAGGACAGCGCCGTGTTCCTGTCCACGCTGACCCGAGCGCAGGCGGCCGCCGTGGAGCGCCGCGTGGCCTCCCTGCAGCAGACGCTGAGGCGGCGGAACCGACAGCACGTGCCCGACGTCAGGGACATCTTCAGGGCCGAGAAGGTCAGCACGCACGTCGCACGCACGGCACGCACGCACGCACGGCACGCACGCCACCAGCGTTGTGTTTGGCAGCAGATTTTTAGTTTCAGTCATAGTCTCTTCTTGAATAGCCTGAGCTAACGCTATAGACATTTCTGGCCTAGATGGGAGGGCCGCGGCTTAGAAATACGCGCACCCTGATTGGTTCACCGATCTGTCCGTCAGCCCCGGTCTCTCCTCCCATTGATTTTGCCGAATACCATGACAAAAATATGTTCGTCGACTGCCTTTTTTCACTGACGAAAACAAAAACATATATATAAAAAAAATACATTGACAAACTTTAGCCAGCAAACAAAAACTAGACCAAAATGTTAGGAAGGGACAAGAGTTCAAAGTCATTTTACACTTTTTTTGCATGCTGAAAATCTGCGACACGTGCTATTTTCAGCAAGTGTAAAATTACGTCATGCCATCATTACGACGGCATCAAGGCCCGCCAAGATACATTTTAGTCGACTAAAATCGTATGACATTTACTCGACTAAAACGAAACACTAAAACATTCCAGGTGAATACAACGTTTCACTAAATGAAAACTACTCAAGAGGTGCATGACTAAAACTAAAATTATCGATTCATTGATTATGTCACACCACTAGATTCTTTTTTTGTATTGTTTCGAGTATGGGACAAAGCAATTTTCTGCACCGGGGGGGAGAGGGGGGGGGGGGGGGGTCACTGGAACAACATACAGTATTTTCAGATGGGGGTCGGCGGCCAATTACATATAATTCTAGGGGTCCCCTTGACATTAAATAGTTTGAGAACCACTGCTATAGAAATATAGCGTTTTTCAGAAAACTGTCACTATTTAGAAGACATTGGGCTGTATTTTGCGTGTCTTAAGTACCAGGTCTTATTACCTAACTTGAGTAAACTAAAGACCTGGAGGCGTGATCAATGCTCTTTGGCCACTCAGAATAGCCAAATGGCATTGATCACGCCTCCAGGTATTTAGTTTACTCAAGTTAGGTAATAAGACCTGGTACAAAATACAACCCATTATGTAGAATCATTCCCAGGTCAAAATGGGTTGAGTACTATAGAGGCACTCCAACAGTCCTTCTCCCATGGGGTCTAGAGACTCCCGTGTTGTCGGCTGACAAAAACAATGACCTACAATTATTATATGTTTTTGTACATGTCTGAGCTGTAAACGAACACTATGGATTTGTACTGTATGCAAATCAGCAGAGTTTCTCACTATGAAAAAGAGGAGATGGCACAGCTGTGTAATAAAGGGAAGGCACTGTACTATGCATGTGTGTGTGACTGTGTGTGTGTGTATACTATCATTTTGTCACTCTGTGCGTGTGCGTGTGTGTGTGTGTGCGTGTCCTGTGCATGTGTGCAGGTGGAGGAGCCTGACGTAGAGAGAGCTGAGAACGGCAAAACAGATGTAAATATGGCTGGTATGTGACGCACACACACACACGCACGCACGCACGCACACACACACACACATTTCGTCGACCAAACCTAAGACGAAAAATGTCCGTCGACTACATATTTTCACGGAGGAAAACTAAATGGAAACTAAGCTATGATGACTAAGACTAAATGTATCGACGATTTCGTCAACAGATGCAAACTTAGACTAAAATGTATGTAAATTAAGGGACCAGTGGACTAAGAGATCCGGTATTCATTAATTTTACACTTGCTGGGTAGTGTAAAATCAAACATTACATGCCATCAAGGCCAGCCAAGGTACATTTTAGTCGACTAGATCAACTGTAGATTCAGCCGACTAAAATCGCGTGACATTTAGTCGACTAAAACTAGACTAAAAATGTGACTAAAACTAAATGAAAACTATTCAAGAGACTACGACTAGAACTCAAATTAAAATCTGCTGCCAAAAACAACACACAGACACACAAACACACACACACACACACACACGTGCACGTTTTGTCCTTATAGGCAAAACATTTATGCGATTTGTGTTGTGTTGGCGTCACATTTCTATCGGCGCACTTATTTAAATAATAATAATAATGAATTGCATTTTCATAGCGCTTTTCCAAGTGCTCAAAGCGCTTTACAATGGTTCATTCATTCATATACATTGGGAGGTGAAGCGGCGAACAGTCGACGCCAGCGTCCTCACTTCCCACCCCCCAATCCAACCCTTGATGCTGAGTGTCAAGCAGGGAGGCACTGGGTCCCATTATTTAGAGTCTTTGGTATGATGACCCGGCCGGGGATCGAACCCCCGACCTCCCAGTCTCAGGGCGGACACTCTAACCACAAGGCCACTCGAGCACATGCGTGCAGAGCTGTAGAAGTCATCTATTCTAGACGCCTATGTTAGTGGACACTGAAACGTCTCTCTTTCAGTTCTCAAACATTTTTCATGTCAAGGACCCCCAAGAATGTATAATTGGCCGCCGACCCCCCATCTGAAAGTATGTTCCCCCCCCCCCCCCCAGAAGCAAAGATTTGAGTTAAAAACGTTCGCTCCGAAAGGATATATATATATATTCAAAGATCTGCGCCGCGTTTTCTGGAGATTTTTGAGGAGCTCGGTTGCCGCACTACGAGCTTGTAGATCTGCTATTTTTCCAATGGCTAAATTGGAATCCTGTAAAGAAAATTAAAATAAATGACATGTGAGGTTTCCAGCCCAACCAGACAGAGACGGACACACGCACACACACACACACACACACACACACGCACACACACACACACACACTCTGCACTTTAGCACCTGTAACCGTGTCTCCCTGTATGTCGTTAACCCATGTCTGTATATGATCTGTCCCACTTAACACATTTTGTGTTGCGCAAGCCCAGAGGGTGGAACCTTGACACGTGTGTGTGTGTGTGTGTGTGTGTGTGCGCGTGTGTGTGTGTGTGTGTGTGTGTGTGTGTCTAGAAAAAGAGACGGAGTTGAACGTGGAGGTGTCCTTTTCAGAGCAGGCTCTCAACTACAGAGATCACCATCAGAGATTAAACAACGACGCGCCACAATCACCTGATGACAAACTACCGGTGAGTCATACACGTGCACATAAAACGCACGCACACACACACACACACACACACACACACACACACACACAGAGAGAGAGAAGAGAAGAGAGAGGTTTGTATACTATACTTAAAACGTCAACCTTTTTTGGACAGCGATTTTATGAATGCTATGTTTAAAAACGGCCATTTTCCTTGTTGTAAGGTCCAGGAAAATGGTCCTCAAAATGTCTATTTTTCATATTCTACTGTACTTGAGGTTATATACTAGTATGGTATAGTAAAACACACATGCATGCACGCGCGTCGCACGCGCCATATTCTGGTGTCTGTGGTGATGGTTGAGGCTGTTTTTTCTTTCTTTACATTGCTTGTCATTTGTCCGAAAAACGACAACCTACCTCAAACGAATACTGGACAACTCACCTCGGTTGCTTGCCCGGTTTTTCCTCCCGGAATTTTCACCAGTTGAGGGGGATAACTTTGTAATATGCTATTGGCTGTTTCTTTTCTTTTTTGGAAAAATATAAAAAGATACTCCTGTTATTTTACTTATATAGAGCGGCGCAGTCCCGCCCCTTTTCAGAAAAGCGAGTGGCCCAGGAAATGAAACCCCAATGCATTCTCCCATCGGCACTTCTAATATAATTTATTTAAAGACGGTTACTCCGCGGACAAAGTCAACTCGGATCGTGACAAATCATGACAATGAACACAATGTTTTGGGCTGATCAAATCATTAGAAAGAAGAAAAGAAAGTCAGGAGACAACATTATTTGTTTTGTTTGGCCCAAAACATTGTGTTCATTGTCATGATTTGTCACGATCCGAGTTGGCTTTGTCCGCGGCGTAACCGTCTTTAAATAAATTATATTAGAAGTGCCGATGGGAGAATGCATTGGGGTTTCATTTCCTGGGCCACTCGCTTTTCTGAAAGGGGGCGGGACTGCGGCGCTCTATTGACCCTATAAACAATTTTGTATTATTTAGTATTATGTCATGTTTTGCCCACTCAAATGGTACCTCGTCAGATAATCCCCCACATATCCTACAACCACTTCTGTGAACAGACTCCACTGTAGTAGCTTTTCATTAATTATATATTTGTACTTAGGCTTGTCTGCTGTCGTGAAAGTTTTTTTAGTTAGAGAAATTCAAAGTCCAGCCGTCTGCGAGTCCAGCCTCTCCCACCCCTCACTGCAGGGGGAAAGTTCTGGGAGGAAAACAGAAACGGGGTGAGTTGTCTTGTTATACACCCCTCAAACCCTGACCTAACCATAACCGCCAATCCCGGTGACCAGCGCATGTTCGAGCGGTTCCCGCATGTCAGACTTTTGTCGGGTGTATAACGTAAGCAAACTGGCCTTTTTTTGTTTGTTGAAAAGCCGACCTTGTAAATCTTCACACTGCAGGTTGGATGGGGAAACCCTTTTGGTGTTAGCATTATGCTATGCTTTAGCTATTGAAAAATAGCAGATCTACAAGCTCGTAGCGCGCCACTTGGTCTGCTATTTTTGAAAATTCGAAGAACGACTTGACATGGAAACGTAGCTTTTTCAGAAAACTGTCAGGATGTAGACGACGTTTTTAGAATCTGATCTCAGGTCAGAATGACAACTGTCAGGATGTAGAAGACGTTTTTAGAATCTGATCTCAGGTCAGTATAGACAGAAGGCCCAATTAGAAACAGTTGTTCTGCAGACTTCTTTTCAAGTCAAGGGAGCCGCAGACTTAACCTGACTCCGCCGCAGACCCCCCCCCCCCCCTTTCTGAAAATGTTTAGTGCCAAGGACCCCCCCCAGAAGAGAAGATGTATGTTAAGAGAAAAAAAAAGAACAGGGGGAAAAAAAACCCCTGTAACTCCCCCAAGGGCTCGTGGTTGTGAAGGGAGAAAGATGCTATTATGAAAATGTTGCTCCAATTTTAGCCCTCTGGTGACCTCTGCTGGCTGAGTGCGGGACGCCACCTACAGTAGTAGCAGCAGCAGTGCTTGATGTTATTGTGTTGTTCCTCGTACAGTGTGTGTGTGTGTGTGTGTGTGTGTGTGTGTGTGTGTGTGTGTGTGTGTGTGTGTGTGTGTGTGTGTGTGTGTGTGTGTGTGTGTGCGTGTGCGTGTGCGTGCATGCGTATGTGAAGGTAATGCATAATCTATGTAAAGGTGTATGAATGGGTAAAATACACCCAATCTATGTGAAGTTTCAGTTTTCTTAAATAATACCCCGTGTTTCTTTTTCAGTGGTTCTCAATATTTCACGTCAAGGACCCCTTGGAATTATATGTAATATTATGCCTCCAACCTCCATCTGAAAATATGTTATTCCAGGAGACCCCTCGGAAGCAAAGATTTGAGTTCGCTCTGAAATAATATTTATTCAAAGATCTGTGCCACATTAAAAAAAAAAAGAAGCTTTCAATAGCTAAAGTATAACAAAATGCTTAAAACACCGAAACACCATACAGAATGGGTTAATGGTCTCGGGTATTTCATTAAAGAAAAGGTTGAAGCCTCATTTTGCAATTTATTCTTGTATGTAGAAATGCAGGAACATTACATACCTATAGGTTTAGAACAATAATAACCTAAACATCATAATTATACATTATCGCGCCTAATTGTTTGTGCAACAACTAGTCATCAAATGTTTGAATTTGTGCTTTAATCGATGAGTAAAGCACATATGCAATGGGATATTATTAGATTGTACTAAAAGATGTTGTCTGTCTGTCTGTCTCTGTCTCTGTCTCTGTCTCTGTCTCTGTCTCTCTCTCTCTCTCTCTCTTACTCTCTCTTACTCTCTCTCTCTCAAAGAACTTCAAGTTGCTCCGGGATAAAACGGGTCAGACCAGAATAGGGGATCTGTCTCCGCTGGATATGAAAAAGGTACGTGTTTTTCTTTTTTTCTTTTTCTTATTTTTTTACTGTACGTAAAATGACAGACGTGTTTTCATAAGAAGCATAGCACTGTTTATTTAACCCCGTTTGGTGTTATAGCATCATGTTATGCTTTAACTATTGAAAAACAGCAGACCTACAAGCTCAGAGCTTGTATAGGTCTGCTATTCTTTTTTTATAGAACAATCGAAGAACGACTTGACATGGAAGAAACATGGCTCTTTCAGGAAACCTTTTTTAGAATCTGATCTCAGGTCAGAATGGGTTACTTTACTTACACACCATCTCTGTCTCTTTCCCACGGCATCAGGTACGCAGACTGGTGCTTGTGGAGATGACGGCTCTGTTCGACACGGCCGGTATCGACTTCAAACCTCACAAAGCCGTCAAAGGCAAAACTAAAGGTACTACTGTGCACGCACGCACGCACGCGCGCACGCACGCACGCACTACATGTGCACACAGTAATGATGTGGTCATGTGGTTCATGTATAGCAGAGCATGAACCATCATCGACACATAATATTACATCCCCAGGTTCTAAGCCGGGGGTTCGCAGAAGTTTTTTTTCTCTATAGAGAATAACATTGGGGGGTCATCTTAAAACTCAGTGTCTGCCAAGGACTTAATTAACTGCTTTTACTCCCACATGTGTTTACAGACATTTTGGATGTGTTTATACAATCATTTTGGATTTGCTTACAAACATTTTGGATTTGTTTACAAACATTGCATGTTGTTTACAGAAATGGATTTGTTTACAAACATTGCATGTTGTTTACAGAAATGGGTTTGTTTACAGCATTTTGGGTTTGTTTACAAACATTTCCGATTTGTTTACAAACATTCTGTGTTTGTTTACAAACGCTGTTGATTTGTATACAGTATTTTCATGTCATCAACAAGCACTATGGAGAAAAAAAGGAAAAACATTGGCAGTGAATGACACCTCCATTCTATGGGAATTTACCTCCCCTCGTGTTCTCCTGATAGATGTATTTTTTTCTGTGTGTGTGTGTGTGCGTGCGTGTGCGTGTGTGTGTGTGTGTGTGTGTGTGTGTGTGTGCGCTCGCAGAGAGTGGTCTGTTTGGCGTTCCACTCGCCACGCTATTGGACCAGGACCAGAGGCGGGCTCCTGGAACCAAGGTGCCATTCATACTGCAGAGAGTGAGTGAACCGGCCAATCGGCAGCCATCAATATACATGCATACTGCACTGGTACACGAGCCAATCGCGTCTATTCATACCGCAGGGAGCGAGTGTCACGCCTCTTTCCTATAGCCGAATTCAATTTTTTACAATTTACAATTCAGGCATTTAGCAGACGCTCTTAACCCATTCTGACCTGAGATCAGATTCATACGAGGTTTCCACTGTGGACACACACACTGGGTCTGATTAACGCATTCTGACCTGAGATCTGTCTCTCTTGTTTTCCCTCTACGTCCAGCTGATCAGCCACATCGAGCAGGAGGGATTAGACACGGAGGGCTTGCTACGGATCCCTGGAGCGTCCACCAGGGTCAAGGTCAGTAACGCACTATAGCCTCGGAAATAGGGTGGCCGCAGACGTCCGGTTTTAGACCCACCTGTGTTCCTCCCACCTCAACCTCTGGCCGGACACATAATTGTCCAGTTTCTTTGTGATATATTATATACAGTGCTTGTGTCATAACTGTCATTCACGTCGTCTGGGTATTAAAATGTGAGCCGGCCACACAAAACATTTATCTAAACATGAAATGAAATACATTGATTATAAAATGAATGGCCTTTGTGGTATACCCTATAATTTAAATTTAATTAGCAAATTATATGTTCTCTGTGGACATAATGCTGGAGATGATGGTGGTGAAAATCAGGTTTCTCCCTCCCCCTCCCCCTCCCCCGTCCCCGTCTACCAGGCGGTGTGTCAGGAGCTGGAGTCGTCGTTCTACGACGGGCTGTTTGCGTGGCAGCAGCTCAAGCAGCACGACGCCGCCAGCCTCCTGAAGCTCTTCGTCCGAGAGCTGCCGCACTCGCTGCTGACCGTGGAGTACCTCAACGCCTTCATCGCCGTCAACAGTGAGTATAGGGTTATGTTATAAACAACCTGGTTTATTTATTAAAGTGGACACTTCACCCTTTTTTGCAAAAAACATATATGTTAAAGGAGAATTCCATGCTAGAAGGCTTTCTTACCTTTCTTTGTATAGTTGTTACGTCCCCACCAAAGAGGTCCAGGTGTTATTTTGTGCAAAAGCTCCTTATTTCCCCTACCATAAGCCCTAAATTAATTGCATTGAATTGAATGGGGGCTATGGGGTGTTGTGCTAATTCGCTTATTTCCATCGAAATAAGTAGTAAAGTGTGCCGCTTGGGATATTATTTACATTATGAAGAGAGGATATATACAAAAAAATACCCCATAGCCCCCATTCAATTCAATGCAATTAATTTAGGTCTTATGGTAGGGGAAATAGCCAATAAGGAGCTTTTGCACAAAATAACACCTGGACCTCTTTGGTGGGGACGTAACAACTACAAATAAAGGTAAGAAAGCCTTTTAGTATGGAATTCTCCTTTAATGACGTTTAGAAGCTTTAGAACACTTTCCTGGGGGGTCTTTATGTGTGTAATATGTGGTTTTAGATATTTTAGATTTTAGCAGTGAGCCGCCCCGGTGTCTCTGATGTCATGGACACTGGGCTCACTTCCTTCCTGGACTTGCATGTTGTCTCAGTAAGACAGCTCTCCCCCCTGTCCACAAGGAGGAGCAGTGCACCAAAGAATTGTGGGAATTGCAGAGACACAGACTGAGTAGGAAAAGAATCGTGCCATTTTGGACCTATTATATGAAGACAGGTTGAAAAGTGGTGAAGTGGTCCTTTTAAAGTTTAGGCATGGTTTTTTGGAGTGGTTGTTCTAGGCGAGGCTGGGGAGGGCATGTCAAAGTGTTTTATGTCCAATTACTATAACTCTAACAAGTCTTTGTGTGTGTGTGTGTGTGTGTGTGTGTGTGTGTGTGTGTGTGTGTGTGTGTGTGTGTGTGTGTGTGTGTGTGTGTGTGTGTGTGTGTGTTTGCGCGTATGTGTGTGTGTGTGTGTGTGTGTGTGTGTGCGTGCGTGGTCCCAGGATTCCCCACTAAGAAACAGCAGCTCCAGGCCTTGAATCTCCTTGTCCTGCTTTTACCAGAGGCCAATCGGAATACCCTGAAGGTACTGTATAATAAAACGCACACGCGTGTGCACGGTATAGGAAGGGATGTTGCCCCTTTTTTTCCTCCATTTTTTTTCATGTTTGGGGTCCAGCGCCATAAACTGCATAGGGGGATGTTCATTATCTTTCTCCTTTTTTTGTTGTTGCAATGTCCCTTTAACTCATTTCAAAATTCTAAAAATGTCTGTTTGAAAATGACAGTTTTCTGAAAAAGCTGTGTTTCTATGCCAGTCGTTCTTTGATTTTTCAAAAATAGCAGACCTATGAGCTTGTAGATATGCTGTTTTTCAATGGCTACGAGCTTGTAGATCTGCTATTTGTCAATAGCTAAAGCATAACATAATGCTAACAACACCTAAAGGGGTATATCCCGCCCAGAATGGGTTTTTAAAGCACACGCCTATACTGACTATACGTTTGCTCTCGTCACGCAGGCGCTGATGGAGTTCGTGGAGCGGGTGATCTCGCACCAGGCCCAGAACAAGATGACCCTCAACAACGTGGCGGTGGTGATGGCGCCCAACATCTTCATGTTCAAGGGCTTCCGCTCCAAGGTCACGGAGCAGCAGGAGTTCTCCATGGCCACCGGCACGGCCAACATCGTCCGGCTGCTGATCCGATACCAGGACCTTCTCTGGACGGTATATATATATATATATATACACTACCTTCCTGGACTACAATTCCCATACTTATTTGGTGCACTGCTCCTCCTTGTGGATAGGGGGGAGAGCTGTCTTGCTGAGACAACATGTAGTCCAGGAAGGAAGTGAGCCCAGTGTCCATGACATCAGAGACACTGGGCTCACTGCTACAATCTAAAATATCTAAAACCACATACACAGACTCTTCACATAACTAGAGCATGTCTGAAATGTGTCAGAGCTGAAATCGACATGCAAATATGAAATGAATGCCCAAACGTGTAGCTATAGGTGTAATGTTAGAGACCCACCGAAGTGAACCTTTCAAGCCTGTTTTCTCAACTCGCTGTTTTCTGCAAGACATTACTCTATATAAGCCATATCTTCAAAACTGGTGGGCCAAACTGAACAACCAATATGTCAATTTGAAGCTAAGATTCCCTGCTTTCATATGACAAAAAACAAAAAATCCAATGGCAGTCCCTCAGTCAAATTCAGTCACATTTACACATTTAAAGCTGAGGAATAATTGTCGCACAGATAATTGCGATTAGCGATTTAATTGTGTGGGTTTTTTTTTCTTTTTTCTCATTGAACATTATGAATAAATAATTAATTTCTGTTGATAATTACCTGAAATATACAAATAGATTACTGACATTCATTATTTTATACTTACAAAAAAGGGGAAAGACATTTGTGGAAATGTGACGTGTTGTATACGCTTGTAGATTTTTTCCTTTTTTTTTTAAAATGTATGAACATTTTTCAACATGGCAACGATTATGACAAAATAATCGCGATTATCTCAAATAAATTGCGATTAGACGATTATGTTATAACGATCACAGGCCTAACGGAGAGGACTCATTTGTACACGACTACACGGTCACAAATTGCACTTTTATAATGTGCCAGAGCCACTTATCGTGATCAGAATAAGCACACTTAAGCATGATCTCCTCTCAACAAGCAACAAGCGAAATAGTCACATGAACAATAGCAGACCTCCCTCAATAAAGTTGCTGCCTGTCGACTTCAAAACAATACTACAACATGACGTAACGATATCACCCGCTCCCGACGGGATCATACGGAACTTTTGAAACAGAGACCAGGCCTTCCTCCGAGGTGGTGGAAAAGCCTGGTGAGGTCGAGGTCAAGTAGTACTAAGTACTACTAATTATACATTGAGTACAGCATGTGTAAAATGTCGCTCTCGCTCTCTCGTCTAGATCCCCAAGTTCATTCTGACTCAGGTCAGACAGCACAACATGGAGCATCAGAAGAAGCAGCACCGAGAGAGAGCCGTACGGAAACTACTGAAGAAGATAACCACTGACAAGCCAGTAGAGAAACCACTCTATGAGGTGAGAAGCAGCTTGTTTTAGTTAAACTACTGAAGAAGATAGCCACTGACAAGCCAGTAGAGAAACCACTCTATGAGGTGAGAAGCAGCTTGTTTTAGTTAAACTACTGAAGAAGATAGCCACTGACAAGCCAGTAGAGAAACCACTCTATGAGGTGAGGAGCAGTGTTTTAGTTAAACTACTGACGAAGACAACCACTGACCAGCCAGTAGAGAAACCACTCTATGAGGTGAGAAGCATGTGTTTTAGTTAAACTACTGAAGAAGATATAACCACTGACAAGCCAGTAGAGAAACCACTCTATGAGGTGAGAGAAGCAGTGTTTTAGTTAAACTACTGACGAAGATAACCACTGACAAGCCAGTAGAGAAACCACTCTATGAGGTGAGAAGCATGTGTTTTAGTTAAACTACTGACGAAGATAACCACTGACAAGCCAGTAGAGAAACCACTCTATGAGGTGAGAAGCTTAGTGTGTTAGTTAAACTACTGATTGATAACCACTGACAAGCCAGTAGAGAAACCACTCTATGAGGTGAGAAGCATCATGTTTTAGTTAAACTACTGATTGATAACCACTGACAAGCCAGTAGAGAAACCACTCTATGAGGTGAGGAGCTTAGTGTGTTAGTTAAACTACTGATTGATAACCACTGACAAGCCAGTAGAGAAACCACTATATGAGGTGAGAAGCATAGTGTTTTAGTTAAACTACTGAAGAAGATAACCACTGACAAGCCAGTAGAGAAACCTCTCTATGAGGTGAGATGCAGTGTTTTAGTTAAACTACTGAAGAAGATATAACCACTGACAAGCCAGTAGAGAAACCACTCTATGAGGTGAGAAGCATGTGTTTTAGTTAAACTACTGATTGATAACCACTGACAAGCCAGTAGAGAAACCACTCTATGAGGTGAGAGAAGCAGTGTTTTAGTTAAACTACTGATTGATAACCACTGACAAGCCAGTAGAGAAACCACTCTATGAGGTGAGAAGCAGTGTTTTAGTTAAACTACTGATTGATAACCACTGACAAGCCAGTAGAGAAACCACTCTATGAGGTGAGAAGCATGTGTTTTAGTTAAACTACTGACGAAGACAACCACTGACAAGCCAGTAGAGAAACCACTCTATGAGGTGAGAAGCAGTGTTTTAGTTAAACTACTGAAGAAGATAACCACTGACAAGCCAGTAGAGAAACCACTCTATGAGGTGAGAAGCAGTGTTTTAGTTAAACTACTGAAGAAGATAACCACTGACAAGCCAGTAGAGAAACCACTCTATGAGGTGAGAAGCAGCTTGTTTTAGTTAAACTACTGAAGAAGATATAACCACTGACAAGCCAGTAGAGAAACCACTCTATGAGGTGAGGAGCAGTGTTTTAGTTAAACTACTGAAGAAGATAACCACTGACAAAGCCAGTAGAGAAACCACTCTATGAGGTGAGAAGCATGTGTTTTAGTTAAACTACTGAAGAAGTTAACCACTGACAAGCCAGTAGAGAAACCACTCTATGAGGTGAGAAGCATGTGTTTTAGTTAAACTACTGAAGAAGATATAACCACTGACAAGCCAGTAGAGAAACCACTCTATGAGGTGAGGAGCATGTGTTTTAGTTAAACTACTGACGAAGATAACCACTGACAAGCCAGTAGAGAAACCACTCTATGAGGTGAGGAGCATGTGTTTTAGTTAAACTACTGACGAAGATAACCACTAACAAGCCAGTAGAGAAACTAAATAGAAACAAAATGAAAACTAAGCTATGATGACTAAAACTAAGACTTAAGGTCATTACACACTGGTGAATTAGCGACGCGATGCGAATAAGCGATCTGAAAAAATGCGAAATATTTGCCCGGCGAATTTAGTCGCGTCTGTACACATATAAATGCGACGCGTATTGTGCGATTATATTCGCCACCCCTCCACTCCATGTCCTCTCCTCCCCCTCCTCTCCTCCTCCACTCCTCTTCTCCTGCGTCATGTCAGAATTGGTATCCTTTCTTTCATACCCTGAAGAGAAGGCACTCGGGTGCCGAAACGTTGGTCTATAATAGAAGTTTTTTTTGTATCGTGATTCCGTGACTACGAGCTGTGCAACCTCTCCTTCCTACATACATACAGACCAAAGTTTGACGGAGCACGTTGCTCGCTGCTGTTAGCACACCCATGTGCCATGTCCACACACGCACACACACACACACACACCCCCCCAACAGAGTTGTAGGAGGGGGAGGTGTGCAACAGCGTGTGCTGCTGCGCTATCCCGACCTGCGGCTGCTGCTCTGTTGACAGCTATTGTACGGTATATGCCGCTGTTTATACACAGCAAACGCAGTTTGGGGCTGCATTCTGATGTGGAAATCTTTGAGAACGGCCATTTTGGTCTCTTGTCCGTGAAAAACAGGGCAAAACATGACATCGTGCTTCACGTTGGCTCACAGCGCATATTATTCGCTGTGGCGACACGCCGACACACCTGAAGGGAAAGGCCCGAAAAGAAGATTTGACATGCGAGTGAGTGAGTGAGTGAGTGAGTGGCAAAGTTTAACAAAGACCCTTTTCTCTCTTTCATGTTTTGGTTTTGTTCTTGTAAAATCCCTATAGGAGCCGTCCCAGGGGTTCATCCGTGTCCAGGCTCCTCAGTTCAGCATGGTGTCCATGGCCGTGCAGCTGACCGCAGAGCTGCAGGCCTCCGACGTGCTGTCTCGCTTCATCAGCCAGGACAGGTGCGTTGGTGGTGGTGGTGGTGGTGGTGGTGGCGGCGGCCATTGTTGTTTTTGGCAGCAAATTTCTATTTTAGCTTTAGTCATTGTCTCTTGAATAGTTTATTCACTTAGTTTTAGTCACATTTTAGTCACCTGGAATGTATTAGTGTTAGTCTAGTTTTAGTCGACTAAATGTCATTTTAGTCGACTAAAACTACAGTTGATTTAGTCAACTTTGGTGGGCACTGATGACGTCGTAAGGACTGTTTTTACACTTGCCGATTATGTCATGTGGCTTGCCAAGTCTATGGACTTTTAATGTTTGTTTAACCCATTCAGGACGGGAGCCCCTATTGGTGTTTTAACCCATTTAGGCCTGACGTCGAGAAAAAAAAGGGGAAAAAAGAGTCTTCTAAATTCTGACAGTTTTCTGAAATACATCAATATTTCATGTCAAGGACCCCAAAAATGATATTATGTATTTGGCCGCCGACCCCCCTCTCAAAATATTGTTGTTCCAGGAACCAAATCAAAAAGGAAGAAAAGATTTGAGTTAAAAACTTTTGCTCTGAAATCATTTATATTCAAAGATTTGTGCCGCATTTTCACGATTCTTCAAAAATAGCTAAAGTATAACATGATGCTTAAAACACCAAAAGGGGTTCCCGTCCTGAATGGATTAAGCATCATGTTACTGTACTTTAGCGGAGTGCCGCGCTACACAAGCGTGTAGATCTGCTAGTTTGAAAAGTTTTGAAAATGTGTGCAATTCTTTGAATAATGTATTCATTCCCAGCGAACGTTTTCCAAGTCATGTCTTTGCTTCTGGGGAGGTCCCTGGAACAACATATTTTGAGATGGTCAGCGGCCAAATACCGGTATATAATTATGGGGCTCCTTGACATTAAATAGTTTGAGAACCACTGATATAGAAACATAGGTTTCCATATCAAGTCTATGGACTTTAATATTTGTCTATAGGGTAGTAAATGACTAGCCTGGTTAATAAACCAGACTAATATCGCACGGACCGCGGGATATTAGTCTGGGGAGGCTCAGCTTGGATTTCATTTCCAGAGTGGCGGGTTGAAACATTTTCTCTTTGACGCAATTGGTCAGAGCTACTAGTCAGTCAAAGGTCTCAAGCATTGAAAGTCACTGTACCAAAGCCTGCCCATATTGCATACCGTGTCCCGATTGGCCGCCCCATTTCTCTGGTGTAGGAAATGGGCGTACAATTGAGCCTCTCCAGACCGTTATCCGCCGGCAGGCAAATCTTTTTTTGCCAACGGCTGATTCGGTCTGGTTTATTAACCAGGCTAGTAAATGACAGCGTAAGATGACATCTGGGCGATATAAAAATACTGCCATCGCGGCGCCCCTCACCTTTTTTAGGGCGCTAGGTCTGTTCCTATTATTGTGTGTAAACGCGGGATTTGAAGACAAAAGTGAGGACACGGATTGTGATTGGCCCGACGTGATTGGGTGGATGTTGGTTGAGAATGAGATGATGTAATGATGACGTATGATAATAAGAGCGCTTCTCATTTTATTAATTTCAAGGACCACAGTTGACATATGTTTAACTTGTGTACCTTTTATTTTGTAGTATTGTTTTGTGCCCTCCTGTCTGCCCCTGTAGTTCTGTACCTGCCTTGTCTAACCTGTATTGTGATTAGTCTTTGCTTTCCACCTGTGTCCTCTTAGTCCCCCGGCCAATCCCTGTCTTGATTTTGAGTTTTGTTTTCACCTGTGCCTAGTTAGTCTGTGTCTATTTATACTCCCCTGTTTGTTCAGTTCCCTTGCTAGTTTGTCACTTCATGTCAGTAGTGTTCAGCTCCTCATGTATCCATGATTTGTCTCCTAGTGTATTCCTGATTTATGTACTTCAAGTTCCTTGCATTCCTTGTGTATGCCTGCGCCTATCTGTCTGCAATTGGGTCCTAATTGCTCCTGCCCTTGCACTGTTGCACTGTGACAGTTTGGTATATATTAAGGCCGTCATAATAACTCTTGACAGTGTACAAATGGAACCAATTAGGGTCCATGACTCAGGGGGTGCCCACACTTTTTGACTTGAGAGCTAATACTTTCAAAATGAACCAGCTCAACAAGATCTATACCCAATGAAAACATTATGATACCATTGCTGAAAATGGCTTTGGAATAGTGTCGGTGCTGGCATTATACATTTAAGACAAAATGCACTTGGAATGGGAAATGGGGACAAATGGAATAGGTAGAGCCTAGAGTTTTTTTTTTTTCTTTTTTTTTTTTTGTAAATCTACTGACATTTTGTGCACTGCAGCAACACTCTTGAAAACACAGTATTGTAATTATGGGGTTTGAGCTGACGGGCACTTTTTTTATGTCAAGTAAATCAATCAAGTCAACTTAATTCAAGTGGCCGATGCCAAAAAATATATATATATTTAAATTAAATATTCTTTAGGGGCATGTGTCATGTGATCTGGTCTGCACAGCCTTTGTGATCTACTGGTGGATCGCGATCTACCTTTTGGGCACAACCTGGTCCATGTGGTTCCATGTTGTACAGTTAGTACAGTTACAACAGTCCGTTTGGTTCCTACTGTAACTATCATTCGTCTTAGTAAACAGAAAATATTATTTTTCAGGTCGTGGTACCAATTTTATCCAAAGGGGAGAGAGAGAATTCATATTATAATATCTTTCTTTGTGGGGTTCTCTCTCTCCCGATTGGATAAAATCCCAACCTGAACTGAATGTATTTTTTTTCCCTGTTTACTAAAACAGTTTGTCACTGAACAAACTCTATAGTCTAGCAACGATGACCATCGGAATACTCATCTCATTCAGGAATGTTCCCACATTGTTATACCGACTGAATGGCGTGTATATCACACATGCATACTGTGTTTTAGTTAGTTAGTTTTGCCGAGCGTGTGTACAGTATAATGTACGGTCTTTGTAAAGCCCGTCCGTGTGCGTTTCTCTCTGCCCTTTCAGTTCAGCGCTGCTGAGGAGAGAAGAGCTGTGCCTCTTTGAGATCGGTGGAAACATCAGTGAGTGTCTCTCTTTCCTCCAGTAAACGGCAAAACATCTTTATAGCCTCCAGTAGGAAGGCGACACATATTTCATCGTGATTAAAAGAGAAATCGTGGAGATTGTCCTCCGTCATACACAGGGATCAGAGCGGCATATTCATACTTTGTCAAACGGACCTGTAAGGTTTTTTCAAAATATTTAAAATGCCTAAAAGGTTTAGGGTTATAGACAGGGCCTTTGGCTCATTTTGTCAAAGTTTTAACTAAGCATTTTGATTACATTGATCGCAATTATTTTGGCCACAATAATCGTGACATGATTTCATCCCATCCCATCCCATTTGTTGTCGCACAAAAAGAACATGCATATTCATATATCATATGAAAGCAATGGTTAAAGCCTCAATCCTTCGCTTGGTTTTGGCAGTATGTAGAACAGAAAAACAATATTACAAAAAAGAAAAACACCATTCATTAATTTACATATTGTGTTAATTGTGTAGGAAACGGCGCTAGTGTAGGGGCCTCCTTTCATTCACAAATCGCGACTTTTTTTTTTCATGTCATGTGATTTGACTTTGCCTTAAACCCATGAACATGTCATGACTGCTGCTGGGGTAAATGCCGCTCCTTATGCACAACGTCATGGCAGTGAACGGTTGGATTTTTTTTTTAAAGACGGAGATCTCCGTTCATGGCAGTCGGTGTGTTTATTACCAAAGGGCTCCAACTTCAAGCAAAATTCAAAATGGCCACCCCGCTCCCCCCCCCCCACTGTACTCTGCTCGTATGCTCTGTTAACCCACCGTAACCTTTCTCTTATTTCTCCCTCTGCTCTCCCTCCTCAAGAGGAGAGATGTCTGGACGAGGAGACCTACATGAAAGACCTGCAGCAGGTCAACCCCGCGGCAGAGTGGGTCATCAAAGCTGTCCAGCGATGATGAGACGAGCCTGCATGTCTCCCTATTATAGGCTGCCTGCCAGAGACGCCTGCCCACTGCACCAGGTGCATGCTGTGCTATAACGAGGTCCACCCACTAACTTGACCCTGCACCCTAAATGACTTGGGAGAACTTTTTTGTTTGTTTGTTTTTTTAATCATTATTACCTTTTCTATTATTACAAATTTAAAGTTAAAAGATTTCGATATACAATACAAATGGGGGGGGGGGGGGGGGGGTGGATAGAGTTTCCCTCTCTTAGAAAAAAAAGGTTACATTTTTGGTAGTGGACCTATACAAGCTGTTTGCCAACCACCATCGAGAGAGAGAGAGAGAGATTTTGTGGACTGTGAAGTCGTCTTTTTGAAGTCCGACCTATAGTATCTACAAGAAGTTTGATATTTATTGCCGCTTGTCTATATAGACGCTGGTGGGAAGAGAACAGAAGAAAGGCTATAAGGATAAGAAAATAGAAAACAAAAAAAAACATCTGGTAAGGGGGGGGGGGTGTGAGTCGTATACCCCTTCACCCACCCACCACTCCAAATGTCAACCCTGGTGCCGCTGCTACCTCCCCCTGCTGGACACGACACTCCACTACGTCATTGTTGACTAAAAAATCATTGTCATTACGGTACCGGCGCCTTTCGCCCTGCATGGTTCCTTCCAGGAAGTCTTTTCGACAGTTTCAGTTTTAAATATACTTTGCAGTCTTCAGCCCCTGCTTGCCTCGTGCATTCTCTGTATTCCAGTCCGTGGCTCTCAAACCTCTTTCACGCCAACGGGATACCTCCAAAATGTATATATATATATATATGTATTTGGCCGCGCGCCAAGAAAATTTGAGACGTACTGGAAACCTCCCTCAAGGTCCCTGGGCCCCCCCCCCCCTTTGAGAACCACTGGCTAAAGCGAGACGCATACTCATAGTTTATCCCATTTTGGGGGCGGGAACCCCTTTTGGTGTTGGCTATTTTTGAAATAAATCGAAGAGCGACTGACATAGAAGACATTTTTTAGAATCTGATCTCAGGTCAGGATGAAAACTGTCAGGATGTAGAAGATATTTTTTTTAGAATCTGATCTCGGGTCAGAATGGGTTATAGGTGATAACCTTAACTACCGCGGTGAAACAGAGATGTGCTGGAGTGAGCGGTGTGTAGGGATGGAGCCTGTTAAGTTATATTAACCCATTCTGACCGGGAACCCGTTTTGGTGTTAGCATCATGTTATGCTTTAGCTATTGAAAAATAGCAGATCTACAAGCTCATAGCGCGCCACCGAGTGGCGCGCTACGAGCTTGTAGGTCTGCTATTTTTGAAAGATCGAAGAACGACTGACATTTTTAGAATCTGATCTCAGGTCAGAATGGGTTAATCAGACCAGTGTGTGTCCAGTGGAAACCTCGTATGAATCTGATCTCAGGTCAGAATGGGTTAATAACGAGCACCTTATCGATCGGGCTTATCGAGCCGGGTTCTTATCGACCTCCACTCTCGAGCATTTTTCTATTGTTTTGTGGGGAACTGTTAACTGGTTAATTGTGTGTTCACCCGGGCAGCGATGGTTGTCAAGTATCGCTATACCTTTGGCTCTCTGGCTGAACACGGTGGAATAGACGATTTGAATAGATGTTATTTTTTGGCGTGTTTGTTGGCCTTGAAAACCTTTTACGTTTTAATTAAAACCAGTAAAAGGATCCCTGGAAATTCATTGAGGAACGTTGAACGCGATGATGAACAGCATGCGGGTCTCATCACAGAAATGTATGAAATACTTAAACGGTATTATTAAGCACTTAAAAGGTCCAAGTCCAAGTCAAGAAACCGGGACTCATTTGCCCCCGCTCTGCGCTCACTAAGGCGCCTTATTTAGATGGTAGAAACCAGGCATGTAACGTAACGATATATCGTATATCGATATTAATCCCGACGATATGAATTGATTTATTGAAATAAATCACCCCCCTCCCCCCTTTTTTATTTGTTTAGGGGGGCTAGTGAATTATGGTGTGTGAGCTTTAGTCATATTCCATCATATTCAAGTGCTTTTGGAGAGAAATGATAGTCACTTTCAGTAGTAGAGCACTGTAGAGGGGAGCTGTGTGTGTCTGTGACTGTAGAGGGGAGCTGTGTGTGTCTGTGACTGTAGAGGGGAGCTGTGTGTGTGTCTGTGACTGTAGAGGGGAGCTGTGTGTGTGTCTGTGACTGTAGAGGGGAGCTGTGTGTGTCTGTGACTGTAGAGGGGAGCTGTGTGTGTCTGTGACTGTAGAGGGGAGCTGTGTGTGTCTGTGACTGTAGAGGGGAGCTGTGTGTGTCTGTGACTGTAGAGGGGAGCTGTGTGTGTCTGTGACTGTAGAGGGGAGCTGTGTGTGTCTGTGACTGTAGAGGGGGAGCTGTGTGTGTCTGTGACTGTAGAGGGGAGCTGTGTGTGTCTGTGACTGTAGAGGGGAGCTGTGTGTGTCTGTGACTGTAGAGGGGGAGCTGTGTGTGTCTGTGACAATTTTTTCTGGAAAATATTTTTTGTTTAAAATATCGTGAAAAATTGTGAGTTGAGTGAATCGTTACATGCCTAGTAGAAACGTTTAAAGATCATAATGTGGGTTGAAAAGGGAAGGAAAAATGTAAAAAAGGAAAAGAAAAAGTCATAAAACGTCACCACCGTCCAAATGTTTCAAGCAAAGATTTTCCGAAACGGGCATATAATAATTGGCAGGTCTATATATACGATCTCGACGCATTGCGATGTGACGTACGTGCTGGGCTTGTATTGTTTTTCTTTATTTATTTATTGTTTTGCCAGAGGTTGTGTGGGCTCACGGCCAGAGGTTGTGTATATGTTTGAGGGTCCTCCTCAGCTTGGCGTGGGGATGGAAGGTTTGCTGTTTTTACCCATGGCTGTGTCAGACCACTGTTCAGGAAGGAGAGAACTCTTAACCCATTTAGACCTGAGGCCGGTTCTAAAAAAAGAAAAAAGGCTTCTAAATCCCAACTGTTTTCTGAAATAACTCATGTTTCTGTATCAGTGCTGCTCAATATTTCATGTCAACGACCCCTAGAATTATTATGTATTATTTGGCCGCCGACCCCCATCTGGAAATATGTTTCTCCTGGAAGGCAGGAACCCCCCCCCACAGAAGGAAAGATTTGAGTTAAAAAACTTTCACTCTGATGAAATGATTTAAGGCACATTTTCATGATTTTTCAAAAATAGCAGACCTACAAGCTCGTAGCGCGCCACTCGGTGGCGCGCTATGAGCTTGTAGATCTGCCTTTTTTTCAATAGCTAAAGCATAACATAATGCCATAACACCAAAAGGGGATCCCGGACCAGAATGGGTTAATACAATATATTAATATGTTTTGCACTACAATACAAATATGACGTTATTGTGACTTAACTGTACCATGAAAAATGATGGTTGTTGACCACAGCTGAAAGAACATCTCGTGGCACAGTAACATGTATAGCAGATACACGAAAGCACGAGTCACATATTCGATTACATATAAGCCTGCCTTCCACCATTGGGTGACTTGCAAGCGATATTTGCAACGACAACAAAAAGGACAAACCTTGGGATGGAAATAAAAAGAAATGCCACTACAATGTTGTAGTATACACCGAGTATACTGGGATATCTTTCTGTAATTTTTTTTGCACATTTCTAAAACACTCTTCGACATGCTGGTTATTCTATCTAGATGAACGGTATTTAACCAGGTCAAAACAAGCACTTCGAAACCTGAGGTACAGAATATTATAGTCATGACTTCTGGGCCTCATTTTCATATGAATAAAAGGAATAGCTGTGTACTGTATGATGTCTGCATCCTATATACTGTACTTTCCGGGGGGAGAAATGGGGCTCTATATGCACAGCAGAAAGAAAGAAAGAAATTGGGCCTCTTTTTTGCTTTCTTCCTCCACGGGTCTTATACCATCTATACCACCATGCCTGACACGTGCACGCAAAATAAAAAGAAACTGCACTCTCCAGACCACAAATGCAGCAAAAATAATGCAAATGCCCCTTTTCTCCATTATGCCAGCAGCAGGAGAATTGCCTCTTTTCAAACTCGCGTTGAAAGAAATTCGTAAAAAACACATCATTTTAACACCGTTTTAACACATTCAAATAAGCCGATTTACATAATGTGAACATCTTAGCATATTTACCACTATTCACAAGATGTCTCGTTTTTGGCTCCTGTGAAATCTCATTAAATAATAATATGCATTTCTAACGTCTTTGTTTCTTTCTGATTTTTCTTTTCATTTTGCAAAGTCTTTGGCAGCCATTTTGCCAAGCGAGTATAATTCCACTCGCGGTTAATGTTGAACAGTATAGTCTGTGCTCTCTGAAGCGGTATTATGTACGCGACGACGCGTGACTGAAGGGTCTTAATCGGTATACTGTACCTGTATGAGCTCCAAAAGTGTCCTGCGTACATGTATACATCCAGAGTTTTCTTTTTATTTTATTTTGTAAAGGTTTTCTTCATTATGTATGTTGTTTGTTTTGTTTGAGCTATATGCACAGCTTTGTGTGTATACGTACGTTTGCGCCTGTCTGTATGAGCACGGAATGAGCTCAGCTGATTGGCCGAGCACGGAATGTGTGATGTATGACGATAAGAGTGCCGCTCACCTCACACGGGTGTGATTATTATTATTATTATTTTTTTTTTAAATCTGCATCACCAAAACTGATATCAAAACGGGAATCGGACCAAAAAGTTGTGATAGATTATTGTCGATCAGATATTGTTGATGTCGGACAGAAACCTCTTCTGTCCATTTACTAACTTCTTTTTTTTTTTGTGCCCTTCAGTGTTTTTAACCTCTTTTTTTTACATCATTATTTATTCTGACACCATTTGATGACATTTAGCGGCCTCTCACTCAGACCCAAAACTAAAGTACCGGTAGGCTATAGACCGATTCACAGAGGGTTTCCTGGGTGCAGGCCATTACTGAGGTGTACCATTAAGTGCAGCAGCACTGATTAGCTACACCTGGTCTACAGAGCACCTGCTCCATGAATTACACCTCAGTAATGGCCGCGCCCAGGGCACCCCTCTGTGAATCGGTCTATATCTTGTTGTCGTTGGATAAGATTTTCTCCACAATTCCATGCTGTATCGATAGAAAAATAACAATTATTTTTACTCTTAATCGTGTAGACTTCTTGTAAATTAAGTAGGCCTTTAAATGCCTAATGTTTAACCATCATTTAACCCATTCTGAACCGGAACCCATTTTGGTGTTGGCATCATGTTATGCTTTAGCTATTGAAAAATAGCAGATCTACAAGCTCATTGCGCACCACCGAGTGGCGCGCTACGAGCTTGTAGGTCTGCTATTTTTGAAAAATCGAACAACGACTGACATTTTTAGAATCTGATCTCAGGTCAGAATGGGTTAATCAGACCAGTGTGTTGTCCAGTGGAAACCTCGTATGAATCTGATCTCAGGTCAGAATGGGTTAACTCTTTGAGAGTGTAAAATGAAACCAAATGGACCTGTGTACGGGGTCCATTTTGGTTTCATTTTTACGCTCTCAAAGAGTTCAAGATCTAGAAGGGTCCATTCGGTTATACCAACTCTCCATCATTTTGGAAACCCCCCCCCCCCCTTCAAGGACCACTGGTTGAAAACCACGGTCCTATTAATGAACACACAAAACCATCAAAAGTATAGCACATTTACGCCTCATTTCTCGAGCTTGTAGATCTGCTATTGTTGCTTACTTTTTTAATTTGAATCCTGGAAAGTTGTGAGTTTCTGGACGTAATGAGGTTTCCACCTGACAGACTGACGTGTATACCATAAATGCAGATCTACAAGCTCATAGCGCGCCACCGAGTGGCGCGCTATGAGCTTGTAGGTCTGCTTATTTTTTTGAAAAATCGAAGAACGACTGACATTTTTAGAATCTGATCTCGGGTCAGAATGGGTTAATCAGACCAGTGTGTGTGTGTGTGTTTGTGTCCAGTGGAAACCTCGTATGAATCTGATCTCAGGTCAGAATGGGTTAAATATGGACTTCATAGACCACTGGAACCCTGGCACTCGCCCCGTTTTCCGTGGCCAAACATCTCCCTGAAAACGTAGCCTGATGTCCAAGCTGGTGAGCTTATATAATGTAGATCGTCTCTAGTTTCAGCTGTTCGGTGTCGTGTAAACTGGGAAAAGCGCCCTAGATAGTATAGAGGTCTCTGTACAGTACACCAATTAACTGATTTGTTTTTATTTTTATTTTATTTTTTGTGCTGACTTTGTTGCTTTATATTGCTATATGTACTGTATTGTCATGACTGTGAATATGCCTGGAAATCTTTACCTGCCCTTATTGTACTGCTTATGAAATGACCACTAGAAAACTGCCTGTAAATAAACATGGGGGACTATTGAATATCAGAATTCGTGTGCTGCAACTTTATTACTCCCAATAAGTGTACTCAATCATTAAACTCATCCATCGCCACCAGGGGGCGCCAAAAGGCTCAGACCGCCATTATAATATCGAATTTACTTTTTTAAATCTTAAAGGTATAGTAAGTGATTTCACTTAATTAAAATATCACTTATTTTTTTGTTTTGTTGTGATAATTCTCTCTACTGTAGAGTGTGCTGACCATATAAGGAGTTCCTCCCTGTCCCCAGTTAACCCCTGGGGGTCAAAAAACCGTAGGTTTCGTTTTTGACTCTATCCTGATTGGACGAAGGCTTATAGGTCCCACAGCCAAAAACGAAACCTAAGGTTTTTTTTTGAGTGAAATCACTTACTCTACCTTTAAGAAAGGCGTGTTAAAAAGGCGTTAAACACACCGTTGGCAGTCTAGGACTAAAAAATAAGTTAAATAAGTCTAATTTGCCTGTAAATGTACAATATCAAAAACATACAATAACCTTTATGGTTCGGAACCAACTCATTTTCAGTGGAAACACTCTGAACTGGTTCAATATTTAGCGGGAAGAAAGAACCGAACCGGTTCAACCCCGGTGGAAAAGGGGCCACACCAGGGTTGAAAACCTTTTACACCAGGGTTGAACCTTTTACACCAGGGTTGAACCTTTTACACCAGAGTTGAACCTTTTACACCAGGGTTGAACCTTTTACACCAGGGTTGAACCTTTTACACCAGGGTTGAACCTTTTACACCAGGGTTGAACCTTTTACACCAGGGTTGAACCTTTTACACCAGGAATGAACCTTTTACACCAGGAATGAACCTTTTACACCAGGGTTGAACCTTTTACACCAGGGTTGAACCTTTTACACCTGCAGGGTTGAACCTTTTACACCAGGGTTGAACCTTTTACACCATGGTTGAACCTTTTACAGCAGGGTTGAACCTTTTACACCAGGGTTGAACCTTTTACACCATGGTTGAACCTTTTACAGCAGGGTTGAACCTTTTACACCAGGGTTGAACCTTTTACACCAGGGTTGAACCTTTTACACCATGGTTGAACCTTTTACACCAGGGTTGAACCTTTTACAGCAGGGTTGAACCTTTTACACCAGGGTTGAACCTTTTACACCAGGGTTCTTAGACCCGGTTTTTAGACCAGGAGCCAGAGCTCCAAAAGGGTCAATATAAGTAAATTAATATACGGTACAGTATACAGTAGTGGCTTTTTCACATTATTTTCTTTTTTCCCCCCCCATATTTTCCGATGCCTAATTTGCCTGTAAATGTACAATATCAAAAACATACAATAAATCATTGTCTTCGTGTAAGTAATCAACTGGCCAAGTGTCATGGTGATATTAAATTCATTTTGACCTATTCACCTATCATGTACTGTATATAATACTGTAGTATATTCTGTACTCCCAGAAGCAAATATTTGAGTTAAAACGACCCTGTATAGGGACCCCATAAAAGGAGATTTATATGAAAAACTATAATTATTATAATTGTATAGATGTTTCTACAATATACCAAATACTAAATATGCTATATTACATTTTCTCTGGCCCCTCTGGAACCCCCTCAATGACCCCTAGGGGTCCCCAGACCCCACTTTGAGAAACTCTGCTCTAGTATTTCCCTCGTGATCTCACTGTAAATATAGCAGATCTACAAGCTCACAATGTATTGTGTAGTAACGCATTGTGAGCTTGTTGTTCGCCCCCAGACTAGGGTCACTAGGGTTCAAGTTGTGAAAGCAAAATGAATAACGTGCTGAAGCATCATCGTTGGTGGTTTGTATTAACCCATTAAGACCTGATTTCTTCTAAATCACTATAGTTCTCACACTTTCAGTAAAAAACAGATAGTGAACGCTGTTGAGCTTGTAGATCTGCTATTTTTGAATAACGCTTAAATCTAAAATTACACATGGTTTCCCCGTTTTAATGGGTTAAAGTGGCTACAACAGTTTGTACTTCTGTACAATAAAGAGTTTGAGTTTTTATTTTATCACTTTCACTACTAATTACTAGCAGTTTTTCCTTTTGTCCTTCTTGTTCTCTCTGTTGATACTGCTCTATGTTATGGTTGCACTAAACGGAAGTTTTCATACAGTGACAATAATATCTTATCTGTAGCAGAACACTGAGCTGTAGTTTCATCAATGAAGTGAAAACAAACATCACTTCTCACAGATAGAGGGCCCTCTATTTGAACATCGCCAATTAGACAATCCATTCCCTTGATTAGACCATCCAGTCCCGAGATAGTCGGCTGCACAGTTAAAGTCTGCATGGTTTTCAGGTTCTCCACTCTGCCAGTACCTGCACAATAAACAACACTGTATTGAACCACATCCACTCAGTCACTCACATACAGTATACCAGTACCTACACAATAAACAACACTGTATTGAACCACATCCACTCAGTCACTCACATACAGTACCAGTACCTACACAATAAACAACACTGTATTGAACCACATCCACTCAGTCACTCACATACAGTGACTTTGATAGAATTACAATATAAAAACATGTCAAATGACTCACGGTGTTGTCAGTGGTGTTCCATCCACCCACGTCCAAATGGCCTCCCGATCTGTCCTGTTCAGACCAATCCATGATGCATGACCCCCAGGGGTCAATCCTCTGATGAATTCCTGATTATGTGTACATGATTGAATCATCATTCATTTTATCCAATACATTAACTTCTTCATCATAGAATTAGATTGCATGTAGGCCTATACTGTAACTATGATGGACACCTGGACACACACACACAAGCACAGATGCGCTTATACACACACACACACACACACACACACACACACACACACACACACACACACACACACACACACACGGACGAACATACATGCACGTGTACACGCACACACACACAAATGTGCATGGAGGCCCTTTTACGCTCACAGCAGCCACACATTCACAGTCATTATGAGCCGGGCGGTGCTTCTTAGACGCCCGCACGGCATGTGTTTGTAAATCAATCAAGCGCTCTCCTTCCCCAGTTCAGCTACAAGGCTGCAGGATGATACAAAGTGATTGAAGGAGTGGGTTATCGGTGAAATTTACACCGGTCACGTGACGGTAACCAGCCAATCAGAATGAAGTATTGGGACTACCCGTTTTAGAAGGTTAGGTTTAGGTGTGCTGCCCCGTGGGAGAGGGTGAGGTTGAGGTTAACATCTCTTGGCACAGTACCATGGGTGTGTACGTGGGTGTGTATAACAAAACCATGAGGCTTTTATATGCAACGATTGGTATGAAAAACATCATTGAAGCTGAGAAGGAGGATTCATGTGAGGATTGTCAGGGATTAATGTGATTGACAGGCACTGTAGGAGGAGAAGATTAGTTCAGATATGCACCAGTGGCACTGTGCTATTTTGTTTACAGCTGCATTACACCTCAAGCAGACTGTAATTATGAAACATTTTAATTAATTGTCTGGTTTGGGTTGTTATTTTGTTCATAAAGTGCATGCTATTCTTGAATCTTCTTGATATATCCAGACTAAAATTATTAGTATTGCCGCCACCACCAATAACCATGATAGTAGTGTTTGTACCCAGGGGCATCACTACTGTATATGCCAGCTTGTGAATGTGATGGACATTTCCATTAATGTTTTATTTTTGCCACGGACATGCAAAACAAGTGATCAATGATATTACCAGAACACAAATGTATAGCCTACAGTAGGCTACTAATTGACTCTTGACGTGTCATAGTGTCTACTCTATTCCATTGCGCTACACATTTTTAAATAAGTCACTTATCAAAACTTATTTTTGGGGGAAAGCCGATCTACAAGCTCACAACACATTACGGCATGTTGTGTGACCTTGTAGAACAGCAGTTGTCCTTTCTTCTTATAGCCTATGATGACATGCCCGAAATTGGGATGTCAGGGTTAAATTAGTTATAGCTACAGTATAGTTGCCCAACTTACCCAGCAAGACTGGGAAGTTATCCACTGTATACTGGCAGGTGCGGCCGTCCTTGAGACAGGCATTATATGTGGCACATAATGCATGGTCCAAGTATATTCCATGTTTGGGATTTCAATAAATGGGTCTTATACAGTAAGTACAGTTGCAGTCCGAGAAAGGGACCCTTCGCTGCAAAGGTGAATGGGTGTGCACTAGTATACTTCATGTTAGGTTATTGTTGCAGATGGCCTTTCAGAGGACAGTGTTACTTGGGGACATGAGGAGACAGGAAGTTCTATACAAGCTCAGCCAGTTTTGTGTTTGTGTCAACGTGGCTTGAATAGTGTCAATAATGTCAATTGAGGTGTGGCACTGTACTCTATGTTGCAGATGACAATGTAAACACAACCTGAAAATGTAAACACACAACAGATAGTACTACAGGCGGTTACGGGCTATAAACCCAAGTCAGGAAATATCACTGACACCTCCGCGTCTTTACCGGACGAGCTGAATAACTTTTTTGCCCGCTTCGAGGCTCACAACACGGACCCAGCTACAGCGCAGAGCGCACCTGAGGCGGTGGACCTGCAGGTGGCGCAGAGGACTGTGAGTAAAGCGTTTCAAAAAGTTAATGCTCATAAAGCTGCAGGGCCAGATGGGATAGCCTGTCATGTCCTTAAGACATGCTATAACCAGCTGTCATGGGTCTATACAGACATATTTAACCTATCCCTGTCATTGTGCGTGGTGCCATTGTGTTTTAAAAAAACAATAATTGTACCCATTGCCAAGAAAAAACCTGTTACCTGTCTCAACGATTACCGACCTGTTGCTTTGACATCTGTTCTCATGAAATGTCTGGAGAAAATGGTTCTCTCTTATATCAAGAGCATCATTCCCGCTACTATTGATCCCCTACAGTTTGCTTACTGTTCAAATAGATCTGTGGACGACGCAATCTCTCTTGCTTTGCACACTGCCCTGGTACATCTAGAAAAGAAAAGCTCTTATGTCAGACTACTGTTCATAGACTATAGTTCCGCATTTAACACTATTGTACCATCTAAATTAGTGTTGAAACTCAGTGGCCTTGGTGTGGGCAGCTCCATCTGTAAATGGCTATTTGATTTTCTGACGGGTAGGCCCCAGTGTGTGCGCATAGGAGAGAGAACCTCATCCACAATTCTCACCAGAACGGGTGCGCCCCAAGGCTGCTGCCTCAGTCCTCTGCTGTACAGCTTGTTTACTTTTGATTGTGTCGCCAGATATGAGAATAACATCATAATTAAATTTGCGGATGATACCACAGTGATCGGACTGGTAACCGACGGTGATGAGAGGGCCTATAGGAGGGAGATAGAGGATCTAACTCTATGGTGCGATAACAACAACCTCTCACTTAACACCAATAAGACCAAAGAAATCATTGTAGACTTTAGGAAGTCCAAAGGTATCCACACCCCCATTTCCATCAAAGGGTCATCTGTCGACATAGTTGATAACTTTAAATTCCTGGGCATACACATCACAGACACATTCACATGGTCACTCAACAACGAGTACATCCTCAAGAAGGCGCAGCAGCGACTGTACTTTCTGAGGCGCCTTAAAAAATGTGGCTTAAGTACTAAAGGTCTAGTGAATTCTTTTCGATGTATAATTGAAAGTGTCTTAACTGGCTGCATCACAGTGTGGTACGGTAACACGACCGCTCAGGATTGCAATAGGTTGCAGAGGACCATTAAAACAGCAGCTAAAATCATCGGCACTACAGAATTACCCAGTCTCCATAACATCTACACCACGCGCTGTATGAAAAAAGCCCATAACATCATGGAAGACACCAGCCACCCCGCAAATACCCTGTTCAAACCACTCCCTTCCAAAAAACGCTACCAGAGCATCAAATCTCGTACCACCCGTCTCAGTAACAGTTTTTACCCCCAGGCAGTCAGGCTGCTGAACAGCTGACCTCGAACTGTATTGCACTTCATTTCACTTGCACTTTCTTTTCCTGTTTTTCGTCTTTTTGTTGTCCTGTGTATGTAAGATTGAGAGTGCTCTGAGCAAAACAAATTTAATTGTATGTATACTCTGTATTTATACAAATGACAAATAAACCTGAACCTGAACCTGAACCTGAACCTGTAACTACATGAGTGATGAGTGAAAGCCATGTCAGGATTTAAAGGAATGCAGTGTCACAATAGTATAGTTTGATTATAGGGTGCCCAACCTTGATCAGAGCTGATCGAGGAGCAGGTCCGTGGATCAAGGGTTTCCAGGATGCTTGTTAATTGTCGAGTGTTTATTATGATTTATAGTTGTTCACTTTGAAACGCTTTCTCTCAAATGACAAGAACATATAACTATTTACTTGTCCAGGTCTGCCCTCTTTAACAATTATGTCATGCCATGTTGTTTTTTCCACTGTGGTCATACAGTTGACTTGACTCACACATAGGCCTATACCATGACAAATGTGGTACCGATATCACATACAATACAACAAATTTCCTGACACTATATTTAAAATTGTGAATATTAAAATATGTCTATATATATATATATATATATATATACACATACAAACAACGTTCACTGTGTTGATGGAGCATTTTCTGTAACAAAGTAGATAGACTAGACCCCATTAGTGTCATTGCTGTAACTTGGTATGTGCAATATGATGCTGTTGCTGCAGGGTGAACTATGGGTAGCATTATAGTATAATAATGCTACCCACCCCAAATCACCACCAGCCCCCACTGGAGGGAACATACAGTAGGGTCTGTTTTGGAATGAGGGAACATAGGGCTGAGGGAACTTGGGTACGGTCCCGGCCAAACTATAGGGATCAAACTCCTTGGGCTAAATTCGGTGAGGTGAACAGTAAGCAGTGAACAGTGAGCGAAAGACTGAAGACAGAAGATCTGGCTTCAGGACTATATCAGGCAGGATGTGCAGACATGTGAAGGCATCAGTGTCTTTCTCTGTGTCCCCAGCATGTCAACCAAAGCAATGTTACCAAATCAAAGGAGCCTTCACCTCAAGTCACCTGGGGCTGGGTGAGCAATCGTATCCTGTATCTATAGCCTCACAACTAAATACAGACACTTGGCCAGACTGCCGTTTTGAAAGGGTCAAACCCCTCATCCTGATTGGGGAAGACCACCCCACCTAATCACACCAACAGAACAAGTGAGGTTGGGGGCCTCCAGGTGGGCCATCAGCCATCTGCACAAGACTGGGCTGGACCCTGCAGGAAAGCAATCTCCAGCCAAGACAATGTAATTGTCCCCCCCTCATTTACATTGTCTCCTGGTGCTGCGGCCAACACAATATAAACAATAGCATAATAATAATTAGGGATGTCAACCCCTTGATCCACAGCCTGGGGGTCTACAATCTCCACTTAGATGTTTGTTCACCTCTGATCAAAGTTATAGGAGTCCTTTCATGCCCTTTAACATGATCCAATCACTCATCATATACAGTAGGTACATTATGGTCTTGACTCTTATCTTTCTTTTGTTCCATTGTCATGCCTGACATAACGATAATTATGCAAGGTCTAAAAGAGCTTCTCATGATGATAGAGGATTTCTCATCCAGACAAACTATAGAGAGGCTACCTTACAAAATAGTTTCGGTTTGATAACGTATGGAACTGGAAGAACTCGATCTCCTCCTGACGTCAAGACATCTCTCAATAATAACAACCATATGACACTAGCACCTCACTCACCGCTGCACTTAAATGGCCCTTTTGCTCATAGTTATTGACGCAATAGTATGTCATTTCTTCATTCAGAGCATGCCAACACATTACGCAGCATCAGAGAGGCGATGGAGCAATCGGTGTAAATGTATGACAGCTATAGTTTCAATAAACATGCATGGTTATGTGACATGGCGTTGTATAGACACTATACATGTAAGTGTATAGGTTCTGCGCGCGTGCACGTTTGTGCGTGCGTGCATGCGTGTGTGTGTGAGAGAGAGAGAGAGGGGCCGCATGGGAACCTCAAGGTTGGACCCTTAATTGGGCCCTGTATGCAAATATGGGGTGGGTTTATCACCAGAAGCATAGCTCTGGCTCCCCCCCCCTATTGAAAACGATGAAAGGTAGAATGTGTTTGAATAGAACAAAATGTTTTATTGCTAATAAGCAAAATTAAGAACATTTTGGAATTTGATATTTTTTTCTAAATCGTTTCAGGCTATTATTGTGGTAATTGACCGTCACAGTATCGTTACAAGGCATGACAATTCCGCTGCGGAAAGAGTACTTAAACAAGGAAGTATTCATTTTTATTGTCTTTATTGTTGGTTAGAACATGCCTAAAACAACTTAAAAGGTATTTTCAAAAAGGTGCCATCATCCGATTCATCGATTAATTGTTTAAATAATCGCCCGATGAATCGATTAGTTGAATCGTTATAGTTGCAGCCCTAAAACATACATTCCAAACTTCTGTAAACAATACAAAACACAGGTATTTATACTTTATAGGCAAGCAATCCAACAGGTATAGACTTGGAATCGACAGAAATCAACATAAGACAGCCTTAAATATCTTCATGTCCATGTCGCAGATCAGCACATGAGACACACTGACCGGGTTATGGTGACAGAAAGAAATGTAACACTCAGGAATAAGTCAAACATCACTGAACATGCAGCCCGTATAACTCACCGCTCACTGTTCACAGGGAAAGGAAAGAAAAGGGCTTTGAACAGGAATATCCACGGTGAACATGAAAAGTAAAGCAAAAAAAAGTGACATGCCACTGTGAAAAGTGGCATGCCACTTTGAAAAGTGACAAGATAAAACTCGTACAGGGAGCAAACAGCCTCTCGGTCTCTCAGTATCTCTACTTGCCTGCGGGGGTGCGCTCATGCACGCGCTTTGGGAGCGTGCCTTATATCATGTCTCTTGGACTTTAACATAA
Organism: Protomyctophum bolini; assembly: GCF_963924005.1. Lineage (NCBI taxonomy): Eukaryota > Metazoa > Chordata > Actinopteri > Myctophiformes > Myctophidae > Protomyctophum > Protomyctophum bolini. The sequence continues at coordinate 6,870,864 of NC_137880.1, read as the reverse complement.
AAGAAGTGGACACCAAGAGCCCTGTGTCAGTCGATCTTATCTTCATTCAATGGTAGTGTTTATCAGCAGACTCGAGGACTAGAATCTGCAGGATTTATACAATAGCCTACTCTGTCTCTCTCCAGACCTGTATTAGGATTTCTACATTGAAGCAGGTAAGACACTCAGACCTCTTGGACTATAATATCTTGTGATTCCTTACCCTAAACTTAAAACGTGTCAATGTAGATCGGCTAGTTGGAATGTTTTAAAACGTTTTTTTTTCTTTTCAACATAGGAAAAAAAAAGAAAAAAAAAGGCAAATAAGTTGAGGGATGGCGCAAGATAGGGCCCCTTGTCTTTTAGCCAAATTTTTTACGTTAAAGTGTGAATTAAGCTCTTCATTTGATAAGCTCTCAATTTGCCTATACAATTCGAGTCGAAACATTAACACAGACATTGCTGCAGCGGATTAATGAAATGGGACTACACCCAGGGACAAATGTAGAAATACAGTAGACTTATATGAAGGAGTTGTCTCCACTATCATCTCCCCTCCAACAAATAATATGCGGTTCATATATTGATGTACTTTACTAATAGGCTATATGTCATTTGTTTTGTATTTGTTTTACACATTTTCTCATATAAATCATGATGAGATCACAGATCTGTAGATACTCTGGATGCATGGTATTTTTTTATCGAGGCATATCCACAGCTTTGAGTCATTTAACATTCATAACGTCTTGCATCTTTAAACGCCCCAAGAGTGTGTGTGTGTGTGTGTGTGTGTGTGTGTGTGTGTGTGTGTGTACTGTACGTATTGTTGCGCCATCCTGTGAGAGGGTTATCTAATAGTCCAATAAACAGGCTGTACACTCGAAATCATGGATTCACACGATCTGGCATTTATTGATTGCCCATAATTATCTCAAATTGAATGGTCATGTGATATACATATGAACAGCAAATACACATATGAAAGCAGATACGACCTGTATACATCACGAATCAGATTCGATCATATCAGTCCGCAGATCGAAGGGCCCCTCGAAGCACAGTGCCGACGCGTGTCGTCCCTGGAGAATTCTGACGTGGCACTCTTTTTCCCCACACTATATACTAAAAATCTTTCTTGTCACTCCGTGACCTTGCTGCATGAGCACAGCCCCTGCACACTCTTAAAGTAATGGTGCTTATTTAAGAGGTGCGAAATATCCCAACAGCCTCCCTTGGTCAAGACCTGTCATTGACCACACCAATCAGGTCAGGGATAATTGCCTACCCCACTAAGGTTATATCATTCGAAGGGCGCGCCGCATAATCAATTACCACACGGAATTTGAAGTAGCCAATTAACCTAATGTTATCATACGTACGTTCGAGAGGCACACCAATCTAGGGACTGTAGACTGTATTTAAGGGTTAGTGGTGGGCAGACATTGAATTCCAAAAGATGAAAAATAAAAAAGTTGACACTTAATAATCAGTTCAATCATACGAATAGAAGTACATTGCGTCACTTATGAAAATCAACTCAGTCATGAATCACATTGTACATGTCAAACTTCTTGTAGTATTGCCAGTCATCATTGTTGAAGCCTCGTGCAAGTGGACACCTGTGAGTAGGGAAACCATTGTTATGTGAGTGGGAAACCTGTAGAACAGTAAAACCCCTTCTTTTTTGGCGAAACCTTCACTAGGGACATGCTTTTGTCCCTGCCATTTAGCTTTGGTCCATTTCCTGCACAATGAATGACATTTGTGAACAAATATGGGCATTTTTGCATTCCCCAATGGGAAATCTGAAAAGAAAACATGTTATCAAAAATTGTTCTCCTGGTTGCCCTTGGGGGGCAGTGTTCACGCGCAAAAGTGGGATGGGCAATTGTTTTTTTTTTTATTTGCCCGTCCCTCCTGTTGGGTGCAATTGTTATGATCATCGCGAGTCACAACGCAACGTATAGGCCATAGTGTTCCCGCCTGTGAGGGGAAAGACATGGGGGGGGTTTGTTCTAACCTTCCAGCCCGAAACTGGGCTCGCGTCACGCATTCGAAACAGAGAGATGCATGTTCTATCCTTCCTGCCAGAAACTAGGCTCGCGTCACGCATTCGAAACAGAGAGATGTCCGTCTCTGCTCCGAGGTTGAAGAGCTATAGCAAGCTCCGATGCTGGAACGCTTCTCGTCCCGCAGCGTCCCGCAGCGTCCCGCAGGTCCGCAAGCCTTTCCAGGTGGAAGTTGTTGTGGAATCACCCCTGGTGTTTGCGTATATGAACTCTGCATGGCATACTCTCTGATTCCCATTCATCTGTGTGGAAACAAACTCAAAGAAAAGTTCCCCTCCCCCTTCCTCGACCGTATATCTCTTTTTTCCCTAAACATAATATTCTATAACTCCTGGTGTGTCTAATATTTGAATATTTGAATTTCAACACTCGGTGCACAACACTGGTGTGACTGGGTTTGTTTTCATACTTACCCTTTTGTTGAGGGACACACAACAAGGACAACAGAGATAACAGAAGCACACAACATTCTTTTTGCCTGCAGTATAATCATTCAAGACAGTTACGGTGATTGGGTTTTTTGCATATGTTAGTAAGTTAGTTATTTAAGTCGACTTCGGTTTCATTGACATACACACAGAATCACATATTTAAATCGACTTCGGTTTGATTGACATCACACAGAATCACATATGAATGTATTTAGTATCAATAAAACAGAACCTTCCTGTGCCAGGCCAATTGACCTTATACTTGGCCTTCTTCCAAGGATGCCCCCTTGGAACAGATTGGTCATCCTACCCAATGACTTGTTGAACCCAACCAGGTGTCCCTCCTGGATATGAACTTGACACTTTGTGGTCCATGGGGGGGTCTTAATTTGGTCTGTAGTCCCCTTAAGTAACATTTGGACAGTCTGGGTCTGGTGTTGCATACTGACCTTGTATGTGAGTGTCGTCCGTGCTGTTGCCCTGTGGGACTGTTATGTTTTACACTTCACACACACTCAGACATTGACATCCACAAGTCCCTGCTCCTGTAGAGAATTATTAGGGAATTTATTAGGGTTATGCTCTCTCCCTCCTTCATGTGACATTTTGTATGACACATTAAAACATATTATTGACATTTAAGTCTTTCAGACCTCCCTCCTAGTCCGTGGACACTTCCTGTGGGCAAATTTGTTAGTTACTTTTGATTATACATTTTGGCAAGTAATTCATCTGTTGGGGGGAATTGGTTATTTGACTCAACCCAAACCTTTAAAACCAATTGAGCTTCCTGCATGCTCTCTGTCCCTCCTAGTGCCCAGTGTAGGCCAGAATGGCCCTTGATTTTGTTCATTCTTTTATTGTGTGACATATTATATATTAATTTTTATAGTTGGTCTTTCACTGATATACCCTTTTATTGGTGGTCCTTTTGTAACTGTCACTTATTTATATTGACCCCGTGTTTTGTGCTTTTATTTTAGTTTCCCCTTGTTTTTATAATGACCCACCCCATACCAATCGGCTTCCCCCTAATTTTCCCGCTTGGTCTGCTGCAGACCCTTAAATGTATTTGTTGTAGTCAACAACTGTTTGTATTTGTATTCAGGCAATTATTCTCATTAATTAATTCTCTGTATTTTGGATCCCCGAGGGAACATTTTCTTCCCCGAAAATAGCCGCTCTACCTGCTGCCGTGTTACCATGGCATTCCCTGTTACGCCCCAGTTGTGCATCCTTGGTCGTTAATGGTTCGACGTGCATTCATACCACACACAAACACTCCCAGTTGTTAATAGTATGAAAGTCTATGGTGCTGCTCTCCTGCCTCAGCCTCCCCCGTAACCTCTACGGCTTTGTGCCCAAAGTTCACAGGTGTCGTATATTATAAGTAGCCCACAACTAATCTAATTAAACCATGGAGAAATTAGCTCTCTAAAGCAAACTTCCGACTGTACTGTAGTGAAAACCCTTGTCAAAGCATTAGATCGGTACTGACCACTGGACGCCGCCAGCCAAGACTCCCTATTTCATTGACAACCTGACACATTCAAGACACCAGACACAACATTACAGTACAGAATTTCCCCCCAAAATGGTCCAGCTCCATTGCTACAAGAGCATTTTTGATATGCAATAACCTACATGTTTTTTTCACTTAAACTCTGCTATCCCAATGTCAGTACATAGTAACTTGACCACATAATCACACTCTGTGATTCCCAATAAAAGATATAAAAAAATAACATTGATCCGCCAGAGTTTAACTATAATAACACATATCTCTTGATATCTCTAGGAAACTACCTCATTGACTCCTAATTAGGCTACTTACGACTCAATTGATCTCACTACACGACAACCCCACCTGAGGCCTACCAATTCATGTTGAAAACAAACGCGATTCCCCACTGCTCCCAGAACAGTATCACCGGACCACTCACTAATCTCCCGGTCAGGGCGCCTGTACATACCAAACCATGTTTGACTCACTCCACCGTACCACCATACAACTAGAACGGGCACTTACTTTTGAAATTTGGCATTTTTTCATTCATGTCAATGGGGAAATTTTATTCACTCATAATTTTAATCTCAATTGAACTATAGCACATTTCTCTTAACAAAATACAAGCATACCATTCCTTTTGAAGCCGGCCAATTGCCTCCTGTCTGCTTATAAGTCAACTTTCCCAGAAGCATAACCTCACAGATTGTGCGTAAGCACCTACTTATTTATTCAATATTTTCGTTTATTCCTTTATAATTGTCCTCTTCGCATGTGGTGACTGACCTCATTTTAAACTATACTGATTAACTTAGAGAAGAGGTCTCTAATACAAGCCAGAGACTGTAAACCAGGGTGGACCAATTAGCGACCCACGGGCCATCTGCTTAATGTGTCCGTTGACACTTGTGGGACATTAATTTGAGATTGTTATTTTGTGCCACTTAAGTCCTTCGGACCTCCCTCCAGCTCTCTTTTGAGGGCGCAGTCCTGGGCTAGACCCCTTTCCTCTTGAAGTCCACCACCCAGGCTACCCTGGAGGGAAGACTTCAAGTCTTTGCTTCCCGGCGGCTCCTTTTCAGAGCCCACCGATCACAAAGAGCACTGCTCGCCTACTAACTCATTCGCTTTTGGCTCACAGTGGCCTGACTGTACATTGAGCGGAACGCGACGGCCAACAGTTCCATCTGAATGGACTTACTGTCATTGCGACTCCACCGACCGGTGACGCAGTCGATAGCGAGCTCCTGACCCCGTAATGATGGTTGGTCACCCAGGAGGAACCCGACGGTCTGATCCGGACCCCAATTAGCTATGGGATATCCGAACTTTGACCGTTTTCACCAGCCTTGCCTGTTCACAGAGTCCGTCACTTCCTAACGGCATCTCTGCTAGGTGTGGACTGTCATCCACGTACCACGCGTTTACCCCCAACATCATATACATGTGACAAAGGCTTTTTCTCTTTGACCTCTTGTCATTTGACCTCTTGTCTAAGGACATGTTGCATTCACCTCTTGTGCTACAATCCCTGTCCCCTCACACGTTTGTCCGATGTATACAATGCGGCAAAGGCGCCGACTAGGGGATACCACAGTAGGGTGTACTCACCCTTTTTTAGACACGGAGGCCTTCAGTTCTCTCCCCTGCACTATAGCAGCAGATTTAACGTGCCTTCGGAACCTCGCGGTCCCACTGTCCCCTGTTGAGGAGACGGTTTGGGGAGCCCAATCCCCTTCCCTCTCCTCTTGTTGCTTACTTGGGAAATTATTAATCTTTATATCAACAAGTACTCTGTGCTAATTGCTAACTGACTCCTAAACAAAAACACAACACATTTAAATTTTACAGGGCTAGTCCTTTCTAATTCACTTTATCTATTTCAGAAGGTTAAAAAAATTTAAAAAATCACACCCATGTGAAATGAGGGGCGCACTCATTGTCCAAATTGTCCATACATGGCCATTTACTGTTTTTTATATAAGAATTTAGGTTCAGCCTTATGTCCCGGCCCTCCAAAATAGTGAACGCCTATATTTTTCCATTTTGTTTTCTTGCATTTTGTTTTTTCTCTGCTCCAATATCTATATATGAAGCAACCTCCCTGGCTGGCTGACTGCCCCCCTAACCATAGTGTTCCTCGTTCCCATGCCCTGTGACTCCATGCCGCCCCAATCAGTTACAGCTGTCAATGGACCATACTTTGAACAGACAAGCCTAAACCCCTGGTCAATCATTGGAGCGTGACACCGCTCAAAACTGGTCGAAGTGGTTTTTACTACGTGCTACACAGTGTACTACGTTATTACAATACTTGTGGCCCTGGACCGCAACTACTATTAAACTTATGTAATCAAAACAAATGGTTGGCACAGTTGACGGAACGAACCCGACAGGGTTTTACTCTCTCCATATATTTTAATTCTTTCTAATTTATTCACTTATTCTGGTGTTATGCAAAAATTGTACTCCTCCATTTAATATTTATATGACTTCACTTGGGTGTGGTTACTTATTAATTATGTCAAATTGTCACTGAAATCACTTAAACGAGACAACTACACTATAAGTGTATGACCTTATGAGCCTATAGCCCTTTCCAATTGTTTCCAGTTAATGACTATTATTTGAAATCATTACTCAAAGTAAATGTAGACCAATGTAGTATTTGTTTTTTTTCCTTAATATTTACTCTTATCTGATTCTCCAGTTTATTCTATCCCTTAAGTATTGGACACTTTGGAGTTATGTTGAAGTCATCTGATGACGCTTACATTTGTTATTCTATGTTATCTCACTTTTCTGTTTGCTTATGTTGTACACTTAACTATAATCTTTAACACTTATTAAGAGATTGGCGAAACACTACCTTGACACAACTCGTGTAATTTTTTAATATCACTTAATTAATATTTATTTAGCTGAACGTACCCCCACTCAGTTCCATAAATGTATTTTCATGAAGTACGTGTATATCTCCCAGATACTGTATAGGCCTAATAAAGGGGGGCGAGGGATAGGGGGATGATTCTATGTTCAAACAATTACTCTACACTATATTTTTGCACAATTACATCAATTACTTTTGAAAATATATATATATTTTTTTTGATTGTGGTACTTTAATTACACATTACTAGCCTTTTTCACCACTTATTTAGTTGTCTTCTCACTATTCCATAAGCTCTCCAATGGGGTGTATTGTTTAGAAACTTCCGCTTTCTGCATAATCCACTATTTTACTATATGATTTCCTCATTAAAATAATTAACTTAATATATATATTCTATATATGGCATTTTCCTTTGCTGGAGGGTTGGATGACACAAGGTGTGAGTATTGTATCTGTACTAATGTTGCCCATACATACGCAATCTCGCCTCATTTACAATTTGTTATGCTAGTGTGTAATTCCACACACAACTGCGGCAGGTCCAATATTTGATTTTAAATGGCTTTGGGCCTATAACTTGGGCAGAGGGGTGCGGGCATCGCACCCCTGGCCCATGACCTTGAGCAGTGTGGTCAGTGTCTTTGTGAGTGACTCCCCAGCACCCGGAACAGTTCTTTTTCTCCATAGCAGGTGGCATAGCAGTCTGGCGGCTGTGTGTGGCTGCCCCTTTTTACCCCGTGCAGCACGGCCAATTCAATGTCTCTCGGCAAGTGGCCCCCCAACTCTGGAACCCTTGTGCTGGCTGGTTGCTGCAGTAACATTCGGCAACAATGTCTCTTTGGTGGAATGTACAACTGTCTCTGGAGATACGATAGGCTCGTGCATATGAAATCAAATATTCTCCCACCTTTTGTTGTTGATGATTTTGGACTGAGACATTCGTGCAGCTTCCTTCCGGGTCCCATGTTTTTTTTTTGTTTTTTTTTATGTTGCTGGCTTGCAACATTTCTATGCTACATTAGTACAACTACAAATCACACTGTCTTTCCTATAATTTGCGCTTCTCACCTTGATGGTGGAATGGGGGTTTACTAGCAGATAGCGTCTAATACCACATCAATCAATTGGATTCGGGGGAGATTAATCACTTAGTTCGATCAACCTCCTGATGAAAAGAAACTAAAATAATAAACTGGAGAGGGCGATGTTCCTATATTAACTCAATTTAAGGTCAAATGGTGAACTGTTTACAGGGAGGGATAATCCAACTTAGGGGAACTATGAATCAATTATGAAATTAAATTTTAAATTTTCACTTAAAATGGGATACTTCCGTTTAAGTAATATATGTAATGGGCCCAGATCTTATTATGGAATTGGAATGGCTGAAACCTTTTTATTAAAATAAAAATAAAAGTCAATTGAGTCATATGTCACCTACCTACCCGTCAGGGTAAGCGAGCCATCAGTCCATGTCCTGTAGCTATCATTTTCCTACCGTCAGGGCTGAGGGAATAGCTGGTCAACATATCTGTCTACTGTTAGTAGAGGAACATGGTCTATGTTTCAGTCAGTCAAAATAAATTAGTAAATATTAACTCAAATCAAATCAAAATTCCCTATATTTTATTCACTATAGGGGAGAAGGGATGATTAATCTGACCTTATGTGTCTACATTTAAAACTAATCACCATTTGGTGCATTGGTTGCCCATTATATTTCACTTGTGGAAAGTAAGCGCGTATATTTCCTTAGCTCAATTAAGTACAATCTTGGGATATTTAGATAGTAGTTTGAATATTGCCAATGGTTTCAACCCCTTACTTCCCTTAGTTCCACTTAATTTGAAACACTTCACTTATTTTTGCAAATATCCATTATCCCGGCCGAGTATTTTTATTATTATTATTATTATTATTATTTTTACCTAATTACCAAATATTTTTGTGCTTCCACATATGCGCGTGCGTGCACACACGCACACATGCTTGGCCAATATTATAAACGACATTCACCAGCAACCATAATAATTATATGTGCAAGTAAGTTTACAAAAGAAAATAATCAAAAATGTACAGTTATTTTTATATATTTTTTTATATTTTTTATGGATCCTTTTTCTCTTTTGGTCATGACCATCCGTGCTACAATAATGTCTGTTAAGGACATATTGAATTCACCTCTTATCTCGTGCTACAATAATGTCTGATAAGGACATATTGAATTCACCACTATCTCGTGCCATAGCCGTGGGAACTACTTGTACAACATTGCTTTTCATTGAGTTTTAATTTACACGTTCCCACCCTTCCCTGATCAATGTGGTGTTTTTATTATTATTTTATTTGTTTTTATTTATTTTATGTTCTTATATTCAATTTTGTTCTTTGCCATTGTTTTATAATTTTAACTATTTATGTTTTATTGTATTCTATTTTAGCAAATAAAGTTTATTATTAATATTATTATATAAAATCCAAACAATTCCCCTACAAACCACTGCACCCCTATACTTCCCACGGCTATGTCTCGTGCTACAATGATGTCTGTTAAGGACATATTGAATTCACCACAATCTCGTGCTACAATAATTTTTGTCTGATCAGGACATATTGCATTCACCTCTTATCTCGTGCTACAATCCCTGTCCCCTAAGGACATGTTGCATTCACCTCTTATCTCGTGCGCGCACCAACTATTTACATAATATACATTTCACATTTTCACACATTTCACATTTTCACACATTCACACATTTCACATTTTCACACATTTCACATTTTCACACATTCACACATTCACATTTTCACATTTTCACACATTTCACATTTTCACACATTGACACATTTCACATTTTCACACATTTCACACATTGATTATGTTCAGATATTGATTATGTCAAAATATTACTGTGTGAATCACACTCAATTAAGTGGTATCAGACACACTATATACACTGATTTATGTCAAACACCATCGGCGAACCACTGCATGTTCTCTCATAGATATATCCCAAAAATACACACTCAGGACCTTGAGGTTCAATTATGGAGTCCTAAGGGTCCATCCTTGAACCACAGTTCCCCTAGTGGACTCCATCAGTAACTCTAATCACCATACCCATTGTAGGTGGTTGGGAATTTATTAATAATATTATAATTTTTTCCTATCCTTGTTATTGTTATTTATTCTATTATCATGACTATTTATTATATTATATTTATTATATTCTGTTATTTATCTAGTTCCCCACTGGCCAGGTGGGAAATATTGTGGATATTATTATTATTTCACAGCACACACCTTTTGATATATTTGTATATGGGTATATATATATATTATATTTTTAAACCACCTTATAACCTCTTTTTTGTAGAGGCGCACAAAAGTGCACAAAGCGCTGTCTTTTTGAAGAAAAATCCAGAAGTATTCTGTATGCATGTGGGCGTGGCTTATCTGGGGAAACGCCCAGGGAACACTTGAGAAAAGGAATTTATGATTTTATACCTCCTGGTTCAACAGTTGTAAAGCAAACACTTGAAGTAAGCTGTTATCCGGCCACCGTGTGGCCACCTTGTGCAGTTTCCTTTCAATTAATTTCCTGAATTATTATTAGTCTCCTTTCCAATGTTTGTAGTTATGGTGCTTACCCGGCAATAGTTATAGCGCAAACCGTAAAGTGGGCTGTTATAGTGCCACCATGTGGCCAACTTGTGTAATACTTTTTCAATTAATTTTCATAATTATTATGACACTCCTACTATATTTTTGTAACCATGGTGCTTACGGTTTCCAAAGGAAAAATGTTTGTTGCATTTGAAGACGGTCTCGTCTGGAGCTGGCAATGTGTTAAATGGCAATAGTGAAATCTCATGTTTGACATGTTTGTAGGGTTAAGCAATGGCTTCCTGTTTTTTCCAATCCGCACCACTCAGCAACGTTGAACATATGGAGGGGGATGGTAAGGTATGGTGTATGTGGGGGGGGGGGGGGGGTTTAGGGGGGGTATTTAACCAACATTTATACAACATTAGACAATTGACTGGACTTCGCTCTGACTCTCTCTGACTTTCTGACCTCTCTAATTTGTGTTCCTAACAAGTAAAAATCTAGGGGGGGGGGGGGGGGGGGGGGCTTTATATTTTCTGATTTGTTTTAAATTATTCCACAAAGGGACAAGGGACCTCCTTGTCCCAGGTTGGTTTCTTGACCCACTCAATGTCGCAGACCTATTATCTGGGCTGCATAACAGTGTGTTCTTTCGAATATGTAAACATCTTGACACAGCCGCCAAGCATAGACACAACAAACGATGTTCCCATCGCATTCCGGCACACGCACACACACACACACACAAATACGCTCCCCTGCACAAACACTGGCCGCACACCCCCACACAGACGCACACACGCACACACACTGACGCTGCGCACACACACTTCACATGTACCAAGGCACACGCACGCACACACACATACACTCTAGCACAGACATACATGAAAACACGCCCATGTTTGCGCACACACCTTGCACCCAGCCGTGCACGCCTGCACACACACGTATGGGAATTAATAAACAACAGAAATCTTCTCCTGACTGCCCCACTGAGTACTTTTACTTAATTACAAGATACTTTGAGTATCTCGATGGGTGTTGGATCTACGTGGCAGTCAGGGTATATTTCCACTGTCTCACTGAAACATATGTCTGTGGTGAACACCCACACACTGCATGTACAGAGGCACACGCGCGCACGCACACACACACACATACTCTCGCACAGACACTCAAACGTGCACGCACGCCCGCACACACGTATGGCAATCAACAACAACGCTACAGCAAGCTCTAAGCAGCTACATTTTCCAACAATCGCCATATCGTTTGCCCAGCACAGCATCAAAATCAACAGCGCTATACCAGAGGGTAACCGCGTATAGGATAAGCCTTATTTCATTTATGTAAACACAATACAGTTGGCACCAAGCAGAATATAGGCCTGTCGCTGTTCATCTGATATCACATCCCATTTTCTCACTAACATTTGGTTGTCCCCTTTTGGTTGCCCCATTTAGTCAAAGTACAGGACAAGATAACCGCTTCCCACTAAACGTCGGGAGGTCACCAGCTGTTGCGCCATCCTGTGAGAGGGTTATCTAATAGTCCAATAAACAGGCTGTACACTCGAAATCATGGATTCACACGATCTGGCATTTATTGATTGCCCATAATTATCTCAAATTGAATGGTCATGTGATATACATATGAACAGCAAATACACATATGAAAGCAGATACGACCTGTATACATCACGAATCAGATTCGATCATATCAGTCCGCAGATCGAAGGGCCCCTCGAAGCACAGTGCCGACGCGTGTCGTCCCTGGAGAATTCTGACGTGGCACTCTTTTTCCCCACACTATATACTAAAAATCTTTCTTGTCACTCCGTGACCTTGCTGCATGAGCACAGCCCCTGCACACTCTTAAAGTAATGGTGCTTATTTAAGAGGTGCGAAATATCCCAACAGTATACATATACGTACGTTTGTAATCCAAGTAACTCGAGAACCGTTCGCCCCACCGACTTTCACATTCAACACGTGTTCCATGCCCCGACAGGGAGTCCTAGTGGTGTCGAGTCGATCGGTCGGTCGGACCCACGGTTGTCCAGAACCGCCACAAAACACTTTACATTTGGTCATGCCTGACACGGAACTCCATATGTAGGAATAAAGGGACAGAAACGCACGCACGCAGTCACACACACACACACACACACACACACACACACACACAGTGCATCTCCGGCCGATAGGTGAGAACGGGTTTGTCGACGTGCGAATGGAGGGACCATTGAAAACAAAAGCATGGCTCGCATGCTGTGGTTTGCTATACTAACTAAACAGAAATGTGCATGCACAAAGTAGGCTATCGTGTCTTGTTTTTTCACCCCCTCTCTTCGAAGATAGACTGGGCAAGCGGTCTAAACTGACGCCGGTGACACACACACCCCGCACACACACACACACACACACACACACACACACACACACACACACCGCTTTCTCTCTCCTCTCTCGTCATGTTGATTCAACGCTGTGGGCTCCTGTCCTCTCTCTCTCTCTCTTAAAGGTTTCCTCCCATAAACGTCACTTGAAAATTACGTTGAAGAAACTGTATAGTGATTATGCCAACAGCTAAAGTTTGTATGTAACGTTGTCCATCTGTAGACTAGAGCAGCTAGCTCTGTTCCCTGCGCGTCAAAGAACATAAATAAATAGCGTGTGACAGCGTGTCTGTGCGGGAACCGATAGAGAGAACCGAAAATTGAATTATTGTAATGGATATACCCAAGCACGTTCGGTTCGGTACATGCATGCTTGGTCCTCAAACTTCCATCGTTACATAACAGACTCAGTGCGCTATACTATAGCCGGGCACCGGTCTAGTATATTTAAACTTAAAATGAGGGACTACTAGTTCAACCCCCAGGGCCCTGTCCTGTGAAGAAAAGGTCTATCCCTCACCATTTACTAATCCTTTGTAATAATATCTAGACTAATAACCTCTTTGTTAATTACTATAGCATGCAGAATATTAATATCTGACTGTGGATTCAGACTCGGCATATACATTTAGGTTTATCCTGCTATACCAAACATGACAGGTTGATGTCAACTAGAAAGTCAGTAATGAGGAAATGTATAATTTCCAGGAGAACATGCAATCACATTTAAATCATCGCAGTTAAAATATTGTGAACACCATAACGATGGCAATATTCTCAGATCACAAAATATGGCATACACACAGCTTTAATCCCCATTCGTTGTTCTTCCATGTGCTCTGGTTAGAGGCAATATATGTGTGCACATATTGTGGACACATTTCAACATGCCATATGGGGAACAAGCAGGTCCAGCAGTTCCTGTGGAGGTATATACAATACACCCTTATCTAGACTTGCTTTATTGATAGGGCTAAGGGCGCCTTGCTTGGGCAAAGATGGTCATTGTCCATGCAGCTAGAACGCATGCAGGAGGGGGTCTGCTGAAGTGTGGGGTTATAGGAAGGAACCTGGGGGTCATAAATAGCTAATAAATAGCTTATTTGTTCTCCTCATGGGCCCGCCACCGCAGTCTCCGTACCAAAGGAATACTTCAACTGGATTATTACACACCACCCAGCCTGCACTCACACACATCTGTGCAGGTGGTAACCTCGGTGTCAGACGGAAAAATGCCCTTAACGGGGTTGTTAATTAAGGGGGCCAGCAAAATTGTGGGGGGGAAATTCAACAACCCTGAGTTATTTATATGATGAGCAGGTGCTAAAAAAAAAATTGTATTTAAAAAAAATTGTATTAGAGCAGACAGCTCTCTCACCCCCTATATACCGGGAATATGAATTCCTGCCATCCGGCCAATTAATGGTTAAAGGCCCCCTGTTGCACTTTATATTTAATTTAATGTAACATTCGTATCTTGTGATAATGTATACGTACAGTATGTCTGTGGTTTATGTATGTTGTACAGTTTGTAATGTCTCTGAGAGCTTTTATTATCTGCTGTAAAAGTTTGGGACATAAATTATGAATAAACTTGCCCTTGTACCTTGTCAGAACCAGACAAGGGTCCAAGTTTAGAGATTAACAACAATCCTGTCTTGCTTGCATTTTTTTGTGTTTACAGTTTCACGATGGCTCTAAACATAGCCGGGTTGGTGGCGGTGTTGGTCTTCTATGCCTTGATCCTGGGGATGGGGGTCTGGGCTTCGAAGAAATCCAGGAGGGAGGAGAAGAAGTGTGTGGGATCCAGAAGTGAAGTCACCATGATAGGAGGACGCAACATCAACACTTGGATTGGCATCTTCACAATGACAGGTGAGAGAATTTGTATGATGATGCACGTGGCACGAATCAGGGAATCACTGACCTTTTCATGTCAAGGACCCCCGAATTGATGTTAAAGGTAGGGTAAGTGATTTCACTTAATTAAAATATCAATTATTTTTTTGTTTTGTTGTGATAATCCTCTCTACTATAGAGTGTGCTGACCATATAAGGAGTTCCTCCCTGTCCCCAGTTAACCCCTGGGGGGTCAAAAAACCTCAGGTTTCGTTTTTTGACTCTCTATCCTGATTGGACGAAAGGCTTAGGTCCCACAGCCAAAAACGAAACCTAAGGTTTTTTGAGTGAAATCACTTACTCTACCTTTAACGTGGACGCGGACCATCAATCCGAAAAGATGCCATGGCTATTATACTTTTCACAATTATTGATGTTGTGGCAAGCTTTCAGTGCTCTTTGGTGACAGAGGAAAACCCACGCCTCTGATAGTAGAATTTGTGCTGTTCTTCTGCAGCTGAGGCTGTGATGAGCGTATTAGAGTTATAATCTTCTCTCGAACAATTAGTACAGGATGGTGCAGTCCGACATACGCCGCCGCCGGTGAAGTCTCACCCTGTCACGGTACCGAGAACTGGCGGACCCAAATGCAGACACAGACAAAAGTTCGACAGTTCAAGGGTGTTTATTGAAAACAAACTGGCAGGCAGGCAGAGCAGGGCAAGGTCCAAACAGGCTGGTCAGAGCATGGGCTGGCAGGCAGGCAGGCAGGTGTGGTCTGAGGAGGAGGAGAGGAGAGTGGTGAGTACAGGCACAAAAGCAAACTGAAACACTAGAAAACACGACAAAACTGAAGTTCACTGGGAACAAACACTGGTAAATGCTGGCTAGAAGGTCTACTATACCACTGTGGTTGATTTAACAATCTGGCGCTGGTGATGTGGGAAGGCCGGGTCTTTATAGGTTGGAGTTGATGAGCTGATGGCAGGCAGGAGCGTAGATGGGAGACTGGAAACAGGTGAGCCAAGTGATAAATGGAGCCAAGCCTACGCCCACACACACGCCCACACATAACACAGACACTGACAAGACAGAGACAGACAAGAATAACACAGCCCTGCCTGGGACTGTGACACACCCATGGCTTCCACGTGCAGTTATAGGGTTAGGTTAGGGTTTGGGGGTGTGTAGGGTGTCGGACAATGATTGTGTGACTGTGTTAACTCAACGGTGTTAACTGCTTTTATCTTCGCCCTCAGCCACCTGGGTCGGAGGATCCTACATCATGGGTACCGCCGAGGCCGTCTACACTCCCTCCCGTGGCGTCATCTGGGCCATTGGGCCTCCTTCGTTTTTCATGGTCTTCCTCGTAGGTAAGAAGCAGCGTGTGTCTTTCCGATATTCTTTCACCGATATTCTATTCACTGATATTGACCGATATTATAATGTAATGTGTGATTAATGGCTTTGAATCAATGAACTCAATATACTGTATATTGTGTATAATATAACCAGTAAGACGAGGTCGCATGCACACATGTGGGTGGACGGCAGACTGCTGGGCGTGCGCTGGCGCTTTGGCATGGGGGGGGGGGGGTCAGATCAACATATGGAATTAATTCTGTACTGCAGGCCATATATGGAGCGTGTCTTGAGTGTACAGGGTTTGATGCAGGCCAGATCAACATTATGGAATGTCAGAAGAGGTCAGCTCCATACAGTATAATGGATATCTAAGGGTGGTATGGCGGGGGACATTCTCTTGAGTGTACAGGGTTTGATGAGGGCCCAGGTATAGGGCCGGGCCTTGATCTTTTCGGGACTGTCGAGAACTCTAGTTTTCGCCGGGTGCGACTGCATTTTGGGGCATTTTGGGGCCCGTCTAGAGTTTGAATGGACAGGTATCAGTCAAAAAGGGAGACGTCGAAGAGGAATGATGGATGGGGAAGGATCAACATAATGGAATGTCAGAACAGGTTCAACTTCTGACATACAGTACAGTATATATCCATATACTGTATGGTGATCTATAAAGGGTTTGAGGTCAGATTAGTTGCTTGCCAAAATTGATGACATCAGGGATCTCCATAATGCTGTATGTGCTTAACTGCGACAGCAGGTCGCAATTACTATACATATATCCATCCCTGATGATGTCACGTGATGTCACAATGACCTGGGCACCAATGGGGGCCGATGTCACGTGATGTCACGGTGACATGGGGGGCTTGCCCATGGAGTGAGTGACGGGGATTTGAGTTTAGGTGTCGTGAGTCGTGACAAAGAAACGCAAGGTTGCATAGTTAACTGCGACCTTCGGTCTCAACAATCAAGTGCAAGAATTGAATACAGGTGCCAACTGTCATCACCTTGGAATCCGTTGATGTGAATTTACTGTAATAGTTCTCTGTCTGAATGGTAGAGATTGCGCAAATAAACGGAGGCTTTAGAAGGCGTTTTTAGAATCGGCCTTATAGGCAGGCCTAAAGGGGTTAAATACAAACTGAGTTTCTCTATAATGTCCTCTGGTCGAGGGTCTGCCCTTAACTAGAATCTTAATCTGAAAAAAAAAAAAACATTAACATGGTGAATCACATCTTGATGATGTCATCAAGATGTGATTCACCATGTTAATGATTTTGTTTCAGGCCTCCAGTTCTAGGAAACACAGAATGGGGGGACTTTTTTAAATTATTTTAACAGCTCTAAGGTATATAGCACAGCAGCTCTAACATAGTAAAATGTTGAAAATGAGTGCAGGTATTCCCCTTTAAGAGGTTTTGTCCGAAGTGCTTTTAATACTTTTTCATTGGTTCAATATTATTTTTTAACCAACACACAGACTTAAAGGGTGTTCAATAATAGCAACTGATTTATGCACAAAAAAAAATTTATAATCTTAAACCTAAACAAATTGAGTTAGGTGGTTCCGTCCGACATCGACGGTATTTAGTTTAGCATGAAATCCTTACCTTTGACTGAATATGTATAACCAGAATGCAGATGTGAAAATGACTCACTCTGAATCATGGCATTATAGAATTACTTACTTTTACTGTTGAGTGAGAAAACAATGTTGCACATTATTATTCATCGATCCCCAGGTTGTGAACCCTCTAATGCATCACCTTCCTGTTGCGTGTCCCAAACAGGAGGCTTGTTCTTCGCCAAACAGATGAGGTCGAAGCGCTACGTGACGATGATGGATCCGTTTCAGCATCGCTACGGCAACGCGTTCACCACGGTCCTCCTGCTTCCCAGTCTGCTCAGTGACATTCTGTGGGTGGCGTGCATCCTGGCTGCCTTGGGTCAGTCATATATACGTTATAGCTCTTGCTTATCAACACCATGGTCCTCCAGGGACCGCCTGATGGAGTCCAAATGGACCCTTTACTCTGCGTTCATGTGGTTTGCACACATGTGGGTGCAGACCAAATGAAGTAGTATGTTGTACTCCCACTTTCGCTACTTTTTAAAGGTAGAGTAAGTGATTTCACTCAAAAAACCTTAGGTTTCGTTTTTGGCTGTGGGACCTAAGCCTTCGTCCAATCAGGATAGAGAGTCAAAAACGAAACCTAAGGTTTTTTGACCCCCAGGGGTTAACTGGGGACAGGGAGGAACTCCTTATATGGTCAGCACACTCTATAGTAGAGAGGATTATCACAACAAAACAAAGAAATAAGTGATATTTGAATTAAGTGAAATCACTGAATATACCTTTAACTTTGACAATTCAGTGCATCAATGTCATTTAAACTCTGCTTAGCTGTTAGCTCTGTTCATCATTGCATTTCATCAGTCAGTGCTTATAGGCCTACTACTATACCTAGGGCTCCGAACAGCTTATATAGCACCCATTCTTGAGATAAGGGACAAAACTTTTTTCAAACTGGATTTTTTTTTTTTTTAAGATACATTCAAATCAAATAGATGTATTTGTAGACACAGGTCTCAACTACCAATCTTGAGAAGGAACAGGTTTTTCGCATAACATTTCTTTCTAAAATGGGACATTTATGCACTTAATACCTGATTCATGTCAACTCCGTCAGACACACTAAAATCCCTTTTAATTGAATTTTATCATTTCAACAATAATATAAAGTCCTCAGTTATCTTATAATGGCTTTCAGTAATCAAGTTAAGTAATACAAATCTTTTAATATTATTTTGTTCCAATATCACACTATTATGAAATATCCAATTTCTCAAAACCGTCATTTCAACCTTTATTTTCAATATTATAACATGAAAACCATGTAAAAAAAAAAAAAAATCATCATTACGTATCATTTCAGTTGGTGTTTCAATACATAAGCACAAAAGATTTGACAGCGAATTTTCTATTTCTTTGGAAATTAACAAAAACATCACGGGACGAACGTCTGACGGAGTTGACGAACATCTGACGGAGTTGACAAGTTTAACTGATTTAGGTTCTAGACCACCTAGGATCTTGATTCTGGTGACTAATCCCACATTTTCAAGGATGAGGAATACAGTGGTACTATTTAGATTTGCCCTGTGAACATGGCAGCCATTTTTCAAAATGGCCGCCAACTTTCTGTTATTTCCCAATAACTCAAGTTCTACACCACCTAGGATCTTGATTCTGGTGACTAATCATACATTTTCAAGGATGTGGGATACATTGGTACTATTTAGATTTGTCCTGTGACCATGGTAGACATTTTTCAAAATGGCCGCCAACTTTCTGTTATTTCCCAATAACTCAAGTTCTACACCACCTAGGATCTTGATTCTGGTGACTAATCATACATTTTCAAGGGTGAGGAATACAGTTGTACTATTTAGATTTATCCTGTGACCATGGATGGTAGACATTTAAAAAAATGGTGGACCTGCTATTATTTTACCAATTTACTCAGGGAATATTATCAGAATAATATAAAATCTGTGAATACATTTCTTACCAAGAATTTTCTTCACCAATGTTTGTAAAGGTGTCTACTAACATATCCCACATTGGTTTCTATTTGACCACCCTAGGGGCATGTTTGACAGCTGCTGAAAGTTGGGTACCATCAACAAACAATATAAGGCTAAATGTTTTAAATTTCATTATGCTTTAAGTAGCATGTCAAACTAGGGGCTTTTCATGATTCTGGATCCATTCCAAGCATTAGTTTTGCACAAAAAACACTACGTTGGCTAAAAACGGCCATAGCCATCATCACAGATGTGATGAGGTCAGCACATGTCGGCACATTTGGGCAAGTGGCTATGGCCAAACTAGGGGGTCTATGGCCAAACTAGGGGTCAAACTCCTTGGGCTAAATTCGGTGAGGTGAA
Source organism: Protomyctophum bolini (assembly GCF_963924005.1). NCBI lineage: Eukaryota > Metazoa > Chordata > Actinopteri > Myctophiformes > Myctophidae > Protomyctophum > Protomyctophum bolini. The sequence goes on along the minus strand of NC_137880.1, from coordinate 6,850,819 downwards.
CAGTGAGCAGTGAACAGTGAGCGAAAGACTGAAGACAGAAGATTTGGCTTCAGGACCATCAGGCAGGATGTGCAGACACTGAAGGCATCAGTGTCTTTCTCTGTGTCCCCAGCATGTCAACCAAAGCAATGTTACCAAATCAAAGGAGCCTTCACCTCATGTCACCTGGGGCTGGGTGAGCAATCGTATCCTGTATCTAAACTCACAACTAAATACAGACACTTGGCCAGACTGCCGTTTGAAAGGGTCAAACCCCTCATCCTGATTGGGGAAGACCAATCACACCAACCGAACAAGTGAGGTTGGGGCCTCCAGGTGGGCCAGCAGCCATCTGCACAAGACTGGGCTGGACCCTGCAGGAAAGCAATCTCCAGCCAAGACAATGTAAGTTGACTATAACAGAGCCCCAGAACACAGAGCTCAGGAGAAGGATGGAGAAACACTGGCAGGAGGCCACCAAGATACAATGCCCCAGAGACCCAGAGTGTGCCACCACTGGCAATAAGGAGATCAACTGCTGCAGCAAAGATGTCATGAAAGGCAAGTCTCCACCAAAAAAAACCCTGAACCTAATCGGGGTGTCAAGAGACCAAAGTTTCTCCCCCACAGTTCCCTGCAGTGGCCAGTGAAGTCAAACTGTGCATCTGTACCTGAAAGGGGCAAGTCAAAGGCCAGAAAGCCCACCTCCTTTTAATGTCCTGTCAGTAGAAACTCAACCTGCACCTGAAATAAGCCCTTACCTCTCCCAGAGAAAGATCATCCTTGAAAATGTAATGATTAGTCGCCAGAATCAAGATCCTTGGTGGTCTAAAACTTGAGTTATTGGTAAAATAACAGCAGGTTGGTGGTCATTTTGAAAAACAATGGCTGCCATGGTCACAGGACAAATCTAAATAGTACCACTGTATTTCTCATCTTTTAAAATGTATGATTAGTCGCCAAAATCAAGATCCTAGGTGGTCTAAAACTTGAGTTATTGTAAAATAACAGCAGGTGGCGGCCATTTTGAAAAAGAAATGGCTGCTATGGTCACAGGACAAATCTAAATATTACCAATGTACCCCACATCCTTGAAAATGTATGATTAGTCACCAGAATCAAGATCCTAGGTGGTGTAGAACTTGAGTTATTGTAAAATAACAGCAGGTGGCGGCCATTTTGAAAAATGGCTGCCATGGTCACAGGGAAAGTCTAAATTGTACCACTGTATCCCTCATCCTTGAAAATGAGGTCTTAGTCACCAGAATCAAGATCCTAGGTGGTGTAGAACTTGAGTTATTGTAAAATAACATCAGGTGGCGGCTCTTTTGTAATATGGCTGCCATGGTCACCACGAGACAAATCTGTGATGGCCCCATAGCCAAAAATGTTCCTTAAGGCATGCTCTAACTGTGTGCCAAATTAGAATACTGCCCATTATTCAAAAACAATAATTTTATTGTTTTAGGAACACTTTTGTCAACTCCGTCAGATACACGTCAACTCCGTCAGACACAAAATCTGACGGAGTTGACGTCTGACGGAGTTGACAAAATGGCATTTGTTTTCATCTTAACCCTCTTTAGTACAATGTAGCCATTTTGTTTTTGCTTAATTTTGTTAGCTAAACCTAACCCCTAAACTAAAATAATAAACATTATTTTTGAATTCTTAACAAAGATCATAATAATGTCCTGACGGAGTTGACATGTAAAAGCTGTGACCACATTGTTATCAACATTGTTTGTTTAAAATATCAAACAATTGAATGCTTGTCAGACCAGGTACTCCACTGTTGCAACAAATATAAATGGGACTTGGAAAAGGAGTCTTCAGGCTAAATCTGTCGACAATATTTTCTGATTAATTTAAGACTTTTAAAAAAACCTGACGGAGTTGACGGAGACGTGGGACGAACATTTGATATGAGATATTTAATAGAAAATATGAATTAAAATTAACTGTGTATATTATTTGCTATGTTGTTGACAATCTACTTTAATTTAGTATGTATATTTATGTGATTGTGACAGTATTAGACACTTTTTTGGCAGTTTGAAATTGTGGCCACTTGCTGGGGACAGGCTAAATACAGGCCTTTTTGGGTACAGGGCCTGCTTTTAACTAATTCAGATGGAATATGAAAACAATTATAATGAAATTAAGGGCATAATAATACACAACTGTATTACACTTAACTTTGCAAGTGCTTTTATTTTTATGAATTAATTTATTTTTTACATAAAATAAGGCTCTTATGTGTGGGACATGTTTTTTCCACTTTTGTCCCTCATCTCAAGAATGAGTGATAGACGTGTGTGCATTGTGTGTGATTCTCCAGGTGGGACAGTCAGCGTGATCCTTGATCTTCATTCGTCCTACGCCATCGTCCTGTCTGCAGGCGTCGCCATCACCTACACACTGCTGGGAGGACTGTACTCAGTGGCCTACACCGATGTCATCCAGCTGTCGATCATGTTCATCAGTCTGGTGAGAGCAGACATGGATGTTCAGGGGTGGCATAGCTGAACGGGTAGAGAGAGCCTGGCTGGGAAGCAGACGTGTCTTGGGTTTGATTCCCCGGCTTGGCGATATACTAGTTGAGGTGCTCTGGCTGAGTAAGATCATGCACTCGGATCTCCTGCTTTCCCAATTTTCCCTAGACTGCCGAAGTATAGAGTTACCTTTGAACAGCCCACTGCACCGACCGATGAGTTGCTTGTCTTGAAAATCCACTTTAAAGCGTGTGTGTAGTGTTGAAAAATATTCCAAGGTGCCGATCACAACAACAGCCCGCTGCTATAGGGAGCTTTCCCATTGTAAACGACAGGGACTCAATTTCCCATAATCCTTTGACGTCATCAAAACACGTCTCATATCGCAGTCTGTCCGGTGGATTTGCCCATACTTGTGACTTATTAAACTGATTAAAAACGTGGATTAAACAATGAAAATATAACTTGGGAAACTCGCGAATCGCAGCAAAAGTGTTCTACAATCAATTAACTCGGGCAACTCGTGAATGGAAGTCCAAGTAGAGTGTGGTTTTGTTAAATTTTGATACATTTTGGAAAGTGGTTAACGCCATCCCTGATGACATTAGCCTTGCTCCACTGGCGGCAAATATAATGATGTTTTTGTTGACCTATTTTTTCTTGTTCTGTTGTATCTTGCCTTTCCCAGTGGATGTGTGTTCCCTTTGTAATTCTTCACCCATCATCATCATCATCATCATCATCATCATCATCATCTAATGTGACTCTCACACCTGTAAACTCACCGCCCTGGCTGGGGGAGCTCAAGACGGAGGATGTTGGAAAATGGATCGATGAATTCCTCTTAATTGTTAGTTCCAAATTCTATTCATGTAAGGCTACAGTATGCAGATATGTATCTGCATTGTCAGGCAGAAACCTCCAATGTCCATATTTCATCATTTTTATGTTGGGACAGTGAGTCACCTCAGGGGGAGCATACACGTTGGTCCGATGTACTAACAGTCATGCAACAGTCCGACACATGTGTGGCTCGTTAAAGGGCCACTTCACCCCTTTTGCAACCAAAATGATGTTTGGGAGACAAACTTTCCTGGGGTTTTTATTTGGGTCATTTGTGTTTTTAGATATTTCAGTATTTCAAGGTGTTTCATGATGCCAAGGACACTGGTCTCACTTACTTCCTGGACTACATGTTGTCTCAGTAAGGCACCCCCCCCCCCCTGCAGTATGGGAATTGTAGTCCAGGAAGAAAGTGAGCCCGCAGTGTCCATGGCATCATGGAGCCCGCGTGGACACCTTGAAATACTGAAATATCTAAAAACACAAATTACCCACCTAAGAAAACCAGGTAAAGTGTTTCTTGTCTCCCAAACACCATTAAAATAAGATCTGGTTTCAAAAGGGGTGAAGTGGCCCTTTAAGACTCACCCGTGGCTCCCGACATGCGTTTGCTGGTTAAGACGCATGGCTTTCCTGTGAGGTTAGGGTTAGGTTAGGGTTTGGGTTAGGGTGTCGGACTAATGGGTGCCGGACTGTTAGTACGTCGGACCAAGTTAGTGCAAGCTAGTCCTAACCCCCTTTCTGAAACCAGCTCCTCGCCACTCGCCCTACACACTTGCCCTCGACATGCGCGTTCACGCGAGGCTGCGCCATATTAAGTGTCGTCCGAAACCATGTAAGCAGCCTTGAGTGCACGTGGCTTATAAAGCCCTCAAGAGCGAGTCTGTGCCGATCTAGACTTGATTGCCTTGTGCAGCCCTGCTCTCTGTCCGCATGGAAACCGCAACCTACAAATGGAAGTACCACCACAAATAAATGATAAATAAACTGCTCCTAAACAATCTTCATCTGATGCAGAATAGACAACGCTCCAACTGATGTTCACTCTTTATTTACCCCACCGTGAAAAACTATAAATGAAACCACACAAACAAAACAACTTTTAACACAATTATAACACCATATGTCCTTTTTGACAGTCACGCTGTATTTCCTTTTAAATGTCCATATTAATGAAATCCACATGTCACACAAACATACACGATGCAAGGCAGTATAACTGTACAAACAAAATAACAGGTAACACAATTGCATGATGGTAACCATGGCAATGAATGGTGTCTGTTTCCTGTTTCTGCACAAGGAGGGCGAGTGTATTCCCTAATCAAGGGAACTTGATTCAGCTGGAGGGGCTCTTCCTGACGAGGGAACCTCCCGAGAGCACTTCAAGTCAAGGGACTGGTTTCAGAAAGGGCCGCTCTAGTCCTCTAGTCCAGCTGGTTTTCTCATTGGCTGACGCATGTGTGCACCGCAAATATGTCCGAGCTGAAATGAACGACTCAGAACACAACAGTTCCGCCTTAGAGAATTTTGGTTCCTACCAAAACTACTGCACTGAAACTGAGGCAGTTATAGCGGACCCCCGCAGATAATACTAAATGCAGCTGGTAATTCATTGATTTAATCAATTCTTGTTTCCATTAGTCTTAAAAGTAATAGTTACAACTTACAGCTGCTACACGCTTTAATTCCGCCCCAAAAGCGTTGTGTGGGCGGCCGACACGCACACACTGTAGGGCAGGCCAACATTGACGTGTGCCTGTCTTTAAGTGGCGCATGTGTTGCACTGTCTCCTGTCTGTGTTTAATTAGAATAATGGGTTGCATGCTTGAATCTTGTGTTGCAATCAGCGGCAGCTGTCTGAGCTGTGCCCATACTGTGTGCGTGTGTGTGTGTGTGTGTGTGTGTGTGTGTGTGTGTGTGTGTGTGTGTGTGTGTGTGTGCTGCAGGCCCTCGGAGGACTGGGCTGCCAGGCATTCTATCAAAGGGTCCTTTCTGCTGCATCACCCGCTCAGGCCCAAATCACGTGCTTTGCATCGTCGATCATCTCCGTCATCTTGGGAATTCCCTCAGTCATTATAGGAGCGGTGGCTGTTTCCGCAGGTACTTCACAAACACACACAATTTCTACAGATGTGTTAAAACAAATCGGCCCTCATGGTGGTGCTATAAGAGGCCCAGTCAAATCTTTATACCTATAACAAAATATATGGCTCAGGACATGTCACTCACGAGAGTAACACGCTCTTTGAGGTTACACAAGGATCTTAAACGGATGAAATCACGGAATGTTGACATGTAGCTAGAATCATCATCCTGATCCAGGAGATCAGATCAATGACACAAGATGAACAATATAGCCTTTACAATGTTGGTATTTCTCACAGATACACTGTGGCTGAAATATGAACCGAACCGAAGATACAATCGTCTGTTGGTTGAGAGATTATGCAATTATGTTGGGTGCAATTAAGTGGCGAATCTTTTACTAGATACAATCAAATACAGTAGGTTTCTAACAGACGGAAGGCAATTTACCAATAATATTAAAGAAACTGGTTAATACAGTGTACAGTCACTTTAAAAGTGTCATTTTGTTTACCCGGGCAGTGCTGGTTGGCAGTATACACTTTATGTTTATGTTTGTGCCAGAATGGATGATTAGATTTTTTAATGCTCGATAACAGGCTTGATAAGCCCAAATCTTATTGATAATGGGTACTCAATAAGCTTATCGGGTTTCTTCGGGTATCGAGCTCCATCCCTACTCGTTATCAGTAAAGCAACCTCCAGGGGCACGGTGGTACAGTCGGTAGTGCTGTCGCCTCACAGCTAGAAGGTCCTGGGTTCGATTCCCGCTGGGGACGCTGTGGGCGCTGGGGGGCGTGTTCTCTCCTCCGTGTCATCAGTGCCCATACCCGAGGCGGGTTTGGCAAAAGGACCTTTCTGTGTGGAGTTTGCATGTTCTCCTCGTGTCCCCTATAGGGTAGACACCCTCACAAAAAACATGCAGTAATCCTGGTCTCTAAACTACCTCCCTCTGGCCAGCCTGATGGAGGGGAAAGGAACTGGTCGGAAAGACTCAGAATAACGTGTTCCTTCCAAGCGCTATGTCCGGCCGGGGACATGGCTATGTCCTGTCAGGTGAAAAGAAGCAGCTGGACTCCTCATGCGCAGAAGGAAGCATGCGGTCAGTCCACTGCCCCCCCCCCCCCAGGTTGGCAGAGGAAGTGTAGCGCCCTATCCCTTCCGCAAAGACAAGAGACTCCGTTTTCTTAAAGGACCAGCGCCCTATATCTTATTATTTTTTGTTAATATACACATTATCAACAGAATTCAGTAAGAAACGGCTAGCACGGAACTCTCCTTTAAAGCTCGGACTCTAAGATAAATACCATTTACTCCAAAATATAGGTTTCTCAACGTGAGATTACTTTATTGCCTGCTAATGCCAGGCGATAAACATCTATGCGTCCACCACCCTTTCTGTTCCGATACAGCCATTTGAAGTATTACTTTCCTGTTGTATTTGGAGCTTTTATTTGCTCTCTGTTCGTCTAATTGTTTCACAATTACAGTGCATTTATTACGAAACATAATATTACTTACCCTCTCAGATTCACGTCACAATCACAGTGACATAGTTTAAAATTGTGATATGTATTATTGATAATTCCATAAGCAACACTGGGATTTGTACTAAATTAAATCACATTTGATGTGGCCACTAGTCACCATGAGGTGTCGCCAAACTACCAAAGAGAATATCTCACACATATGTTGCCATCTTGCTGCTCAATGATGAAACATTTGTCATTGGGCTGCCCTCTGCTGGTCCACTGACAAAAGTACATGTTAAATGTCATCTTCTCATCACTTTGGATGTCCGGTTCCCCCTCTCAGACTGGAACCAGACAGAGTATGGTCTTCCACCTCCGTTTGAGCGCGGGGAGGCAGGGAATGTGCTTCCACTGGTCCTGCAACACCTCGCCCCGTCCTGGGTGTCCGTGTTGGGCATCGGGGCGTTGGCTGCAGCCGTCATGTCCTCCGTGGACTCTGCCATGCTTTCTTCTGCGTCCATGTTCACTCAGAATATCTACAAGAGCTACCTCAGGAAACAGGTTGGAAACGATAATGACGATAATATACCCCCTACTAATAGAAATCTTAATCGTTTCCTAATTTGCTTCCTGCCAATAAAGGCTAAAGTGTTGTTGTGTCTAAGCACAGAGGACCTGTAGGGCTTTCAGCTATGCAACATATGTTTTTGTGTGATAGCAGATAGGTGCAATCCATATGTTTTTGTGAGTAAAAAACGTTATTTTGACAACAGATGAGTAGAGTGTGTTAAGTATGGCTGAGTGGTCATTGTTTATAGATAAATCACAGACAGGCTGATTAATCACCAACGTGTAGCGGAGGTGGTTAATCAGTACAGTCTAGCTGTCCACTAAGGCTAATAGCATTTCTACTCAGTTTAAGTTCAAGGTATAGGTGTGTCAAGGTGTGTCCGGGTTGCAGTGCCGGGAGAGGGATCGTCTTGGAAGCCTATACCTGACGTGCAATCACGTTACTGCATTTCCTAATTTCCCCATTAGATGGGGAAAGCTGCGCTCTCATTTGACTGTTGTTCTCAAATCTCAAAGCTCATTTACATTTAATGCAATGATTGATTCTGGCAAACTGCGGTAAAGACTAAAGATGGAGGTGGGGATAAACCAACCAGCGATCGTTCTGTCCAGGTTCGTTCTTCTGTTTGTTCTTTTCCTAAAGCGAAGCCGTGTTACTTGGGGCTACAGGCAGAAGGCAAAAGCTCTGTGCCTGGCTGTGAGATTGCTCAGTTGAGCTGGAGCGCATGCATGCAGATGCAGTGTGCGTGCACATACCGTACGCATGCATGTACGCTCGACGGTGACCATTGCCTCTGCCCCACAAATTCCACTACATTAGGGTAGAAAAATGCTCACTATATATTCGGACACTAATAAACGGCGGAACCCCCAAATAGTGCACTATATGGTGCATATAGGGGAAGAATTCGGACAAAGTCTTATAGCATCTATCTCGTCATTCTGCGATAACATGATTTTTTTTCCCACTCTCTCTCCCAAGGCGTCAGAGAGCGAGTGTGTATGGGTGATCCGGCTAAGTGTGCTGCTAGTGGGCTTGGCTGGCGCCGGCCTGGCCTTCACCGGGGAAGGCGTCATGGCGTTGTGGCTGATGAGCTATGACCAGCTGTACTGCATAGTCTTCCCGCAGATCGTCTGTGTCCTGCATTGTCCCTTCGCCAACGGATACGGTGCGACCGCTGGCTTCGTCCTGGGAACATTCCTCAGGTTTCTGAGCGGGGAGCCCGCACTCCACATCCCCGCCGTGCTGCTGTTTCCCGGTTGGAGGGAGGACGAGTTAACGGGGGACGTCCACCAGTATTTTCCCTTCAGGTCTTTGATAACGTTGCTAACCGTGCTCGTCATTCCCTCGGCCTCCTTGCTGGCACGTCTGGCGTTCACCCGCCACATGCTGCCTCCTTCCTGGGACGTCTTTGGTGTCTTGAGGGAGACTGGAGATGCTATAAAGAGTGTAAGTGGAGTGGGGAGAGCAGAAGTAATCTTACCTGCTGCTGCGACTGAGTCTGAGACTACTGAGAATCTGCTGGTTACGTCCACCTCCAGCTGCTAGGATGATACATGCTTTTTTTTATTCCAATCCCGATTCTGGAGACTACTAGACCACAGATTACCGATGTGACCAATGTTTGGTAAGAAGGAAATACAGACAGAGAGAGCTCTACTGGGAACATACCATTTTAATATGTTTAAATGAGGATTTTTACATGAGTACTGTACATAATAGATTCCATTTGCTCCTTGCTTTATGATGTGCCTGATGTCTGCATTGTATTGCATTTTGCCTGTTGTTTTTAATTTAAAAAAAATAATTGTAATTACTTTTTCTTGGCGTTTCCTGTTTCAGTGGTCGCATTAAATGGTAGAATTTTCTCTTACTGAAATGTTTGACAGAGGTATTGACACATTTACTAATCAAGTTTGCGATAAGACGGGGCCCATGGCAATGAAAAAAAAAATACTCCTGTGTGAACTGAGTGGTGCAGGCTGCTCAACACAGCTGGCTGAGTGCAGTTATGGTTATAGACGAATTCAGAAACGGGTCTCATCATGGTCTCATTTTATTGTTAAGTGTTTGTTATAATATTGGTTGCTAATTTGTGGTTTGTTTTCTGTAGATAAAATGTGGTGTAACCACATTCTTATGGAGGGGGGTGTGACGGCTCTGCCCCCTCTGCCTCTGCACAGTTGGCTATCTGGCAGCCTATGGGTGATTGGGGCAGAGTGGAGCAGGCCGTCAGGCCAACATGTGTACACCTGAGTGGGGTGTGGTCTGGGAGAGTATATAAGGGCCTCTCCTTCCATGCTCTCAAGCCAGCTATCTTACCTTCCTTTCAAGCAGTTGCACACCTTTTACAACACTCACACTGCAGCACACGTACTCCATACATCCATACACTGCATACATGACTGATTACTGACATTGTCACATCTCATACCAGTTTATTTGATGATTGCTTAACTTATTTTAATTTAGAATAATAAATATATAATATGAAAGGTTTGCCTTGTGTGTGTGGACTCCCTTTTTGTCATGTGGTGCCCTAGAGTGCATGAGAAATGCTTGCAAAAGCTTACGTATTTCCTGTAGGCGGAGCAGACATGACTGAACATAAAGAACCACCATTCTTCTGTGCGTTAGAATCTGATCTCAGGTCAGTATGGGTTAGGCTGCTCAGCACTGTCCCTTTGGGTCACCCAACGCAACGCTATTGCAGCTGTTCGTACCCCAAGCAGACCCCAAACAGACCGGCTTATTGTGCGTATTGCATAATAGTCTTTTTACTATTGCTGCATTCCTTGGCCCCTCATCACTGTACAAAGTGTACAATGTGTTTTTCAGTGTTTTTCAAACTGCTCATTTTCTTCATGTTGTCACTTAAAAAAATGTACTCCCGATATTATGTTTATATATAGGTCTAGACAGAGTTCACGTGTAGACATTTGTGCGCATGTTGATCAAAGATGCCGGGAGGAGATATATTTCTCCTGTTGATATCAACTGTGTGCTGTGCTGTACGGTCCTCAGGATATCAAATCATTTTTGACCGGGAACGCGCTCTGCTTGCGCAAGTAATAAAGATAATTTAATGTTTGTTTTGACACCGTTTGTTTTACATCATCATTGCATTACCTAATAGCAACATGAATTGCCTCCTCGATGTTGATGATAAGAGTGCCCCTCACTTCACACAGTTGTGATTTTTTGCGTAGGCTATGTGCCTATGTGAATATAAGTATGTGTATTGTCGTCTTGTACTTCCTTATTGGCCAAGGCCGGACAGACAACAGAACAGTCGAGATAGTGTTAAGTATGATTTTGTCGTCTAACTCACGATTCGAATAGATTCAAGTGATTCTAAATCCCTGGCTCATTCAACACTGTTCATCACTGTATTTATTTTGATATAAGGACAAAGTTCATATGTTTACACACATGATCTCACATTTAGTGAGATCACTAATGTGATCTCACTGACCCTGACCCTGAATGGCCCACGTACAGAGTCACATTCTATGAAGAAGCAAAGCATTCAGGGCTCAGAGCATTAACCCATTTTGGTGTTTTAAACATTATGTTATAATTTAGCTATTGAAAAATAGCAGATCTACAAGCTCATAGCGCGCCACGAGCTTGTAGGTCTGCTATTTTTGAAATAGAAACATAGCTTTTTCAGAAAACTGTCAGGATGTAGAAGACATTTTTAGAATCTGATTGTAGTGTTGTAGATTCACATTAAGTATTGAAACACACCTGTAGTCTTTACTCGTTCGGTACACTGAATCAAATCACAGTCACATTGCATGTAATCACCACCACTTAATCACATATGACTCACCTGTCTCTAACATCCTGGTACCCTATCTAATTTAACATTTGTGGAGTTGGTCACCTGACCAAAAGCGGTTGACAGAAACTGGTCGACATGTTCTGTTGCCCCAACAGCGGCAGAAACAAGCCCTTTTAACCAGGCTACTTGCACACACTACAACTCGCTTACAATTCGCAAACCTGGCAACACTGCTCTGCGTTCTCATAGGCCCACCAGGCCCGCCCCCAACACTCCTTTTCAGTCTCACAATCAGCCATCTTGCTTTTCAGGGCCCTCGCAGGATAACAGAAAGAAGGAAGGGGAGAAATTAGTGCTTATCCCTTCTAAATCCCTGTATTTACAAAATAAAACACTCAGCGAATCCCTTAGTTAAATCAACATTGTTCATTGTCAATACTTGGATTGGGCCGAAATATTTACGTTACACGTATAGCTTTTGCTATTTTCGCCTGCCAGCCCACCGCCGACTACACACGCCTGCACACACACACACACACACACACACACACAGGAATGGCTATACGGCCGAGACAATAACTGTCTTTCTCAGCGTGCGCACGTGCGCACACAACATTATTCAAGTGAAATGCGTAACGCCAATATTGGGCTCATATAGGCTACCAATACACGACGAAATAACTGACAGGAGTGACGGTGCTGTGAGTAGAAGAAGAAAGAAAAGTAAACTGACAACGCTTTCTGACAGAGAGAGAGAGAGAGAGAGAGAGAGAGAGAGAGAGAGAGAGAGAGAGAGAAAGACAGAAAGACGTGTTAGAGTAACGCGCGCGAGCGAGACAGAGAGAACGTCAGAGAGAGAGAGAGAGAGAGAGAGAGAGAGGGAGGGGAGGGGGGGGGAGCAACAAGCTAACAGCATAGTACCGGTACGTTCGTTCTATGATCCATAAAACGACAGATCTGCCGTTTAAGGGCAGATCTGCGGGCGCGCAATGCTGTGTGTTTTCGTCTTTTTCCCTTTTTCCCTCCTGCTTCCACAGTCCACTATACTACATGCAGTTGCTTTGGTGATTTTGTTTTGGGGGAAGTCAGTCACGGCACATGCGTGGTTGCACTGACAGTAAAGGTGGAAAGAGGGGGGGTGTATGTGTGTGTGTGACAGGAGTGACGGTGCTGTGAGTAAACTCACAACGCTTTCTGACAGAGAGAGAGAGAGAAAGACAGAAAGACGTGTTAGAGTAACGCGCGCGAGCGAGAGAGAGAGAACGTCAGAGAGAGAGAGAGAGAGAGAGAGAGAGAGAGAGAGAGAAAGACAGAAAGACGTGTTAGAGTAACGCGCGCGAGCGAGAGAGAGAGAACGTCAGAGAGAGAGAGAGAGAGAGAGAGAGAGAGAGGGAGGGGGGGGGGGCAACAAGCTAACAGCATACCGGTATGATCCATAAAACGACAGATCTGCCGTTTAACGGCAGATCTGCGGGCGCGCAATGCTGTGTGTTTTCGTCTTTTTCCCTTTTTCCCTCCTGCTTCCACAGTCCACTATACTACATGCAGTTGCTTTGGTGATTTTGTTTTGGGGGAAGTCAGTCACGGCACATGCGTGGTTGCACTGACAGTAAAGGTGGAAAGAGGGGGGGTGTATGTGTGTGTGTGACGCAAAACAAACCAGGGACCAGGGTTGCCACATATCGTGGATGTGAGAGTGAAACAAGCAACCAGGTCTATAAAAATGTTAATAGGCCAGTTCAAAGTAGGTAAATCAGAAATGGTCCGGAAATTAGTCTTAAAATAATCAATTATAGTGTTGACTGTCAAACTTTGTTGTCTAATGTTGTTTCAAACATTTCCATGTCAAGGACTACCAATAGATAAACAAGTCCAAAGTAGCTTATAATGCTCAGACTTGGCAACACTGTCTCTAGGTTGAACGTTCTACTTTACAAGCTCACACATATGAAATATGTTTTTTAGAATCTTAAAACTGAGACATATTTTATGATAATACTGTTAGCACAGTCATCATACTCCAAGAGCATACAAATGGAACCAAATGGACCCTGATTTTCCCAGAGAGCAAATGGTATCAAATGGGGGTCTGTGGCCTAATGCATTTCAAACTGGGGTTCTTGGTATTATATTCTCTGCATATCTTATCAACTTGGGGTGAATATTTCACCACAATACTTTACTGAATATTTCACAAGAATATAACACAAGAGTCAAATGTAATCACAATATAGGCTACAGATGTACATATTTATGACACAGTAAAATGTCGAAAATTAGTGCTATCCCCCCCCCCACACACACACACACACGACAGGCAAGGCTGTTGTTTGCATCGTTAGCAGGCAGCAGCTACCTTGGCACTGCTCTCTGTGACTGTAGTTGTTTCACCATGTTTGCGTCTTTATGAGAAATAAAAAACACTTTCTGTTATTATAATACTTTATAACCCATCCGTTACTACATATGTGCAGGGCACACTACTGAGAATTTCCTTCTTCCCATATTGCGCTGCAATGTAACTAGGATTCGCCGGCCGAAGGCCGGCGAAATTCTAGTGCAATACAAGTGGCTACTACACTGATCTCAGGTCAAAAGCTCCACTCATTCAAGTCAGTCAGAACTTGTGGCCACATGGGATGTTTTGCCCATGCAGGGTCCCATTTGTCTCAAGATTTTGCCTCTGATCATGAAAGGCTATATACAGCCCAGTCCACACCATTGATTTGCATTAATGTTGCAATGCAATGCCTGTATAGCAATTTGCAATATTATGACTAACACTTTATCTCTTCCCCTTATGTTAAAATGTGGTTTGTCTTTTATTTTTTTTTAAATGTAGGCTATGTTGTCACATCACTAAGCTACATCAAAATGTTGACTTACGAGACACACTATTATGTGCTTGATGTGTCAAGTCACCCCTATTTGTTTAATCTACCGGTATTCAGATGTATTTATAGAGGATAGCATTTATTGTATGTATTTATTTATAATAACATGTGACCTTTAATCATCATCAATGATTCAAATTTATTGGAAAAAATAGTTTTATTTTTACTACTGAAACTTCATGTGCTCTGGACTCACTTTAGGTCTAGTATAGTTTTCAAACTTCCTTATTTTTGTCTACTGTCGTCACTGTGCTCTGCATGGTCAATATGTCATCATAGTGTGTGTGTGTGTGTGTGTGTGTGTGTGTGTGTGTGTGTGTGTGTGTGTGTGTGTGTGTGTGTGTGTTTTGCACGCACACACGTTGTTTGAGCATTTAGGTTTTGTACATCCTTAACGCTGAAGCATTGTGCCAAACCAGCAGGCTGACATGGTCACATTTAGCTAAGCAAGTATAATTATGGTTATATAATTTGCAATGCAATGATTTTGATATGACAATGACACATACAGGAGCGGCAAATACAACATATAGTTACTATCTGTAATCAACAGCAGTTACTTTTCAAGATGTCTACAGAAGATATTTATGCCGAGCCAGACATGACAAAGAAGGTGAGAAAGAGAGATAGAGACAGAGGACAGAGAGGGGACCCTGCTGAGGAGCGTGTAGAGATGGTGGTGGACATCTACCAGAGTGTGGACGACTTCGTCCCTGGACCACAGGGGGACATGACGGTGAGGGACAACACAGCAGGAAGACAGGCTCAGGGTGAGTTTGATCAAGTAGTTGATGTATATGGAACTACAATTCTCCTTTATAGCAGTCTAGGAATCTTAGAATAGCCAGTGGCCACCAACTAGTGACCACAAACAAATGGTTGGGGGTTGTTTGTTTGCTATGTTAGGACATGCACCTACTGTTCCTAGCTATTACCATATAGGGGACAGTGGGGGTTTGGGAACCTGAGAGACCACCTTTCCTTTGATGTCTTTGTTCTGATCTGCATAAGACCCTGCTGAAAATGTCTAAATGTGTGTTAGCTCCCACAAGCCGAGAGGCTGAAGGAGCTCGTCCATGGGGCTCCAGCCCCATGGTTGTGCGATGCTGTTTTTGTACACTTTTTGTAAAATGGACTTGGAAACTTTCATTGGCCGGTCCGTCGTCAGTCCCTCTTAAGTTGGTAGGAAATATACTTCATAGTTGATCGTTGTCAGTGTGATGTCAATGTTTAAAATGTAAAAACATATTAAAGCGGGTATGTCACGGCCCTCGGGAAGCTATTAAGGCTATTAAAATTAGCATCTTGATTCTGACGTACGTACGGGAACGCACAATTTGACCAATGAAATTGATCTTGTATCTGGGCTAAATGGCAGAGCGGCTCTGGGCTCTGCGAGTATATCCTGGTGGCTATCAACTCATGCTAGTGGTTTTGAGGTCACTTTTAGCTTCATAGCTGGGTGAAAGTTTGGTGGAAAAATTATTTTTTTGCTCGAAAATCTTCGTTAGAATGATATTGAGTTGACGTGTAAGTTTTAGGGTGAACTGTTGCATAATCGCAATTTCGCGTGACGGGTTCCATCGTACCTATCTTGTCTATCTGTCTCCCCCCCGCTGACACGCCCTCAGCCGGCTAAGTGCTGAACACACTCTCTCTCTCACACACACACACACACACTCTCTCTCTCTCTCTCTCTCTCTCTCTCTCTCTCTCACACACACACACACACACACACCGATATAGGGGCGGTCTCTCTCTCTCTCTCTCTCTCACACACACACACACACACACACACTCCGCAGCAGCCGTGGTTGAGGCCATGTTAGACGGACTAGTCACGCGAAATTGCAATTATGTAACAGTTTACCCTAAACCGTACACGTCAACTCAATGTCATTGTAAGGAAGATTTTCGAGCAATAAAATCTTTTTTTTATGATACTTTCACCTAGTATGACGCAAAAAGTTACCTCAAAACTAGTAGCCTTTAGTGCGCTAGCCACTCAGCTCGGCTAGATGCTAGGTCACGTCAGAGCCTGAGATATAGTCACGTGTCGTTTGAAACTGTTTTCATTCAGACCACGTGATGTACCTTATCAGCAATGTTAATCTCGGGCCGGGACACTCCCCCTTTAAAGGGAAGCTCAGATCTGTGCACAGATCTGAGTGTGCAGAGCTTCCCTTTATTTTTCTAATGTTCCCTTTGTCTCTCCAGCACCTCACTTAAGTTTTGTCAGCGGATGAGCGGTGCAGGTTCTTTTTACATTTGTGTCTGAAATGTTTAAAATGTAAAAAGATATAAAATACATGTAGCAGCAGTCTGTCCTTCAATAAAAGATTTTTCAGATTTGATTCAGAATTTCTTACAGCACAAAACGTAACAAGTGCATATCCTTCACTATAATGATGATTTAGACCAGGGGTTCTCAACGTTTTTGGCTGGGGACCCCGGGAAATGCTTTGGCCCTGTCTCGCGACCCCCGCCCCCCCACCCCCAATACAAACTAACTGCATCCAGCCATTCAGTTGCAAAAAATAAAAATAATAATTAAATAATTTGGTGACCCCCCCCAAAATAAATTGGCGACCCCCCTAGGGGTTGCGAACGCCTGGTTTAGACAGCTGTTGTTCAGTTATAGCAGAGCTTTCAGACTCTAATTCAGTGTCTCTCTCTCTCTCTCTCTCTCTCTCTCTCTCTCTCTCTCTCTCTCTCTCTGCACACCTAGCTGTACTTTCTGTTTCAGGACAGCGCTCCAAAACAGAGATAAGGCCTCTCGGAGTGGTTGCTGCGTGTCTGGGGATCCTGTGTCTTATTTTGATGGCTATGACCATAGCCCAGGCTGTGCACTGTGAGTATTACATGTCACTAAACTACCACATCACTCACTCAGGGAGTTTGTTGCCTGACATTTTTATAGATGCGACAAGTATTAAGGCCACCACAGTATTAACCCAGAACTTGTAAAAAAATGTTTTTTACATGTGTGTATTATAGACCAATTATTTCTTTACAAACATTGGGACTGGGCGCACGGGTGACTGTTTCATGTAATCAATTCCCAACAGATGATGATGTTTTTTCTTCTTCTCAAATAAAAATGTCCACGCAGATGCTTGACCTCATCATGAACAGTAGCAATAACTGTCTGTATCATCCATTTCTGTCCTTTCAGATCGTTCACCCTGCAGTAACAGCATGACCAACGACACCCTGATGCATCATTATAACACCCTACAGTCCAGCTACGATAACCAGACCCTGGCGTTTACCCAGATAAATATCCTGAACAACAACCTGACGCAGGAGAAGGACCTGCTTCAAAGTGAAGTAAACCAGCTGAAAACACAGATAGCAGGTGAGAGAAGATACAAAATAAATGAAAATGGTATAAATGAAATAATAGTAGTGGAGTCAAAACTAACTACAATATTTGTAGAAGTAGTGAAGTGTAGAAGTGTAAAGTAGGCCCATCGCAAACTTGAAATACTTATCCGAAGTAAAAAATACCAGGAATGTTTACTTGAGTAAATGTATAGGGAGTAGAAAACACCATTGATAAAGTAGATGAATAGTTCTACCCTCCACTCCACTACATCTCTGAATACTATTATTATTATTATGTGTTATGTGTGTTATGATAGATTTTCAGTACATTGAAAATGTACTGAAGTAAATCTCCTGTTTGATGTTTGTAGACAGGCCGTGCCCCTGTGGATGGACGAAGTTTGCAGAGAGCTGTTACTACAGAACTCCTGGAGTGAAATCATGGCAGGGAGGTAGAGACGAATGTCAGAGTCTAGGAGCTGATCTGGTGGTCATTAACAGCAGAGAAGAACAGGTGTGTGTGTGTGTGTGTGTGTGTGTGTGTGTGTGTGTGTGTGTGTGTGTGTGTGTGTGTGTGTGTGTGTGTGTGTGTGTGTGTGTGTGTGACTGTGTGTGTGTGTGTGTGTGTGTGTGTGTGTGTGTGTGTGTGTGTGTGTGTGTGTGTGTGTGTGTGTGTGTGTGTGTGTGCGTGCGTGCGTGCGTGCGTGCGTGCGTCGATCATTATAGTGAAGTGTATTGAATAGAATTAATGATGATTCAATCATGTACAAATAATCAGGTATTCATCAGAGGATTGAGGACTGGACATCTATCATGGATTGGTCTGACCAGGACTCAGGGCAGCTGGACGTGGGTGGATGGAACACCACTGACAACAGAGTGAGCCATTTGACATGTTTTCATTGTAATCAAAGTCTATCAAAGTCACTTTATTTGAGTGACTGAGTGGATGTGGCTAAATGAATACATTGTTTATTGTGCAGGTACTGGTACAGTGGATATCCTCTTAATGATGGAGACTGGAACTGTGCAGTCTACGATCACAGGACTGACCCTGGAACATGGTTTAATGGTGGATGTTCAGCTACAGCGCCCGCATTCTGTGAGACTAAGTGATGTTTGTTTTCACTTCATTGATGAAACTGCAGTTCAGTGTTCTGCTGCTACAGCAGTAATTAGTAGTGAAAATGATAAAAAAAAGTAGCTATACTACATGTTGTACCTATAACCACTTTAACACAAACCACCAACTATGATGCTTTAGCATGTTATTAATTTGGCTTTCACACCTTGACCCTATTCTGGGGACGAACATTCTGCGAAAATAGCAGATCGACAAGCCCACAGCGTGTCACTACACGATGCATTGTGAGCTTGTAGATCAGCTATTTTCACAGTGAAGAAAGTTCCGAAAGTGTGGTGCGGGGGCCCCTAGGAGTCATTGGTGCTGTTCCAGTGGGTCGCCAGATAATTTTTTTTTTTGTAGTTTGGCTATTTTTTTGTACATTTTAGAAAGATTTACACATTTATAATTTAGACTTTAATAAAAACGTCTTGGGGGTCTCTGACATAACGACCTTTAGATGGGGGTCAAATACATATCAATTACATACATTTGGGGGTCCTTGACATGGAAATGTTAGAGCCCTGGGCGACCCCAGTCAGAGTAGTTCTATTTTCGATGAAGCGATTTGATGTAGAGAGAAAATGTAGGAGGACCAAGAATAGAGCCCTGAGGGCAGGATCATGCAAGGTGTTGGGTTGGAAATCCTAAACGTTTTATTTTTATAAAAAAAATATTATCATTTTAAAAACATGTTAAATAGATTATCTACAAATGGTATATTTGTATTTATATAGTGCCTTTATCCAAGGCGCTTTACAGAGATTGTGCATTACATTCACCCATTCACACATCGACGCCGGAGGAAACCATGCAAGGCACCAACCTGCACATCGGGAGCAATTCGGGGTTCAGAGTCTTGCTCAAGGACACTTTCGACACTAACTCTGGGGGAGCCCGTGTTCGAACTGGGAACCTCGCGACCGGTTTCCATCCGGTCAACCCCTGAGCCAGTACTGCCCCTACAAGCTCACAACGCATCGCGATGCGACTATTACTGTACAGCCACTGTTCATTAGCCTGACCCTGTATTTCAGTGGCTGAAACTAAAAAGGCCCCACATACATACCGTACAGAGGCACATTTGATGAACAACAGTCAAAGTGATCAGCAGGGCTCAGAGCATTAACGCTCCACAAGGGCTCATTCAAGTCAATCAGAAAGACCTCATGGGATTGTTTTGCCCAAGCTCCCGATAGTCTCAAGAATGACCTCTGATCATGAAAGGCTAAAGCCCAGTCCACTTCGCAATTGAACTAGTCACAACCAAAATTGTGCCTACCTGGCAACTGCATGTGTCGGACATGTGACGAACTGGGTTTTAGACCTCTGTGCCTTCCTTCTGTTTAGCCTTGCAGTGGCCAGACGCCAATCTGCCGGTGGCAATTTTGTCTTTTGCCTTCCGCGGACTGGTCTGGCCAAAAAGCCAGGCATCCCCTTCATTAAATGAAAAGAGTATATGTTTGGGGTGGGTCATATCATTTTATTTGCTAAAAGAAAAAATCCAACTGACCCAATAAGTTCTGATGGTGAAGCTAAATGATGTCATTCTATTTTGCTACAGTATATATGCCATTTGTTTTTGCTTGTTCGCTCATATCAAGTCTTTTTGATCTTCTTATATTCGTATCGTTAGTCTTTAACCACATGAACCTTGCATTGTTATTCATTATTATTATTCTAGTCATAATAGGTGAACATTCTGAGAAAATAGCAAATCTACAAGTTCACAACGCGTCACAAGGTACTTCTAGAGCTGCTATTTTTGATTAAGCTGATTTTGCTCTAGCTGCTGTAGAGAAAGTAGTAGTGCAATATTATGTAGCTGTATTTTAACCCTGTTTTTACGAAAGCTTTTAATAAAACTTTACTTGACAAGAGCATTATTCAACTATTTATTTAACAATTCTACTGATTAAACTATGTGGAATTGGTGAAAGTGGTGACAAATGGCAACTCACCCGAACATGCATTATCTGTTTATTTAAGAGGTGGAGGGACGGAGAGACTTTTACTGAAGAAAAGCTCTATACTGTATAGTGAAAAACTGTATAGTGAGTGACTAAGTGATGATTAGCCTACTATCGGAGATAAAGCCCTGGTTATTTTTGGCATATTAACCTGTTAAAAAGCCTAACAGATTCACACACTAAGTGTGACGTGCATGTGTTCGCCATGTTTTGAAACCAGATTTCACACATATGTCTCAGAAACACTGAGGAAGCTCGCTTCCTTCGACTTCTGTATGTTATTATTTAAAGTGGTATGCATGCATTTGTGAGTGACTTAATTTGATATTTTTGGGTCCTTTTTTGTTTGCACCGAACACCAGAAGAACACTTTATGTTAAATGACACAAAAGGGAAGATGTTTTTTGAGTGCAGGGCACAGAGCAACTGTGCTTCACAAAGATATAAATGAGAAATTGTAATATTTAGGCGGGTTGATTGTGTATAGGCAGGGGAATGGTGTTTCTCCCCACAAAGCCAATTGACTGACTTCTATGTAAACCAGAATTCATTAGCCCCTGCTCTAAATAGCCAGCAGCCCCAATTTTCTAAATTAACTCAAACAGTGCTCATAAAATTAAGCATGGCCGTGTCTATTAAGTATACATTATGTCTGGTATTAAAAGGCTGAACTGGGAGGACATGCGTGTCCAGTGTATGATTTTTCAGTTCATTAGAAGAAAAATGTCATCATTGAGGACAGTATACACGTAGTCACGTGACGACTGTGACTTGCATGAGATATATGTGCTCGCCACATCCTAGAACCTTCTCGCTGTGGCATGTTTTTAAGCGAGAGGGGAACTCAGATGATGTAACAATGGACTTCACGTTTCTCACACCCAGGCCCACAGCACGTCTCTGTAACAATGACAACCTGCTGCTATGTGTCAGGAGGAGGAAACACAACAAACTGGCCTTATTTAGACATGAAAAGGGTCAGTTTCTCCTATGGAGGTGCTAGCACTGCTTGGCTCCTCCTCCTCTGATGGGGGAGTCACCCAACTCTGCCAGTTCACGTAGCCCCAGTGATACCGCCTCATCCGCCTCGCTGTAACTTTTTACACAGTACTCCCACGTCACAGACCCATCATTTATAGTAATCATGTAATAATGATAATTATAATAATGGATTTTATATATAATGCACTTTAAATTTGTATGAATCTCAAAGTGCTAATAAGTGAGTGCCGGTGTAGGCAGAGAAAAGAAGGAGATTTATTCCTCTTGGAAAAGCCAACGATGGTGGCACTCCGTTTAATTAATTAGACATAGAATGAACAACACAAAACTTGTCGCAGAGGTAAATACGTCAACACCTTGGAGGTGTGTTTCTTCACTTTTAAAGGTAACACACTATGCATTGCATTAAAGGAAAATGCTGCCTATATGGTAAGAGGAACATGACCATATTAAACATGGGCAAGAACGCAGTTAATTATACATGTCATTATAAACTGTGTGTGCATATCCACCACAATATAGATAATCAATACAAGAGAAGAATGTACAGTCACTCTCATCCAGGGTGCCCAAAAGGTAGATCGCGATCTACCAGTAGATCACAAAGGCTGTACAGGTATAGATCACAGGACATGTCCCTAAAGAATATTTAATATAAACATATAAAAAACTATTTGTGGAATATGCCACTTGAGTTACGTGACTTGATTGATTGACAAAAGGGGCCTGTAAGCTCAAACTCACAATGCAATATTTTGTTTTCAACAGTGTTGCTGTGCACAAATGTCTGTAGCATTACAAATTAAAAACAAAAAAAACTGTTACATTTCTCCCCCTCTATTTCCCATACCAAGTGCATTTGTCCTATATGTAATGCCAGCGCCGCTATTCTAAAGCCCCCTCAGGCACATATTTAAACTATTTTCACTTTTTCAGCAATGGTGGGTAGATCTTGTTGAGCTGATCATTTTAGTTGTTGTAAGATGTTGTAAGATGTTGTAAGATGTTGTAAGATGTTGTAAGATGTCGACACATATTTACACCATGCCAGACTTGAGAGAGAGTGATGGAGAGAGAGGACAGAGAGGGGACAGTGGTGGCCATCTATGAGAACACAGGCACAGGCACACGTGCACACACACACACACACACACACACACACACACACACACACACACACACACACACAGCTCTACTGCAGCCTGTTCCCTTCTGCTGATTATGTCTGGCATTAAAATGGAGGACAGGACATGCATGTTGTGCACTTGCCCAGTATGACTTTTCAAGAGCTGCATCTACAACAAGCCAGTGTGGTTTATGTGTGTGAGTGTGTTTTCTAACAGAAAGTACAAATAAAGGTAAGTTCATACAGAGAGGGGGGGGGGGGGGTGACTGGGCCTAGTTGCTAATCCTCCAAGTAATTACAAGGTTTGACTAGTTGATCAGATCAAAGTTCACCTCGTAGTATAGTGGTAGTGTAGTTGTCTCAATTCCCCAGATAAAATAAAATAAAATTGAGAGTGGCAGAACTTCTGGAAGTACGTGCTCTGGGCTTGTAGCTAAATCAAGGTTGTCACGTTAACTTATTGAGTTTGAGATGTATTTCCCCCCCAGTGCAAAGGTACTGTATAGTCTAGACATCGTAATTTGCATTAGACTACATGGTCTCTCTCCATAGTGTTTCAATTCAGCTCCATTCAAAGTGTGGATAATAAACGTATAGGCTACCTTATAGGCTATGGACCGTTTGCAAGGATTCTACACTAAATAAAGTCCATTAATCTAGATTGACTTCACTTCAGATTCTGCACACTTGGATGCATCAAAACAGTGAGTATGCTATATGTCATTCTTTAGCTTTTGTATGGCTCATGTAATAATTTGAGGACATGGAGTTTTTATAATTCATTCTCATACCGGCATTGCCCAGATATTCTCATCTAGAATTAAAGTACAGCAAGCAACAAAAGGTTAGCATTGTGCATTATGTCAAAGGCAACGCTTAACCCAAACTAACCTCAACTCATAAATGTCACCATGATATTTAAACAAGTCAAGTGTTATAAAATGCCACTGATCTCAGGAACAAGTGGGACTAGAGACCTCAGCATCAGACATTAATGAGGCAGAAAGTTACTGATATGCCACTGGAAATGCTGGGGCAAAAGATTACCCTATCATGAATTCCAATGTTTTTGATTTATTTGTTAACAACATGGTCACATTTAATTATTTTATAATATACAAAGTTTTACGGATAGCAATCTGAATACACTGTAACGTAAAGTCAAACCTCTGACGACAACTGTAAAGGTTAAATTGGACCTCTATGCCTACTAGAAATATCACATATAATACAATACACATACACAGAATATCTTATATCCCCAACCACAATTTGGGACACATTTGTGTAAATTAAAATTATATCATAGCATCATAGTATATGCATATTTATTTTGGATATATATGCGCCATATACATTTGAGATATTATTATTATTGTAATATGATGTCTATGTTCCATCCAGGGACACTGGGGGGGCTCTGCTCTACAGACAGATAGACAGTCAGTCAGTCAGTCAGACAGACAGACAGCTCTCTACCTGTCTCTCTGTTAGTCCTGCTGCTGTTTCTGTCTGTCTGCCTCCTGCTGGTACAGCTGACTGTCTACCTCACATGGAAACTCAGAGAGGGTGAGACTCATGATCACATCTTAATGTCTGGATGCTGTCAATGTGTTCACAAGAGACACGTGTAGATTAGGCCTACTGTACAGGCTTTTACCTCCCACTGGGGCTGCAGTGCACACTACAATACATGTACTGTATTCAGAGAAGCTTTGGGCAACTTTACATTTAAACGTAACATTGTTCCACACCACAGTTACCAGACACTCATAGAGCCACCAAACTTCTAGCGTTGGTAAAGACATTGTTTCCTGTCATGACGGACATAACAGAGCTCAAGCTCACAGCCTCAATAATAAAGCACTAACCATGTGTACAATGATGCCATTTCATTCTGTGTTGTTTTAGTCAAGTCACTTTTAAACCACATCCTGTCAAAGCTGGCCTTCCCTTCCCTCTGCAGGCTTTCATTTCACAAAATGCTGTTGACAGGATATCTCTTCTGATTGATTGATTGATTGATTGATTGATGATTGATTACCTTATTAACAGTTTGCAGAAAAGAGCACAAGAAAGTAGCCTACAGTTCAATGCAAGGTCTGCTAAGAGGATTTATAATATTATAAGCCAAGAAAGCGCTATGGCTTGTTTCCATATTCAATTAATGTGAACATCTGAACTCCAGTTAATATAAACCACAATAAATGCTTTAATTGAACTTTATATGTGTCATGACTCATGCACAAACACACTTCTATATCTCCATTAATCTCCTCGTCCTCTTTCCTCTCTTGTCTCCAAGTTGAAGCTGAGCTGTCAGACCTCCCACGGGATAGAAGCAGCACCATCTACTGGCCACGGAACAAAACTACATCCCCTAGACACAGAACTGACACTGGTTCAGTCACACACCTGACCAGTGTTGGGTGTAACGGCGCTATTAATAATGGCGTTATGTAACTGTGACTACTTTTATTGCTAATGGAATAAAATAACTATTAGTTTTGCAATTTAGTAGTTAGGCACTTTTATCTGTACTACTTTGTGGTATTGGTAGGCCTACTAGTAAAAACAACTACTGCTGTACAAGGACTTCTTCCACCACTGGAGACTACCATCAAACATTATGTGCAATGGAATTAAATCAACAGATTATGATGAATAAGTATTAAGTTTCTTTATGCTTTTGTAGGCTACCATGACTACTGTACTCACCAAAGTGAAAGAAATGGTTTATTAAAATAATAGAAATAAAAACAGAAGAACAATGCTATTATGCATATACTGTTTTTACATAACAGTTTAGATGTTCGCATATTTTATGCATAGAACTATTTAAACTTTAATATATATTTTTTTCGTATTATGCTAGTTAATGGCGTAATGATTTGCTCACAGCCCCCTGTAGTTAGTTTGGCCTACTAGGGCCTGCATGCATCGTTTGTTAGGGTCGGGAGCAGGGGGGCAGTCAGACGGATATTTTGTGAAGCCACTAAGGAAATGAAAGTTCATATAATGGCCTGTTGTGGCGCTCTCATTGGGCTCAAAAAAACTCATAGCCCCATAGAAGTCCATGTATTTGGGCCCAACTTCACCTAGACTGTATTACCTTAATAAACATGGTCATGAATACTTTTTGCTTCCAGTCACTAGTTTAAAGTCTCATTTCTAATGTCATAATATTCTTTTTGGAAAATTATGGTCCCATTTATTAGAAAAATTACCATAAAGTCGCGCATGTTCTGAGGGGCGTGGCTACCGTTACAGTCTATGAACGGGATCCCCCACCCACTCGAGTCAAAATAAAAACCAACGAAGAAGAAGGGGGAAGTCCCGCCTCGTTGTCTGGGCCAGCCAATGGGCCAGCTGGCCTGAACTGGGCCAAAACGGATCTAGAAAGATGGCGACTTCCATTGCAGCAAGGACTGACAGGCTTCATTTTACGTTCACGTTAGACCCGCGGGACGCTTTGTCCATATTTTTTACAGTCTATGGTCGGGAGGCATGTCTTTGCTTCCCACAGGTTCTGAATTGCCAATCAGTGCATTGGGAGCACCTGGCCAGTAGTCCCAGTGTGCTCTATAAAGGGCTGGCTCACTCTCTCACTTAGGCCCAATCCCAATTAGTTTTTTAACCCTACCCAGTACCACATGTGTGCAAACCACATGAATGCAGAGTAAAGGGTCCATTTGGACTCCAGGTGGTGTTGATAAGCAGAGCTATAACGTATGACTGACCCAAGGCAGCCATGATGCATGCCACACAGCTCTCTCTCTCTCTCTCTCTCTCTCTCTCTCTCTCTCAGCACACGGTATGTGGCAATCAAACAGGTGCTTTGATGTTGGTGCGGGGCAATTAATGACTAGAATTGAATGTCACTTATAAATTCATACACATTCAGGAAATATTCAATTGTGAATATTTTGCGAAGACATATTTTTATATACAATCATAATTAAATAAATGTATGTTTCATAATTTATTTTAAAAATCTCAAACATTGCCGCGGACATGGACACATCTTTGTGTACGGACTTGTTGATGACCCCTGACCCCTACTACCAATCTATGTTCCATTGGTTCTATGATTTCTTGCTTACAACCCTTAACACTAACACTTATGTACAAGGCTGCATGCTTTAACAAACATTAACCTGGAAACCAGACAAATCTGCCAGTGAAAGAAAAAAAAAGGGCATGGCTCTGGCTCCCCCTATTGAAGGAATATAATTATAATAGAAGTGGTCAGTCTGTCTTCATATTCATTCAATGCAAGTGTTTATCAGCAGACTCAGGACAGAATCCACAGGATTTATACAAAAGCAGACCTTTCTTGGGATTTCTACATTGAAGCAGGTAAGACACTCAGACCTCTTGTCTTTTAGCCACATTCAGAAGTTAAAGTGTGAATTATTAAGCTCTTCATTTGACCTCTACCAATATTGACGTCAGACTTCGGTGCTCTATGGGAGCCAAACTACACCGGGAAGTCCGGTTGAATGCATTGGATGCAGTGAGAGCCCAGTGACCAGCTCATGAACAAACACTATTTCTGAATGAACTGAGATCTTTCTGCTGTGTTGCTTTTTTTTCTCCTTCTTTTTAGTAATTCAAGATTTAATTGGTTATAATATTGGTTTTAAACTTGAATTGAAGCATAATAACATGTACAGTATACAGTACATCAGGGTATCATATAATGCACTCATAAAGAGATATTGAGTTCATAAATGTATTCTGTCTCTTCTTCCTTTCCTTTTTTTTTTACATTTTTTTATTCCACATCTTTGCAGTGACACATTGCAGACATACTTACATGTTATACATAGGTACATGGTACATACATAGCCTACATATAATTACCAGTAGGTGCATTTCATGGTAGTCATTGCATGTTTGTGTGGATTTTTCTCTTTAAAAAAACCCCCACCCAGTAGCCTATTCCCCCTGCTCCCAAGTACCCCCCCCCCTCTCTCTCCCACCCATAGAAAGAAGAGTAACCAATAGAAGGAAAAAGGGAAGAAGAATTAAAAAGAAGCAATTAAGGAGAAGAAAAAGAAGCGGAAAAGAGAGAGAGACAAAGGAAAGACAGGGTGAATAGCAGACCTACAAGCTCATAGCACGCCACTCTGTGGCACGCTATGAGCTTGTAGATCTGCATGATCACTGATCAGCATGTTGACTTAGCTCCTTGTGAATTGTGACAATGATAGAACAAAGTCTGCACCCTCGGGTGAATTATACACTTATCTAATCCAATGAGATATAGCTTGAAGTGAGTCAAAGTGAGAGATGAGAGGCTGCCTGTTGTGCCACAAGCTCCTCACGTTCCTATAGTCCCTCCCCTGCACGACATCATAGGACAATTAAGGGCCGGGAGTCCTCCTCAGCCAGCAGCCAGCACAGGTGGGGCTGATTCCAATCAGCCCAGCTGCTCCACAATCACCATCACCAGAGACTGCCAATATAAGCTGCTGAGAGCCGGCACCCGATGCTTGGACGTTGCCTACTGTGGTTAGTGTTACCTGCAGTTTAGAACCTTTTCCTAGCGTACCTTAGCGTTGTGCATATTGTAGATCTTCTATTTTTGAGTTTTTCTTGTGGTAGATATTGTTTTTGTTCCTCTGTTTTGTTCCAGGCTCCCTCCACAAACCCAGTGTCTCCCAGCTCCACCCCTCCTTCCAGGACTCTCCTCCATGCGCCTAACAAACCAAGTTTGAAATAAATTTCCTTTTGTTCACTCCTGTCTCTGTGTCTTTGCCTTTGGGGGGTCCCCGGCACATTTGGCAACTTAACACTTTGAGCGTAACACTGCCATGTTGTGCCATGTGCCATGTTTTAAAAAGTGACATTTGGTCCCGTAACCAGGATGTGTTTTGAGGGAGGTAGATGGTTTTTCCATTTGTTTCTTTCCGAGGTGTACACTGTCATTTTATAGAGGTATCTAAAGAGCAAAACGTACGTTTCTGAACGTGCCAAGTATCGCAAGACTGTCTGCTGTCTGGCAGCCAAATCTTGCGATACCTCCGAAACAGAAACGATACCTGCTGCTGTTTAGATCCTCAAATAAAAAAAATATATATATTCCTGAGCAGATTATATGACACAGGTCTCTGTTAGATAATTCTGATATGTTGTTTACATGTCATGTCAAGTTGGCTACTCCATCATATTCTTTTGTTCAGCACAGACAGAACTTTAGCCCAGAACGTGTTCCCTATAGGTTTTGTCATCTTGCCCCTTTTACCATCATTTTAGTCTACTGCCTGTTTACACAGCGTTGTTCATGTCATCCATGTTTATGGCCAAAATATGTTTTCATCGGTCCCATTTAATATCTTGTTCAGTCGCCATACTGTCTTATTAGGTTTTCCCCCAATCAAGTTAACTCGCAATAATGAGAGGTCTACTACATGTACTTGACCTTGGCCTAGTGAGAAAAGAGATAGCTGCTCACAGGGAGTCAGGGATAGTGTTTTTCTCTGCCGAAAGTTCACAGTGCAGGGAAAGTTATCAACAAGTTGCCCGGCAACGCCTGCCTAGGTGCTTTCCAGGCTCCAAGCGGCATCAGTGTGCGGGACAGAGGAGATGAATTCTAAGTCTCATCATCCATGCGTTGGACCAATGAGCGCTCGACAACCATGAGCGCCACCGTCACCGTGGGATATTACGGAAATGAACTATTTACCAGAACTATTTATGAACTTAATATCAACAAATCTGACGTGATCTGCACTATTAATGCCTCGGATCATACTGTTCAGTTCGGTTCAGTTCAGTTCAGATCCATTCTCAGAACTTTATTTTATCTGCCTCCAAATAATTTTATTTATATCTTTCATTTTTTTTTGGTACAGTGACTGTCGTTCAAGATTTAAAGGGCTACTCACTCATTTTTAAGGTAAAGACAGCACGGTATTTGGTCTCCGGCTGGGTTATATTTGAAGGTATTTATTTATACAGTCCTTTCTGAATTATCATTACAAAATAGATATAATTTATCAATGGTTCATAAATAATTCATGTGACTTCCGGTGCGAGATGTTGGCTCCCATGAAAGTGTCATGTGAGGTATACTGCGGTCAACTGGAGACAGGGTCCGGAACAAACAGAAAGCAGTGGATCGAGTATTTGAAGGAGATAGTATATCATAGGATCTATGGGGTGCAGTACTATTATTATAAATATACTGTAGCAGTACTATATATATAAGGAAATAAAGTAATGTAGGCATTGTAGGGAGTAATACTGCATATTCCGGTACAGTATAGGTGGCTGTATAAACCTTAAAGCTATTGGTTGCAACCCGCCATAATACCGATGAAGAAACCACTTCTTCTCTGCAACAAGGACTCTCTTTTTCAGTACTTTTCCAGTTTTTTTTTTACTATTTTCAACCAGTCCCTTCCGGCCTAACACTATACCCACCACACGGCAACGTGTGACACACTCAACAGTGACTGGTGTGCAGTGGCAGGACCAACAGCAGTATGGAATATCTATAGCTCAAGGACATTTCAATATGTTAACACACATCCTGTCTTGCTTGCATTTGTGTGTGTTGCAGTTTACACGATGGCTCTAAACATAGCTGGGTTGGTAGCAACGTTGGTCTTCTATGCCTTGATCCTGGGGATGGGGGTCTGGGCTTCTAAGACGTCCAGGAGGGAGGAGAAGAAATGTGTGGGGTCCAGAAGTGAAGTCACCATGATAGGAGGACGCAACATCAACATTTGGATTGGCGTGTGCACAATGACAGGTGAGAGAAAATACAATTTGTAATTGATTTAATTGATTGAAGTATTTATTAACAGTATACAGTACATACAAAATACAATACAGATACAATACAAAATACAAAAATAAAGCATAAAGCATTACACTTGTTTACAATAGGGGTCCACCATTTTCAATATCGCAGAACATTTGGACCTACAAATACCACAAATCAAGGAGGTAAAAAAGGGGGGGGGGGACACATAAATATGTATGCCGATGCATATAGACGCCTTACCAGACGAGGTGGTCACACTGATAGGCACCAACATTGTACATTGTCGTTTGAGAGCGTCGTTCAAAAGTAGGCTGCTGAAAAGATGTGACGCGTCAGTCCCGATGCGATTGCGTGTCGGACCGTCAGGACGTCGGACCAAAGATAATTATGCACCCATGAGCTTGTAGATTTGCTACTTTCAAACATTCGCGAAACATTTTGCCTATAATAGTGACGTGCCCAAAATAGGGACGCCATGCAGGTTGAAAGTGGTTATAATAAGTCTTCCATGTGGGTTTTCTGCAGTACATATTTAACCAATAAAAATGAAGAGCTTGTGGCTATAATATACTTTGGACATTTGGAACACAGGTTCTGCACATATTATGCAGTACAAGGTTTCTTCCCGAAAGCACCAGTTTGTGTGTTGTGTGCAAGACGTGTCAATCTATGTATTCTAAGTGTGTGTGTGTGTGTGTGTGTGTGTGTGTGTGTGTGTTCCTGTGTATGTGTGACTGTGTTAACATCACCGTGTTAACTGCTTTTATCCTCATCATCAGCCACCTGGGTCGGAGGAGGTTACATCATGGCTACTGCCGAGGCCGTCTACACTCCCTCCCGTGGGGTCATCTGGGCCCTGGGGCCTCCTTCGGATTGCCTGCTCTTCCTCGTAGGTAAGAAAAGCAACATGTCTCTTTGACTGTATCACACACGCACGCAGGCCTGATTATCATGGGATCATCTTTCATCACGGTCACTGTTGATCTATAACTTTCAGCAGTGCGGGGGCGCAGAAATTGCCTTTTTTTAATTCTATTTAGTAACTGTGTGTGTGTGTGCGTGCGCTCCTGCCCTGATCATGGCGACACACGCCACTCTCTCCCCTTCTCTCTTTTTTGATTCTGTTTTGTGTGTGTGTGTGTGTGTGTGTGTGCGTGCGTGCACGTGTGTGTGTGCGTGTGCCCTGATCACGGCGACACGTGCAACACGCCACTCTCTCTACTGCTCTCCTCTGCGACAAACTAGTCTACCGTCTAATTATACAATAATATACTATACTAGTAACAGCTCTCAAATATATAACTTTAAACAATGTTTAACACTGGCATGCCTGAGCGAGAGTCCAACTGTGTGTGTGTGTGTGTGTGTGTGTGTGTGTGTGTGTGTGCGACAGGAGGCTTTTTCTTTGCTAAACAAATGAGGTCTAAGCGCTACGTGACGATGATGGATCCGTTCCAGCAACGCTACGGCAACGCGTTCACCACGGCCCTCCTGCTTCCCAGTCTGCTCGGTGACGTTCTGTGGGTGGCCTGCACTCTGGGTGCCTTGGGTCAGTCATACTGTACTTTACAGCTCTGCTTACCATGCAGTCAACATATGGAATGAATTCTGTACTGGCCATAATATGAAGCGTGCCTTGAGTGTACAGGGTTTGATGAGGTGAGATCAACATGGTCAGCTCCATATACGGAGATCTAAAGGGTGGCAGCGGGATCTATAAGTGTGGAAGGCATGTGAGCTTGTAATTCTGCTATCTTCGCTGAAAGATAGCATAATTATGGTTCACTGAGCAGAGTGCAGAGTATAGGGACACGAAGTATAGTGACGTCTCGATTGGGGCAAGATCAAGTCACACCACTAATATAGTCACTAGTCGGGTCACATTTTCAAAGCAATAAACAAAAAACGACAAAACGGAACAACATGTATTGGATCAGCAGTGATCTAATACATTTTAAAAAACAGTTGCAGACACTTGGGGGGGGGTATAAGTCTGCAATCAAATATTGAAATTGACCGTATGTAATGGGAGAGCTTTAATTTAAGCTTCCACGTGGTTGGGGCACTAAAACAAAAGTCTGTTTTCCCCAGTTCTGCCTTTACATTTTGGAACCTTTTGTGTAAGCCAGTGACTGGAGCGTGTCTCTGTGTTTTTAGTCTATGTGTTTACTTACTGTTTTACCGAAGTACTGTACAGCACTTTGTGGCAGCTATGGTTGTTTTAAATGTGCTTTATAAATAAAGTTGAGTTGAGTTGAGTTGAGTGTCCTATACAAGTATGTTACAGGATTCGAATCCAACAGAGCTTTAATATACAACTGTAAAGTCCCATCAATCGCTTTAAAAATAAACAGATACCAATGTTTATTTCGCCTGTCTGTCGGCCAAGGAGGGCCAGCCCACTCTGCCATATAGGATGCAGTGATGAGTTCTGTAAGGTTCACCAGATATAAATCGCAGAGCAGAGTGATGAACTGCATCCAAGGGCTTGAGGACAGAAGGAGCAGCTTTTCCATATAGATGACATCTTCTCCATAGTCCAACACAGAAAGAAAGACTGCTTCAATAACCCCTTTCCTACATTGGAGTTGGGAAACTAGCTCTGTTCCGTAGAAAAAGCTTTTTTTTTTAGCATTAGTTTACAGACAAGATTGTCAATATGGTATTTAAATGTAAATGTGTCATTAAGCCATATTATTCCAAGGTACTTGTATTCAGCAACCATTTCTATGTTTGATCCATTTGAGGTAGTGATATGTAAGTTGTTATAATCAATACTTGTACGGTTTTACTAAATTACACCTCAAATTTAGCAACTCCTTCCGGGTTATCGACGGGTGAGACTGCAGTGACTTACTCGAGCATATTTGAAACACATTTATTAAAACTCGCACATTATTTTCAGCAAGTTTCAGCTAGTGGCTAGGTAATCGACAGCTCCACAACACCCGTCAACAACAATGTCCATTGTCCTTCTGAACCGCAGCCAGTCCTCGCATGCGCATATGAGCCTATCTTGCGCGTGACCACTACTGCCGAAAGATGTCACTCTTACACCACTCAATACAAAATAAAAAAGGAAATAGAAAGCATAGCAAGAAAATGTTTATATTAAAAATGGGATAAAACCACACAATACTCTTGGCCCTGGAGAATAGCCTACCATGAATGTAGTTTTTCCAGCATGCACTGTAGTACAAGCTTGAGCTCTCTTGAGTGCATCTACAAGTGCATTCAATGTGCAATGAGTGTGTTATTGTGTGTCTCTGCAGGTGGGACAGTCAGCGTGATCCTTGATCTTCATTCGTCCTACGCCATCGTCCTGTCTGCAGGTGTCGCCATCACCTACACACTGCTGGGAGGCCTGTACTCAGTGGCCTACACCGATGTCATCCAGCTGTTGATCATCTTCATCAGTCTGGTGAGAGCAGACATGGATGTTCAGGGGTGGCATAGCTGAATGGGTAGAGTAGAGAGCCTGGCTGGGAAGCAGAGCGTCTTGGGTCTCGATTCCCTGAGTAATTATTAAGATCATGCACTCAGATCTCCTATTTTCCCAATTTGGAAATATTTAGGAAAACTTCACTTCACTTTTCTTTGTGGCAAGTTTTGGTACATTTTGATACATTTTGGAAAGTGGTTAATGCAACCTCCATCCCATCCATCCCTGATAGCATTAGCACTTCTTCACTGGCGGTGAATATAATTGTGTTTTTGTTGAACTATTTCCTTGTTCTGTTTTATTTTGTCTTTCCCAGTGGATGTGTGTTCCCTTTGTAATTCTCCACCCATCATCTTCATCATCATCATCATCATCATCATCATCTAATGTGACTCTCACACCTGTAAACTCACCACCCTGGCTGGGGGAGCTCAAGACGGAGGATGTTGGAAAATGGATCGATGAATTCCTCTTATTGGTTAGTTCTCGTTTCCTGCCAAATCCTATTTATGTACAGTATGCAGATATGTGTGTTTACATATGTGACCAGATTTGACTGAGAGCCTGCCATCGCGCAAATTCCAGCTTTTCACCGGAGGAGAAAAACGTATTTATTTTTTTCAAAATGAGTTAATAGCACAGGCAGACTCTTCACATACTGTACTAGAGCATGTCTGGAATAAGTGTCAGAGCTGAAATCGACATGCTTAAACATGTAGCTAGGTGTAATGTTAGAGACCACAGAAGTGTACATTTCAAGCCTGTTTTCTCACCTCGCTGTGTGTGTGTGTGTGTGTGTGTGTGTGTGTGTGTGTGTGTGTGTGTGTGTGTGTGTGTGTGTGTGTGTGTGTGTGTGTGTGTGTGTGTGTGTGTGTGTGTGTGTGTGTGTGTGTGTGTGCAGGCCCTCGGAGGACTGTCCTACCAGCCATTCTATCAGAGGGTCCTCTCTGCTGCATCACCTGCTCAGGCCCAAATCACGTGCTTTGCATCATCGATCATGGTCGTCATCTTGGGCATTCCCTCGCTCGTTATAGGAGCGGTGGCTGTTTCTGCAGGTAGGCCTACTTCACAAATAACACATTTTGCGCACGCTGTTAAAGCTGCAATCCACGACTTTTGTCCTATATACCCAGGGTTCGGACCCCGAACTCAGAATTTCTAGCGATGTGCTAAGACAAATCAGCCTCATGGTGGCGCATCTTTACCTATAACTGCACCGATCTGCATAACAGTTTTGTATCCATATAGTCCCTGGAGAGGCTAAGGAAAACTACCTCCAATCTCTGAAAAAGGCCTGTCCGAATAGGTCAAAGGTGACAAAAATGTCTACAACTTGATAGTCCTTTAAACGGTTGGAAAAGGTGGAAATTGTACCTTTTGTAGTGAGGACTCGTCTACTTTCTCATTTAGAAAAATAAAAACAAAAACATATATATTTATGTCAAATATGCTGTTACTGCGTCATCACGCAGCACTAGACTTAATTACAGAACACTGGGATTTGTACTAGATTAAATCACATTTGATGTGGCCACTACTACCACTAGTCACCATAAGGTGTCGCCAAACTACCAAAGAGAATATCTCACACATGCATGTGTCTTGGGCTGCCCTCTGCTGGTCCACTGACAAAAGTTCATCTTCTCATCACTTTGGATGTCCGGTTCCCCCCTCTCAGACTGGAACCAGACAGAGTATGGTCTTCCACCTCCGTTTGAGCGCGGGGAGGCAGGGAATGTGCTTCCACTGGTCCTGCAACACCTCGCCCCGTCCTGGGTGTCGGTATTGAGCATCGGGGCATTGGCTGCAGCCGTCATGTCCTCCGTGGACTCTGCCATGCTTTCTTCTGCGTCCATGTTCACTCAGAACGTCTACAAGAGCTACCTCAGGAAACAGGTTGGTCAAACGTTGCTGTACTATAACTAAAATGTGTCTCTGCATTTGTGCACATTCTTGTGTTTGTGTGTTCATGTATGCAGCACGTGAGTAAGAGAAAGTTATTGAAATCTTAATTTTTTTCTCACTTTGCTTCCTTCTAATAAATGCTAAGTGTTGTTGTGTCTAAGCACAGAGGATCTGTACGGCTACGCAAAATTATAGCAGATAGGTGCTCTATTAAAGTTGCAATCCATTTTTTGAGTAAAACTTTATTTTGAGTATAAAGTGTGTTAATAAATGCGAACGTCGGTCGCAGTTTACTACGAAAACCTGCACCTCCCGTCAGTCAGTCAGTCACACTTCGTGACACGCTCCATAAATGGCCAATACAAAATACATTCCATATGTTGATCTGACCTCATCACACCATGTACACTCAAGACACGCTCCATATATGGCCAGTACAGAATGAATTCCATACGTTGATCTGACCTCATCAAACACCTAGATCTCCATATACGGAGCTGACCTGTTCTGACATCCCATATGTTGATCTGGTCACCCATCAAACCCTGTACGCTCAAGACACGCTCTATATATGGCCAGTACAGAATTAATTCCATATGTTGATCTGACCTCATCAAACACCTATAGATCTCCATATAAGGAGCTGGCATGTTCTGACATCACAATGATGTTCTGACATCACGATGGTCACCCGACCAGCTCAACCGAGTGATTGATCTCCATCTCTACCTTAAAAACAGCACAGGACACTGGACACTGACTGTTTTTGGTCAAAGTTGATCCCATGCATGCCAAAGGGCCAGCGCTCGCCCAGCAACCTGCCCTCAAAGGGCCAGCACTCGCCCAGCAGCCTGCCCTCACAGCTTTAGCATCTATGTCGTCATTCTGTAATGACACATTTTTTCTCTCTCAAGGCATCAGAGAGGGAGTGCGCATGGGTGATCCGGCTAAGTGTGCTGCTAGTGGGCTTGGCCGGCGCCGGCCAGACCTTCACCGGGGAAGGCGTCATGGCGTTCTGGCTGTTGAGTTCAGACCTGCTGTACTGCATAGTCTTCCCGCAGATCGTCTGTGTCCTGCATTGTCCCTTCGCCAACGGATACGGTGCGACCGCCGGCTTCGTCCTGGGGACTTTCCTCAGGTTTCTGAGCGGGGAGCCTGCACTCCACATCCCCGCCGTCCTGCTGTTTCCCGGTTGGAGGGAGGACGAGTTGACGGGGGACGTCCACCAGTATTTTCCCTTCAGGTCTTTGATAACGTTGCTTATCGTACTCGTCATTCCCTCGGCCTCCTTGCTGGCACGTCTGGCGTTCACCCGCCACATGCTGCCTCCTTCCTGGGACGTCTTTGGTGTCTTGAGGGAGACTGGGGATGCTTTAAAGCGTGCAAGTGGAGTGGGGAGAGCAGAAGTAATCTCACCTGCTGCGACTGAGTCTGAGACTACTGAGAATCTGCTGGTGACGTCCACCTCCAGCTGCTAGGATGATACATGCTGTAGGTTTTATTCCAATCGCGATTCCGGAGACTATACTAGAGACCACAGATTACCGATGTGACCAAATTCAATGCTTTGTAAGAAAGAAAGCCAGAGAGAGCTCTAACTGGATCCATACCGTAAAAAAACCTCCAGGTTTAAATGAGGATTTTTGACATGAGTGTTGAACAAATAATAGATTCCATTTGTTCCTTGCTTTATGATGACTATGTACCTGATGTTTGCATTTTGTCTTTTTTCCGTTAATTACTTCCTGTTTCAGTGGACATTTGTGTCTTTTGGGCGTTTTGTAGTACACTAAATGGTAGAATTGTCTTTCACTGAAATGTGAAAAAAGGTGTTGAACTACGACGCCGTATTACTCGTGAGGGGGGGGGGGTGAAAGGACGCCGGTGGGGGCGGGGCAATTTTTCTGACATTAGACTTGGACATTTCTGAGTAAAATGTAGGATATGTCTGACTTCAAAAACTCACAGGTTTGCGAGATTAATCTCCTGAGAAAAATCATATTATGATGTGGCAAATCTGTGAGATTATAAAAGTCAGAAATTTGCGCAGTTTTTCTCAGAAATCTCTGAGATTAATGTCGCAGTTTTTTGGAAGTGAGAAATAGCCTATACATTTTACTCAGAAATGTCTGAGTTTAATGTCAGAAAAGCCCTCTTTTTTTTTGTTTTTTTTTCTCCGTGATGGCAGAAATACGCCGTCGTATTGAACATTTACTAATCGAGTTAGCGATAAGACGGGGGGGGGGGGGGGGGGGGGGCTGATGTGTTCCCCATTAGTCAAGGCACATGTGGAAACAAGTATCATTCGGCCAAACAAGGCATGAGTTATGCCTGTTCAAAGGTTTCATTTTCAAAAGATTGCTACAGTATAGCGCCCCCCTTTGGTCAATTGGAGCCAAACTGGTTTCAGCGCTCTTTGGCATGACCCTCTACCATACTGTACCGTTTCATAAACATGTGACTCTGCATGTACTGTATGTATTAGCCTTCTTATACAAGTAAGACGCGCAAACGCGGGAAGCGAACGCAGCTCGTATTTGGGTTTTTTAAGATTTTTTTTTTAAGTTAATTCTTTTTTTAAGTTAAGTTTTATGTGGACCTGGCCCCTTTTGTGCCCATATATGGAGCTGAGTGATTTGTTTGTGATTGATGCAACACACTCCATATTTGGACGTATAGCTGCTTTGGGGACTCCTTATATGGTTATGCGGGTGTGGCCCCTAGGAATTACATTAACTCTGAAACACTACCACAGACATTCAATCCCACTGTTTTGTGCTAAACAACAGTAACAGTAAGAGGACAGCAGAGGGCTCTTTGAGGCTTTGTTACATGTGGTCTCTGGCACACGTTAAACAGGAAGTAGGCTACTAGTATTCAGATCAGATCAGCGCAGTACAGACTGAGTGACACTGAATGTAAACTGATGTGTGATCTAAATCTGTTTCACAGGTAAGAGTTGATATAAGGAGCAAAGAGTACATCCCCAAGTGTTTTGCATGTGTATGAATAGGGATCAGATGGGGCAGAGATGAGTGTGTTATGATGAGTGTGTTATGATGAGTGAGTTCAGTGATTATCCTGGTGTTAGCATTAGCAGTGGCACTTAGCATGTATTTCTCAGTCAACCAACATAAGAAGTGCTATTTAGTAAGATTGCTGCTGAAGCTGTTTTATGTAGGCTACTGTATGTTAAACTGAAGGTATATGTTTATTGATAATACTGTGTTCAACGTTTTTGGGTGTATAACTTTAGATTGATGCATTTATACAGATAAAGAGTAATGTACTTTTAAGGTTATAATTATGGTATTGATATCTACTGTATGTACTGTATTAAAAACAGGAAGTAGGCTACTAGTATTCAGATCAGATCAGCGCAGTACAGACTGAGTGACACTGAATGTAAACTGATGTGTGATCTAAATCTGTTTCACAGATTCCTGAAAACTAAAATAAATGTGTTGCACCTGAGTGAGGATCCTTCTTCATTACATATGTGTAACACGGGCAGCGGGACAGAACGCAGCTCGTACATATTTGGGTTTTGGACGTATAGCTGCTTTGGGGACTCCTAATATGGTTATGGCTGAGTCATGGTGACACAAATCACTCAGCTCCATATATGGGCACAAAAGCGGGACAGACAGACACATCACTCAGCTCCATATATGGGCACAAAGGGGGGACACACGGACACACACACAGACAGACAGACATGATCTGCTAGGTCTCATAGTAAGTGCTCACTGCGTTCGCAATAATAGTGTTGTTTCCTATAGAGATAGGCAACCACGGTCATAACTGACAAACTCAAGGGCCAACACAAATCGGCATCGTTAGACATGCATGGCGACTGTTTGTGACGTGTGACGTCAGACCATGTCTGGTCAATCTAGGTGAGGCGACATTCCCTTTAGATGTTGACAGAGAGAGACAGATGTATATGTCATAAACGGACACAGACAGAGATATACAGGCCTATATATAGTCACATAAACAGACACAGAGAGAGAGAGACCTTCCCCTAAAGGGTGCTCAAGAAATGACTGATGCTCAGATTGAGAATGATGCGTGCAATCCCAGTTCGCACAGGAAGCCTTTCACGGAGTCGTTCGAGGAGACCCCTCTACTGGTGGTGGCGCTCACCTACTTGGGCTACTTCATCCTCACGGTCTTCGGCTACCTCCGGGACGTCCTGCACATCGGGAAGTGCCACGTACCCCGAGAGAGAGACGAGCAGAAGGACTTTGTCCCCCTGTACAAGGACTTTGACAGCTTCTTATTCAGGAACCTGTACATGAGGTGCAGGGACATCTGGAACCAACCCGTCTGCGGCGTCCCGGGGGAAACGTTGGACCTGCTGGAGAGAGTCTCCCACGACAACAACTGGACCTTTCAGCACACCGGCAAGGTCATAAAGGGCGTGATCAACATGGGATCTTACAACTACCTCGGCTTTGCCGAGAACACCGGGCCTTGTGCCGAGGCCGTCATAGAAGCCACGCGCAAGTATGGAGTCGGAGCGGGCAGCACCCGCTCCGAGGTGGGGAACCTGGACATCCACGAGGACCTGGAGCGCCTGGTCGCCAGGTTCCTCGGCGTCGAGTCGGCCATGGTCTTCGGCATGGGCTTCGCGACCAACTCCATGAACATCCCCGCTCTCGTCGGGAAGGGCTGTCTCATACTGAGCGACCAGCTGAGCCACGCGTCCCTGGTGCTGGGCGCTCGCCTCTCCGGGTCCACCATCCGGGTCTTCAGACACAACGACATGCGACATCTGGAGGAGCTGCTGAGGGACGCCGTCGTGCGCGGCCAGCCGGCGGAGAGCCGCCGCGGCAAACCCTGGAGGAAGATCCTCATCGTGGTCGAGGGCATATACAGCATGGAGGGCTCCATCGTGCGTCTGCCGGAGGTGCTCGCCCTGAAGAAGCGCTACAAGGCCTACGTCTACCTGGACGAGGCCCACAGCATCGGGGCCCTGGGCCCCAACGGACGAGGGGTCGTCGACTACTTCGGCCTGGACCCCGCCGACGTGGACGTCATGATGGGCACGTTCACCAAGAGCTTCAACGGGCTGGGAGGCTACATCGGAGGGAAGGCGGAGCTGGTCGACCACCTGCGGAGCCACTCGCACAGCGCCGTGTACGCCGCGCCCATGTCGCCGCCCGTGGCCCGGCAGATCGTCGCGTCCATGACGATCATCATGGGGGAGGACGGGACGGCGCTGGGCGCCGACCGCCTCCGGCAGCTGTCGGAGAACACGGCCTACTTCCGCGCGGTGCTGCGCGGCATGGGCTTCGTCGTCCTCGGCAACGCCGACTCCCCCGTCGTGCCGCTCATGCTCTGCATGCCGGCGAAGATGGCGGCGTTCGGCCGGGAGATGCAGGCGCGGAACATCGGCACGGTGGTGGTCGGCTACCCCGCCACGCCCGTCACCGAGGGGCG
Source organism: Protomyctophum bolini (assembly GCF_963924005.1). Lineage (NCBI taxonomy): Eukaryota > Metazoa > Chordata > Actinopteri > Myctophiformes > Myctophidae > Protomyctophum > Protomyctophum bolini. The sequence continues at coordinate 6,809,570 of NC_137880.1, read as the reverse complement.
GGCGCGCTTCTGCGTGTCGGCGGCCCACACCAGGGAGATGCTCGACCAGGCACTGGAGGCCGTCAGCGAGGTGGGAGACCTGCTGCGGCTCAAGTTTTCCAGGCGGTGATCGACGGGGGCCCTCGGCTGCCCTTCTTCAAGGCGGATCTCTGAGGAGAAGCAGCTTCGGGATTAAGACACTTGGTGCACGCCGCCAGTAGCTCAAGGATGTATCTCTCCTTATAATAATAATAATATATAATATAAGTGCCTTTCAAAAACAAGAAAACCTTCAAAAATACAGCAGCAATACAATTAGATAGAGCAACAAACGGCACATAGAAATAGACACAAACAGAGCAGCAGTACATAGAAATCAACAAAAGCATAGAAATAGACACTATAACAAACCAACATGTTTATGTTACAGATGAGGTTTTTTAGCAGCTTTTTAACGTCATTGACTGACTCAGCATTTTTTAAGTAAGGTGGTAAATCATTCCAAAGGGTATAGGTTTGACCACATTGGAGGTTAATGTTAACTGGCCGATAGTTATTATTCTGTGGTGGACTGCAGGGCTTTGATGTGTCTTTCTTACAGGGCTCTGTGGATTAATTTACCTAATTCCTTTGTTGCAGTTGCTGTTGAATTGAATAGGAGGTCCAAGCGGGCATATTTCCTTCTTTCCATTTATTGATCAGCCATCAGTTACAAGTTACAAGCATTCGTTCCATGGTTACAGCATATTGAGGCCTTCGTCCCAGGCAGAGCCCCTAGGTTCTCTCTCTGCTGTCCCTCACTCTCAGTTCTAACTGATTTTCTATCCCATCTTATACATTTCTTATCTGTGGGTGTCACCTTGTTCCTGTGTGTGTGTGTGTGTGTGTGTGTGTGTGTGTGTGTGTGTGTGTGTGTGTGTGTGTGTGTGTGTGTGTGTGTGTGTGTGTCAGTTGACCCTTAAGACTCGGTCAACAAGTTACCACAGGTGATCTTATTTTCAGAGCATTCTTTAGTGATAAAACCTCATCCTGTCCACTATATGCTAATATGACAGGATGTACTCACAGCTGTTGCCAGCTTTATCTTAAAGTGCCTCTAGGCTATCTTAGTGACTATCCTACATGACCTCTTCACTCAGGCTTCCCCGCGTGTGACCTCCTATAGGCCGAAGTGTTAGGCTATGTGAACAATTATGACATATGTAGAGAGGCATAAGCTATCAAAATATACATCAGCTTCTTTGGGACTGGAACTATAATAGATTTTTTTCCAGATTTCTGGCACAGTAGCCTATATGTGTCCAAGGATATCTGAAATAGACGCTGCCATGCCAGGAGTTAATTCCTCCGCACATGTTTTTAATAAAAAAAAACACACATTCCATCCGGACCGGTTGCCTTGTTGGTCTTCCAATAATTATCATGTAGCCTACACCCAAAAGAGTAAACAGTAACACCGTGTGGTCAGGGGAGGCTTATACATGCTGAGGTGCATGGCTTGTCTCTTCACTGTTGGGCTTTGAAGAGACGGGTATGTTTTGATCTCCACACCTGGTTAACGCTGTCTAATGTTGCATTACTATGCCTAAGATGTTCAAAACAAATCAACATGAGAAACATTACTTAGTCATGAAAATTGAATTTCTGTCTTACATTTTGCATGTAGAATCTTTGTTGATAGTAGCTACATTAGCTCTCTGCCATCACTGCTATGGAATGGAAGTTCACTGATTTCTATGTTTGTTATATGGGTTTGTTGGAGCTGGAGAAAGTATGACTGTTCTGACCCGCCTCTGACAATATTATTTGTGTGATTTACTCAGGTGGTCTCTAGTAAAAAAAACACTGAATCCAGACTGTGCCTGTGTCTGCTTCATTATTGCTGTGAACCAGAACATTAGGGGTTACACTTGCTCACACTACCATTATGCGAACATAGATTTGTTTTTGCATGCATGTTCTACAGATACTTTTGAAAATATTTTACTTCAGAATATTATAGTATATAGAGTCAATGGGATTCGCTTGTGCAGAAGGCACGTATGTGTCCACTATGCAATCAATCTATGGAGAAATAATTTACTTAACAACAACCTTAAGTGTAGTAATCTGTGGAACATTACCATGTTACATTTTACTCCCCACAGACATGTCATGTGAGTTGCTGCTACCCAATATGTCTTACATTGTTGTAGCCCCTTTCGGGACCCACGGTTACCTTTTCAGAATTTTGGACGGCGGTACCCTAGGGTCCCTCGTAGGTTTTTCCACCCTCTATAGGACGCAAATTTACCTACTGTCTGTTCACGGAGACCTGCGCGCTCGCTTGAGTGTTAGTGAGATGTATCAAAGATGCATAAAACTATAGGAGACAACGGAAACGTGTGCGAAGCGGTGTTAATCGGTGTTGCCATTTAGTATTCTTAATCTTTTTGGCTTCTCTGAAATTCTCTCTTCCTCACTTCCCATGTCCCGCCTCCCACAACACAACAGCATTATAAACATCCCTGCATGTACACGGTCGGCCAATCAGAGGCAGTAACTAGGACGTGCTAGCCATTTGCCACTCGGGGAGTCAACAAGGAAGTCAAGGAAGAGAGAGGAGAGAGTCTTTCAAAACAAGATTAAGCCACTTCCATTTTTTTCAAGGAAGTTGTGTTTGTGCGTGTGCATGTCGACTGAACTGGAGTCAGTTGGAGAATTTGACCAGGGGAGGCCGGGGGGAGGCGCTAAAGCATTTGAACTTCCTTGAAAACAATGGAAGACTAAACAAGCTATATGTAAACCCCATGATGTAAACGCTCGTTTAACCGTTTAAACTTGGATTTTCTTTGCCGTTCCTAAATTCAAAGAAAAAGGGTAAGCAGTGTTCTTTTTTTTCTGAACCGCAGTGGGAGGGAACGTGACATGCAGGAGCCTGTGGGTGAAGTAACAAGTTATGTGGCTGCCGTCCAAGTCCAACACAAGCAACTGAAAGTTACAAAGCACACCATTTGCTCCAAGGTAAGTTGTTTGTTGTTTATTAGACGATTGATTGAACCATTGTTTAGTACAACGTTGACGTTAATAGTATGATTTAGTAGCAGGGAGGGTGAGCGAGTGACGCTACCGTCCGCCACCTCAACCTCCAGAATGTAAACATTGACATGTGCATGTGCGCACCCACGGGAAAAGGAATAAAAAGAAAATGCCCCAATTGTTCTGGGCGTATCCTATGTTGCAGGTCGCCCAACAGCAACGTTTCACCATGGCGTTCTTTTAGTATGAATGTTAATGCTTGATATTAATGCTTCCATTCCTCTTCGGAAAAAGGCTGACATAACACGGTCCTCAATGGAGGATCACTGGTGATAGTAGGGGTTGTTTGTCCTGCTTAACGGTATCGAGGCAGGTGCGCGAGCAGGTGGGGCTTACCGCAAGGTCTATTATGGCAGTTCGTGCTATTCCAACATGCGTGCGTGTGCACATCAAAAACGTGTCTGGCTTGAGTCCTTACTAATACCAAGGAAGTGGAGCATATCACTCCAGTTCTTAAAACTGTCTCCCTGTGGGTCAAATAATTGATTTTAAAATACGACTGTTGTTGGTATACTTTGAATGGTTACGGCCAAAATACATTTCTGATCTTGTACGATATCATGAACCATCCAGATCGTTTCTCAGGGTCTGGCTCCGTCCCCTTGCATTCATTGAGATACAGTGAGGGTCCATTTGGAGCTGTTCGAGGTTAAAGAGTACCGGTATCTTAGAGGATATGGCATCATCAGGGGTGAATCTGTGGAACGGCCTGGACAAAACTGAAAAAGTGTATAGCTCAATTAATACATTTTAAATAATGTATAAATCTAAAATAATAGATAAGTATAGAACATTATTATAATTTAGTATATCTATTAATCATATCTTATGATTTATATTATATATTATGATGATAAAGTAATACTAGAACAGTATAATAACCGTATAATAACATTTCTTCTCACGTGCAATTCTGAATGAGTGATCAAATTTGTCTTTTTTCTTTTTTTGTCCTATTTTCTTTTCTGCCGTTTGTTTTGTTTTGTTTGATTATTTTTTTTCTTTTTCTCAAAGTCTGCTTAGTGTTAAAGGGATAGCTGGCAAAAGCAAAATAAGCCATTGGCTTCATCCTAAGCCTTTTTGGTCTTTATAAAAGTTGTGAGAAATTATGAAACGAACACATTTAATGTTCATTCATGACCAAAATAAACAAAACTGACTCGTACCCGGAACCAACGATGAGAGCCATTGCTTTAACCAGGCAGTCAACATAAAACCTGGTGTGTAGGCTACATATTGCTGACGACCTATGAGAAGTGCCGTGCCGAATGTTAAAGTGAGTCAGGCTGGCAGCTATAGCTTGTTGCAGCAATGTTGTAGACAATTTTGGCGTACAGTAGCATGACGTGTCTGTCCTCACCCAAATATGAAGATGACTGGCATTATAGTTTATGACTTCACAGAGTATTGGCATTATCTGGCTCAGCTGATCCAAGCAAGTGTCACATCCAGGGCACTCATGGATGAAATGCAAGGGCAGAAGCGTAAATTAGTGTTGTCAACCATGCATGTTTATGGTTTGAGTTGTGTGCATCATCATCACGCCATAGAGTTTCTGGCCGATATATATCATGTTATATCACATTGCCTTCATATGTAGTTTCAAGGCTTTTGCGGCCACATTAATTCCATTTTCTCCAGAAACTGGCTGTATCAAATATTAATGAACATCATTAACGACACACAGCCACTCCCCTGACAGAAAGGACCGGGGTGGTCGGTTTATTTTTCAAACATATAGTTCTTATATGAAGCGATGTAAAATCCCCCGATGGGGATTATAATGCGACTAAAAAAATACATGAACCTGTGTACTGGCGCCCTCTACCGAAAGTGACGTCAGACTTCGGTGCTCTATGGTGCTCAATAGAGTGAACACGACAACCTATCCGAGTTCAACACGGCGTTTACGGCGTACAACCAGTAAAAGGATGGAGGACCGCCAGAGCTCTCAATCCTGGTCAATCTACGAGGATGATCACGTTCTCAGTGAGGTGACGGCTAGTGGTGCCACAGCCGTGGTCTGGCCAGAAGACTGCAGTGGGCACGGGAAGGAGAAGGTGGCCACCAAGCGTATCAACCTGGAAACGTGTGAGACCAGCGTCGATGAGCATTCCAACGAGAGCCACGCCGTGATGCAGTGTCGCCATCGAAACGTCGACGGCACCTCCTTTGTGGTGAAGGACAAATCCTGGCCGATGATAAACCTACTCGGCGGCGGATCCGTGTTGGACCTCATCAGGTACACCATGTCGCACGGCGAACACAAGGACGGCGTGTTGGACGAGGCCTGCATCGCCACCATCCTCGGGGAAGTGTTGGAGGGGCTGGAACGTCTGCACAAAAACGGGAAGATTCACAGGGATCTGAAGGCTGGAAATATCCGTCTCTGCGGCGATGGCTCGGTGCAAATCGCCGGCTTTGGCGTGAGTGCCTCCTCAGCGGCCGCCGAAGGCGACATGGCCACGAACAGAGTGCGGAAGATGTTCGTCGGTAGCCCTTGCTGGATGGCTCCGGAGGTCATGGAGCCGACGCGGGGCTACAACTTCAAAGCCGACATCTGGAGTTTCGGTATGACGGCCATTGAACTCGCCACTGGATTTGCACCATATCACCAATACCCACCCATGAAGGTGCTGATGCTGACCCTGCAGAATGACCCTCCTTGCCTGGAGACTGGCATCACAGACAAAGAGACGGTGAGGAAATACAGCAAGTCCTTCAGGGAGATGATCTCGCAGTGTTTACAGAAGGACCCGGACAAAAGGCCTACTGCTGCTGAATTGATGAAGCATGAATTCTTCACAAAAGCCAAGAACAACGAGTACATGGAGACGCTTCTGAAGAAGCGACTGACAACGTCGGGGTAAAATTGGAAAAGGCGAGTTCCGTACCTGGCTCCGGAAGGACGGAGGCCGGAGAAAGGGAGTGGAGTGACAATGAGCCGGGCAAGGAGAGCGAGGGATCTGCACGGTCACCCAGGGTGAAGGACGGATCACGGAACTGGGAGATTTTCCAGACTGTAGTTGTTCAGCCATCCGCTCCAGCCCAGGAGAGCCCCGCCGCGTCTGCTGGTCAGGCGGGTGGAGAAGGCTACACCACAGGCCCTTGCAGCTGCTCAGCCCAGGGGTCCCTCACTCGGACTGGCGGCACGGGACCCGGCAGCACACGGCACCAATGCCCCCCTTAGCCTGGTGCTGATGCTGGGGAGCCATACGATCACATTTGAATTTGTGTCCGGCAGAGACTCGACTGACGGGGTGTCTCGGGAGTTGGTGTCGGCCGGTCTGGTCGACGGTAGAGACTCGGTCGCCGTCGCCGCCGTTTTGCAGAGGATTGCTGATGATCCCCAGAGCATCAGCACTGTGACCTTCAAACTGGCATCATGCATTGGTTAATTGGGTTAGTCTTTGTTAGCCTATTTAGTCTCATAGTTAAACTATTCCAATCTCCGAATGCTATATATAGGGAACTATCTGTTCATCGTTACTGCATTTTAAAATACATTTATTATCTATTTATTATAGAATTAACTTTTTCTGATAAGCAGCAAGCTATTATTTCATTTTATATTTTAAATTAGGAAAGATTTGCCTGACTTTAAAGACAAAAGGGAAGCGGCCTCGCATCTGCTTTATCCTCTGATCATTTTCAGAGCTTCCGTTGCTCCAGACTGAGAATGAACGGAGGCAACGGTCTGGCTCGCGAGACTATATGCATTGGGTTTTCAAAGTCGGGGTCCAGGTAAACCAACATGGGTCCAAAAAAATGGACCCTTGCAGTCTGTAAACCCCCAGGAGTTTACAAATGGAACATTTGTTTATACATCCATTTGTACACTCAGAGGTAAATGTTCCATTACTGTGTAGATTTGAGGTTAGTTTAGTTCAGAGTGATTGTCATCCTTTCTACTTTCAAGGAACCCCCCGGTTTGATATGCTTTAGTCCCCTTCCGATACTTTTTGTTTTAATCTAGGGGACCCCAATCTGCGCCGTAAAATCCTCAGTGTAAAATCCCCCGGAGTTCATTTTCCCTGGGAGTCTACAAAGGGACTCCCCCACACGGAGTCGCACCACTCAGTTCACACGGGTGTGATTTTTTTTATTGCTTTAAGCATATTATTCATAGTCTGATTTATCGGTGGTGAGCAAACCACCGCTCTCCCCAGCCCTTCTCTCTGTTTTTACTCACCACCGCTCCACGTTATTACAGCTCCGGTATAGTCTTGAAACCAATTATGCAATTTAAAAAGATTCGTTATTAATTCTTTACATTATATATCTTGAATTATTTGCAGTCACCTCACCACTGGAGCGGTGGTCACCTCACCACCGAAAATCCAGACTATGATATAGGCCTCTTTACTGTTATCCTTTAAACGTCATCTTGGATCTGAAGGAGGAGCTAATCTTGCAAACCACCGGACCGACAAACACCACATTTCTTGTGCACACTGTCAAATAACCCAGAACCCTTGTGTTTCAAATGCTTTCTATACGTTTTAGGACACATAATAACTTAGACGTTATAATGAAGTCAATGCATGGGGCTCAGTTTGTCCAAATTTGGAAGCGGCGGCTGACATATTTGTTTGATGTCATCAATACTGAACAGAACCGGTTACATGTTTGATTAACTTCAGCATCAACTAGCAATGTTAACGCACACTTCCAGTAGCCTTTCACCATAGAGTCAACGGATTTCTCCTCCCATCCACTTGCATTGAGTTGCTCACCCAGCCCCAGCGCATGAGGCGATTTCACCCCTTCTTTCCCGGGAATGGAACAGAGTGAATTCTGGGATGGAATTGGCGAGCCGAAAACATGAGCGAGTACCGTGCGTGCGTGCGTGTGCAAGCGCGCTCACGTATGGCCCAGTGCCGCTCGAAGCTGTAATACCACTTTCGCCCACCATGTCCATTGCGCTTCAGTGTTTCCTCTCGATGACGTCTCTATATCCTCTCTATATCCTCCAAGACCTTCAAACACATAATTCTTTTCACGTTTCAAACATTTTGAAAAAAAATCTAACTTAAATAAAGTCAGCCTATGCCCATCCCGGGTTTAACATTGGCTTGTGATTGGATTATCACCCAATAGCGATGATTTGATTGGCTGAGCAAAGTACATATTGAAGATAACAGTGAGGGCAGAAACGTGAAGACGAAAAGTGAGGACCCAAATTGTGATTGGCCAGAATGAGGATGTATGATGATGTATGCATTAGATGTATGATGATACGAGCGCCCCTCACTTCACACAGGTGTGATTTTTTTGGTAATGAAGAAATATCTCTTTCAAGTTAAACCAAAGCATATCCTTATTGTGGGAAATTGCTAAAAGACATTTAGCAATTAATGTATGTGACAAATAGTAGGACTTCAACTTTACAGAGACTCCCAAGGGTGTTTAAGTGGTTAAATTATCAGGGGGGGGGGGGGGCTATCCCATCCAATACATTATTTCTTATATCATGCCAGCCAAGTTTATGGACTTTAGCGTTTGTTATATGTCAATCGTTTGCCAGCCAAGTCTATGGAGTTTTATGTTTTTTTAGGGCAGTAAATGACAAATGTAAGAAGTCTTACTCCCCTCACTTCACATGAGTGGGATTGTTTTTTTTTATTACTGTAGGCTATATTATCTGTTTGTCTTGAATTGTCTCAATTAATTGAATACACAGTAGACAGTATACCTTAATGGAAACAACTAAGCCCTTGGTTTATTTGGGTTAGACATTATTTTGTATAAACTGTGCCAACGTGCCTTTTTTTTCCTCAAACTGTTAATAAAGTATTCAATCAATTAATCAATCAAAATGGCACAGACCAATGAAAGTTTGTCAATTGAAAGGAGCTATCATTTTATTAATCAAAGTCTCATTTAAAAAGACCAATACATGTCTCCCCAGCTGTTACACATCAGTGCACTGTTTTAAAACGCGAACATTTGAGGTTATAAGAACAAACTATAGCAGCCTGTCATTATGTCTCCACTAACACCACATTTAAACGTCATTTTCAATATTATTCTTTTGAAAGTCCTTGAATTTCACTTTGAAATAGAGAAAATTTACTTTGGTGTTTTTACTTTTGAACACCTCCTATCTATACAAACGCATAGTAACTTCAAATAATATGTTAACTTGCATGCAGTCAAATGTTAGATTAATTGAAAACACCAGTCCTTGGTTCTAGTGGTCGTGACCCCTCGGGGGTGGGGGGGGGGGGGGTCGCCAAATTATTTTGGGAGGTCCCCAAATTATTAAAATAGTATGTTGGTGCTAATACCGAATGTATGCATGCGCCACTGGTGCATGCATACATTCGGTATTAATTTATGATATATCTTCTCTATTATTAAGGTTATTTTTGCAGTTTGTCGGTTTGTATTGGGGGTGGGGAGGTGGGCGAGGCTGGGGTCGCGAGACATGGCGCTCAGCCAATCAAATCAGCACATTCTGTGGAACACACAGATACACAAAGCTGGGCATAGGAGGAGCTATATAGGGCCCCTCAAAACGTACACTTGTGTGACTGTGACGTGAGCGCCGGTGCTTATTTATCATGATGATGATGATGATGTCTGATGTCTTCCCTTGACCAGAATGCCACATAACCTCACGGGGGGGGGGGGGGGGGACGGACACACGGACGGACATACACACACGTTGGAATCAAAAATGGAATGGTGACGTAATCATTCAACACCATAATACCGCATATAAGTATATATAAGGAGTGAGTTAGACGGGGTGAGACGAAGGTGCAGTGACAGCCTGAGCACACACACACACGTGGACGGAAATACACGGGGAGCGGCACAGAGAGTGACGCAAAGACAGAGAGAGAGAGAGAGACCGAGAGTGACGCGAGACGGATCGATGGCCCTGCCGAGCCATGTCCTGCTCGAGCACCAGGCACGGAGGCGGGAGCAGGAGGCCCGTTCCCAGGAGCAGTGGGACGGTCGCGTTCACGACATCCGAAAGCACGACCTGTACAACTGCAAGCAAGCGGAGTGGACGTCCCCCCGGTGTTACAACCGGAGCATGTCGTCGTACAACCACGAGAAGCTGACGGAGGAGAAGCGGAAGAACCTGGAGAAGCGCAGGGCGCGTCTCCGGGCCGTGCTCCAGGAGACCGAGGACCAGCTGAACGCGGAGCTCGCGGCTCGGCAGGACATCTTCCAGCGGCTGGAGCGCCAGCGGCTGCACGAGCACTGGAAGAAGAAGTACCCGGAGCTGCAGACGCCGGCCGACGACGGCTCCCAGCTGTGGCAGGTGCAGATGCAGGAGGCGATAGCCCTCGAGGACAAGCGCCGCAAGGAATTCGAGGACGAGGCCAAGCAACGGGAGTGCGTGGAGCGAATGAAGGAGGAGGAGGAGAGGCTGAAGACGGAGGAGTGGACGAGAACGGAGAAGGTCCGGAAGCAGATGGAAGGGCTGAAGCGGGAGGCCGACGGCCTGAAGAAGCGAGAGGAGGCGCTGCTGGCCCAGCAGTGGGAGATCGAGGACATGGAGGTGGACAGGCGGAAGGTGGCGGAGGGCGGGCGGAAGGCGGAGATGGGCCACTTCCTGGGAGGCCAGTACCACGCCCAGCAGAAGAGCCGGACGCAGCAGGTGCGGGAGGAGCTCGAGGTGGACCGCAGGGTCGCGGGCGCTCTGCTGGAGTGGGAGCGTGAGGACGCCCTGGTCGACGGCGCACAGTCGAGGGAAAAGGCCTTGGCCGACGCCACCTGGATGCAGCGCGTAATCGGGGACCAGCTGGAGAGCCAGGGCGAGGCGCTGCCGGCCATTCAGTATCGGGAGCAGGCGCAGCACGTGTGGGTGAAGCAGGAGGACAAGTTTGGGAAGGACAGGCAGACCAGGGATCGGCTCATGTGCGAGCTCGTCGCGGGTAGGAAGCAGTGGTTGAAGGTGAAGCTGGAGCACAACCACAAGGCGCACGGGGAGGCGCTTAGGAGACAGGAAGAGCTGAGACGGCAGCTGGAGCGCGATAATCAGTCGGACTACAGTGACTTCCTAGCTGCCGGCGAGACTGCGAGAGAGGCGGAGAGACAAAGACAAACGGAGGGACAGAGAAATAGGGAGATGGACAAGAAGGAAAGGGAGATGGAGAGACAGGGCGCCGAGAGACAGAGGGAGGAGATGCAGACTAAGAGAGAAGTACCAATAGAAAAGTGTGTAACGTGCGTCGATCATAAACATACAACCCAGAAGCCTAAGAAGTCAGCTTTGTTGAGGCCAGTCTGGTTCTTCGGTATTTAATGCCTTAGTGGATCTGCTTATAGGTGCAGTGGTCAGACCTGCAAGAGGCATTGTCGACATGCACCCAGAAGTACCTCGGATCACTGGATCGAGCAGCTATTTCGACTTCACGGTTGGAGATGGGAACATCTATATAGGGCCTCGATTTCATCACTGGATTCAGAGACAAGGGGGCGTACGTACGGGCTGCAAGACCGGCTGGCCATGGAGCCAAGGCAGGCCACCTTTTGGGTCTGACTATTTCAGAATTCCAATGACAATAGTGTTCATGCCCCCCCCCCACCGTATAGCACTATATCTCTAGTGTCCTGGACTGGGTCGTATATAGCACTTCAGGGTTCAGATGGCCCCAGCAGCAACGGCGTCAACTCCGCGGGTGCGCAGGAGCCGAAGCACCCACTGGCAAAATAAATAAGCCAATAATAATAAGTTGCGGGGCGTGGGTGGGCACCTTAAAATATATAGGCTATACTCTAAGTTGGGCACCCACTGTCGTTAGGGGAACCTTCCGCCACTGCCCAGCAGAACTATAGCTTTAATATCCCGAAACTCCACTTTTAAGTACTCACGATACAATGTAAATATGTGCGTTTAATTAAAATAAATTTAGATTAAAATATTTAAATTAATTTCAACTCTAAATTAGACTGATTTAATTGTGCAGTGCTCTCTATAGGTCGTCCCTATAGCTAGTGGTCAGACCAAGGGGCCAGCTATGCACTCCAATGTTGAAGCGCTGGGCCCTAGTGGTAAGAGGAAGGACTGCAGGCGGACCCGTGGATTCTTGACAAGGAAACCCCGTGCAACCGAGCGCCCAATGTAAAGCCCAGGTGCACTCTGGGTGCACTTCCGCATTTGGACACCAAAATTTGGTGTCCAAATGCGGAAGTGAAATGCTGAATCAGCGAAATAGACGGTACTTCCGGCAGCCTTCCGGGTGCTTCAAAACGCCACCGAGCAACTTCCACTGACATGAATAGCGGAGGGGGCGGAGCTTCGCGCTAGTTTAGTCTCTATCCTTTTAATACTCTATGGGTCAGACCAGGGAGTGCCTCCCGGCCAAGCCTGATGCACTGGGGAGGGGGGGAATGGAAGCTCAGTGTCCGTGGCGGGTGGCTCAGGGGCTTTAACCCTCAACCTCAACCGTTTTTGTTTGACATGCTTTAGACCGGCGCTTCCCAAACCTTTCATGCTGCGAAGCCCAACATATACGTTTTTAGAACCGGTTGAAGCCCGCCTCCACCTAGACAGGCACTTGGAATTGTAGCAGGAGTTGAATGAGTTTATATGTAGTTATTTCTTTTTCTTTTTAGATGTATTAGAAAGCAGGTCCTTACATTGACACTTTAGCAATGCGCAGACACCCCTGTACGCTTATAGGCCTTCATGTTGGTTTGTTTACTGTTGAGGAATATAGGCCTGCATGTTGTTTTGTTTACTGTTACTGTGAGAAAACAATATTGCACAATAATCTAATCATCTGTGTGTCGTCCCCCCTCCTCTACAGCTATGTAGAGGGGGTGAGCTTGGTGTACTCTTGAGTTTACAATGAAAAGATTACTTACATGAAACAATGAATCCACTTCAATGAATCCACTTCAATGCAATGTTAATATTATTGGAGTTGAGATAAATAGCCTACAATTCCCTCAACTATTAAGATGAAATGCTGCCTTTTAGAATATAGTTTTTTTGGGGCAGTCATTGTTTTTAAATGTTTAGTTTTTTTTGTTTGCTGGCCAGATTGAGATGGTCAATTATGTCTGTCTGTTTGTCTTTTGCCTGGGGTTACAATTCTCGAGGCAGAACACCAAATAAATCAAGCCTATATCAGTGCAAACTTTCTAGGGCACTCTTTATTTTTTCTCTTCATATTCTCTTCATAAAATTTGGACTGTTATTCGTCTATAGTACTCAATTATCTTCACGCCAAAAATCACACCCGTGTGAAGTGAGGGGCGCTAATATATTAAAGTCTAACTAATGTTCCTATGATTAGGTGATGTAATGGTGATGTAAAACAAACGGTGACAAAACAAACTGATACTAGGTTCACTATTTGCTGCAGCTTTCTTCTTCCTTTTACATTATACCACATTGCCATGTTAAAAGTCAAGATTCCCTCTATCAGGTTCTTATAGACTGTTTTCATGATATGCTTGCTCACTCTAAAGGAGTTGAGCTTGCGTAGTAGGTGGAGGCGTTGGTTACAAGTTTTAAAAATCTGGTCAGTATTTTCACTGAAATTGGGTCAATAAACTCAATATATGTGCCTAAATATTTAAGATTGTCTACTACCTCCACTATTTGTCCAGGTTCCTTTTCATGAATGACAATTTATTTAGTTTTTGTCACATTGACCCCTAAGGAGCTATAATAACTAGAACTGTACTCTGTCGAGTGCCTACTTGCTTGTTGCACACTAGTGCGCAAGCAGAGCGAGTACTGTCGACCACTACAAACTGTCAAATCTCAGCTTCTTAAGAGAAATGCCTCTATGTATGTATATGTGAATGAATGAATGAATGAAATATTTATTTTCGTGTGATGCCACTTTGGCCCATCCCATATGGGATTATATGACACATTTCACAGAGTACATTGAATACAACTGACACTACAGTCCTGCCTGTTCATATGTATTTGTACATTATTCAAACAAAAAAGAAAACAAAACTAAAAGAAACATAACAAGGCCATTTGATTGATTAGCGGTATAATATGTATAATATGTAATTTGTAAGCTGATTAGCGGTATAATGTGGTTACTTTGCGTATGCCCCGTTTGATGCGTATGTGTCGTATAGCAGCATAATGACGTCAGGGTATAACTGGTACAACTATAGCTCTCAGTGATGAATAAAGATGTGGATTAAAGGACCCAATGCCAGGGTGTAATTGGTTTTCGATTGGTGACGTAATGACGATATGTTTTAGTGTCGGGAGGATTAAAGGTAATGCCCCTATGTACTGTATACATGTATATACATGTATGTAATCTGACACCACTGCCATATCAAGCACAAGTATAGTCATTACGTCATACGCTGACACACGGCGCTGCCAGGGAACTTTTCAGCACAGTGTGAGCATAAATCAAGAAGAGAGAGAAGTCTGGTCTGACGATGTTCAATTTATTATAAAGTAATTAAAACTTGCACGAGTGATGAAATCACGACCTCTCTTAAGGAGAGATCGGGGCAACATGAGGAAAGATGGACTTTCATTGCATATATATAAAGACATGAAATCAGCAAAGGGGGTGTGGCCTGACATGGCAAGTTCTGAGATACTGGGCAGCAACTGGTTGAAACCAGTTACGTTGACTGACTGGCCCATTTGATGACTGTGGCAAGATATAGAAAGACCTTGGGGAAAGCAGGGGAGTGAAAAGCAGAGGAGTGTACACAGCTGCGCAAGCCTGTGCAGGCCTCTCACAATGTAACATGTTAAAATGAAAAATAAGGGGGATTGTATATGAACAGACAGAGAATATAATTATTCCCTATCGGCGCATACACATCAAGAGGCGACATACGCATCGAAGCACTGGACGAAAACTATTACTTGCGCGCTTTGCTTGCACAAGTAATAATAATAATAAAGGTAATAATAATAAACTGTATTTATATAGCACCTTTCATACATCAAATGCAACCCAAAGTGCTTCACATAAAACGGTGTGTTTATCTCACAGTTCTGAAGAGATGACACGTGTAGGCCTATTCTGTATGCTTCCTCCCCTGCTTCAGTAAGGCAACCAGGGCCATATCATTCGCATACTTGAGCGAATATATCCTGGTCTAACTGGAATTAATTTGTGTATAGAGAAAAGTAAGGGGGATAAGATAGTCCCCTGCGGAGCACCGGTGTTAAGCACAGTGATGTCGGACAGAGTATCATTAACACGGACCTGTTGAGGACGGTCAGAGAGGTATGATCCAAGATGGATAATACCTACATTTACCGAGATGTAAATGAGTCTCTGCAGAAGGGTGTGTATCTGCATGCCATGCTGTTGAGGTCAAATCAAGGCAAAGTGGGAGGGGACTTGGAGATTATTATATATATTTTTTTAATACTTTTTTTATTAGGCATTTTTTTGTATGACATCAGAATAGTATCGACAATGATAATGAGTAGTTCAGTTATAAAAATGAAAAAAATAATAACAGGCAATGTAAACATACAATACATAATAAAAAGACAAGGCGATAAACATGAAAAAATAAAAAACAGTTAAACAATGACAAGTGTGAACAGACAAACAAAACAGACAACAAGACAGACACTTGCTCTCAAACTTTTCCAACATGTTGTTGTACATTAAGTGAATTACAGACATTATTTTTTAAATGAGAAAAAATTACATAAAGAAAAAACACTCAGTTCCTTTTTTTTTTTTTTTTTTTTCTATTGTGCTATCTATTGTGTAGGAGGGGTTAGCGTGCACCTATTGAAATATTCAATGAAGGGTTGCCATGTCTGGTAGAATCTATCTTCACTCCCTCTCAATTCAAACTTAATCTTTTCCAATTGTAAGTAGTGCATAACTCATCTCTCATAAGCGAAGTTTGAGTCGGAACCTGTGCTTGTTTCCAATTCAACAGTATCAGTCTGCGAGCCAGTAGAGTCACATATTTTACCATGTTATATTGGAAAGTAGACAGTTTGACCCCGGGCCCCCTGACTCCCATAACTGCTGTCAGTGGATCCGGGTCAAAAGGTCTTTCAACAATGTCTGACAGTGATTTAAATATACTTTGCCAATATGATGTTAGTTTAGTGCAATGCCAGAACATACAGTATGAGCTAGAGTGGCCGGCGACTGGCCACATCTGTCGCAGGCTGGATTCACATTTGGATACATTCTGTTGAGTTTTTCCTTTGACAAATGTAACCTGTGTAATATTTTAAACTGTATAAGACCATGCCTGGCACATACTGAAGAAGAGTGCACAAACTTTTGAGATGTAGACCATTGCTCGTCAGTGATAGATATTCCTAAATCGTTTTCCCAAGCAGTTTTTAAATACTCCAAGGAGGCAGCATTATCTAAACATGAGAGAGAATTATAAATAATAGAAACACCTCCTTTGAGCAATGGATCAGGTAGAAATATAGATTCCATTGATGAGTTGGGAGGTATGTTTGGAAATGAAGCAGTGTGTTGTGTTAAACAATGAGTCAGAAAGGGACGGTAAAAAAGCATGGTTAGGGACCAGTGGTGCGCGCACAGAACCCGGGTGCCAACCGAAATGCCTTTGTATTGAGAGCCAAATTTTGAGAGAATGCGAGACGATGGAATTCTTTGGCAACTTAGTATCTTGAGGCCACTGGGGAAAAGATTAAAGCTGACAACGATGTTGGGGAACAACATCGACCTTCAATAAGTGCCCATGTACAGTATGCAATTGATCTTGGAGCCAAAATGAGAGCGCACGTAAATTACACGCCCAGTAATAGAGTTTGAAGTTAGGTAATCCCATTCCGCCATCTGATTTAGGCCTCTGCAAAAAAATCCTTCCTTATTCGGGGGTGTTTCTTATCCCAAATGAACTTAAATATGAATGAAATAAGTGTTGTTAACAAAAATTGGAATACATTGGAATAGAAACAGATATTTAGGGAGGACATTAGAGATGCTTTGACAGGGCGATAAACAGGCTGATGGTTGCATCATCAGTTCCTCTCTGGCTTTTATAAGCAAATTGGAGATGATTTAAGCTGTTAGAAACCATCACTGTAATTTGTCTGCTTATAACTCTTTCAAGAGCAATGGGCCTGAAGTATTTTAATTCAATGGCAAAGGCTAATGCAATTAGTCGGGAACTTTATCAGACCATTGTATACTATAATCAATCTATGAATTGCTATATCTATTGTAGTCGACCGAAATATTATGTTCACTCTTATCTCTTATACAATGTGAGGTATTAAATGCCTGCAGATCAACCACAGATAAAGGTTGTGTGTTTGAACTGCATACTGATAGAACTGTGTAATCAAAATGGTGTCACAAGTGCAGATTGAAATACTTCGCCAGGCTTTTTACTTTTCAAATGCCATGGCATTGAATGAGGATGTTTAGCTAGAATTTATTTGAAGTTTTCTTAAACGCCTGGGAGGACAGAGACAGACAAACATATACTCCCCTTTGAATAGCGATAAACAAGCCCTTTCATTGAGTAGGAGCTCAAGGTCATTATTTAGATATGGAGAGTCTTTAGGAAACACACACACACACACACACACACACACACACACACACACACACACACACACACACACAGACACAGCTCTTCCAAAGTTCAGGGCTGCCCACACTCCCACAGCATACCACGCTGGTGACTCCCCTGGCTGTCCCCGGTGACCACTAACCCTCATATTTGTCTTTTTAGGAAGATAGGGAAAGTGTTTGGACAATTAAGACAGTTTACATGTATTCCAATAGCTGTAGTGTATATTCCCCCTGCCAGCACATCGGAAGGTCACATCGGCCTAAATGAGGAACTCCTCATGTATGATTGTGGAAGCAATGACACATCATGAGACTTCCCTCTGTTTATGATGTGCTAATGCACAGGTATGAATGTTCCCTTTTTAGAATGGGCCTATTAGCCTACAGAATAACACATTTGAATAATTCATAAATTACACCGTGTACACAGTGCTGTTGACGGAGTGCCGACAAATTTCCATTGCATGCAAATCTAACGGACAATAAAGTGCTCTCATCGTGTCTTCCTGCTATATCTGCATAGTATCCACCATAGCGGTGGGCGTCATATAAGGATTCCCCTCTTCTGAGGGGGAATCCGTTTTGGTTTCCAGCAGTATCGTTGTTGTTGTTTACCGACGGCATGCATGGGTGGGCGGCTGTGGATCCCAAATGGCTCTGCAGGGCCCCACGGCAATATAGCCCCTCCTATGCCCAGCTTTTCGTGCTTGTGTGAACACAAACATTTTGAACACAAAAGTGAGGACAGAAAAGTGAAGACGCAAATTTGCGATTTTGCCGGAATGACATTTGTGATGATTTGATTGGCTGAGCATGGAATGTGATGTATATATATATATAATGCATGATGATGTATGACGATAAGAGCGCCGCTCACTTCACACGTGTGTGTGATCCTAGCCTATCGTAGCCTAATTCATGTCAAACCGGGGGCCCTTGAAATTGTTGAGAATCACTGCTATAGAGCTGTACAAATCTTCTCTTATGGGGGTCCGTGGCATATATTTTCAAATGGGGGTCCGCGGGCTAATGACTCTGAGCATCATTTAGGGGGTCCTTGACATGGAAAGGTTTGGGAACCACTGATGTATAGGGCATTGATTTGCCCCTATAAACACAACAAGTTAAATTATGGAGATGAGAGGTTTCTGCCCCCACAGCGACGATATTCACTCCCTCAAGTGTGTGTAAAAGAATTCCAGGTATATGTAATGCAATGACAAGCTACACCTACCTATGCCACCCACTACTGTCACTTTGAGAAAGAGGAAGTGAGGGGGAGGTGAAAGTGTGCATAAATATAGAGACGGCCACAATGCCTGAGCAATATCGTAGCAAACAAAGAGAAGTCCTTTGGTTATTATCGGGCACAGAAGATAAGATTATCATTCAACATGGACATGTTCGGACTATACAAAGTGCAGGTATGTGAGAAGGACCGTGCAATGTTGTGTTGAAGTTTTCACTTTCATTTCAATTTGATTTGGCAAGTTTTCAATTTCGGTTATATAGCTTTAGTTTTTTTTTTTTAAAGGGTGGCTAATAGTTTCGTTTTTTTATTTTGTTGCTTACTTTTAGTTTTTTTTTTTTAGGTTTGGTTTTATTTATTATTTATTTATTTATAATGCGTATAAAAAGTATATGAAAATAACAGATCTACAATAAGCTCACAATGCACTGACTGCAACATGCTATTTTCGCTATTTTTAAATAAACATTGGATACTGACTAAAAATAAGGGTTAGGGATTTTAGTTTATTTCGTAAACACAATTTCAGGTAGTTATCATTTCTTCATGAAGCCTTCATAAAGTTTGTTTTTATTTAGATTTCAATTAAGTACAATATTTTTCCCTTCAATTCTAATCATCATTAACAATTCAATCATTTTTACACCTTTAACTTTTGTGAAACTGAAAGAAATAACTTTGATTATCTAAGAATGCAATGAATGAAAAATGTGTCTTCTTTGTCGTTTCTTTCCTTGCACAGATTCTCCTCCTGGGACTGCTTGTCGTCCCCGCGCTGACGTCCAAATTGCCGTGTTTTGACGAGGACAAGCTGGAGGACGCAGCCGACCGGAAGCTGAAACACCACTACCCGGCACCCTCCTCTAGGCCGGGCAGTGGTGCCGTTGCAGAGTCTGGCGACGCTGCAGAGTGTCCCGTTAAACTCTACGGGCAACTGAACGGAGCCCTCAGCAACCGCTCCGTCTCACCCTGGAGATACATGTAAGTGGTGGTGGTAACAAGACAACACAACCCGTTTCTGTTTTCCTCCCAGAGTTTTCCCCCAGTTGAGGGGTGGGGAGAGGCTGGACAGCAGACGGCTGGACTTTGAATTTCTCTAACTATAAACTTAAGTACAAATATAATTTATGAAAAGCTACTACAGTGAAGTCTGTTCACAGAAGTTGTTGTAGGATATGTGGGGATTATCTGACGAGGTACCATTTGAGTGGGCAAAACCTTACATTATACTAAATAATACTAAATTGTTTATAGGGTCAATATAAGTAAAATAATATAGCCTTTCCACAGGAGTATCATTTTATATTTTTCCAAAAAGAATACAAACAGCCAATAGCATATTACAAAGTTATCCCCCTCACTGGTGAAAATTCCGGGAGGAAAAACGGGCAAGCACATTCATGGAGGTGGCGCGTGACTCGTTTGAATTAGGGGTGGGCGACATGGGGAAAATATAATATGCTTTCAGGGTAAAAGAAGCAACGCACATCCTCCATTGGTGCTGAGCCAAAACTGTAGGAACAAGACGGTGAACAATGAAAAGAAAGTTAATGATGCTCCAGACATCTCAATTCTGATCCGAATTGAGATGTCAATCATGTTCTATTTGTTCTCAAAACTATAATATCACAATATATTTTTCAAGCAGTATCACAATATATATATATATATATATTTTGGGTTATTATTGTTAAAGTTACTTAACAGTACAACTACCTACCGGTACAAGGTAACAATTAAACAACTAAAATAAAATGGAGTAACAGAACATTTAGACCAAAGTAAAAAAATATATATATAACTGCACATCATAGAATGCACATTCACTGTATCACGATATATCTCTGAAAAGTGCCAGTGGAGACATTTTATCCCGATACGATATTCATCGCCCACCCCTATAGTTTCAATGGACATTAACCACTTGAACCCCATGTGGTTGACC
The DNA here is from genome assembly GCF_963924005.1 of Protomyctophum bolini. Classification (NCBI taxonomy): domain Eukaryota; kingdom Metazoa; phylum Chordata; class Actinopteri; order Myctophiformes; family Myctophidae; genus Protomyctophum; species Protomyctophum bolini. Next base: position 6,788,812 of record NC_137880.1, on the reverse strand, counting down.
GGAGTGAGTCCCTCAGAGCGCTATACTAGTATCTTTTCTGTTTTCTGTAATTGTGGGAAAGACTTTCGCCGGTGGACGAGCTTGTAGATCGGCTATTTTCCGCGGAAGCGTTCCCCACTATAACGGATGCTGGGGGATGCTTTAAAGGGACACTTCACCCTTTTTGCAAAAAAATATATGTTAATGACATTTAGAAGCTTTAGATCACTTTCCTGCACGGGGTATTTATGTGTGTAATATGTGGTTTTAGATATTTTAGATTGTAGCAGTGAGCCTGTTGTCTCTGATGTCATGGACACTGGTCTCACTACCTTCCTGGACTACAATTCCCATATTTCTTTGGTGCACTGCTCCTCCTTGTGGATAGGGGGGAGAGCTGTCTTACTGAGACAACATGTAGTCCAGGAAGGAAGTGAGCCCAGTGTCCATGACATCAGAGACAACAGGCTCACTGCTACAATCTAAAATATCTAAAACCACATATTACACACATAAAGACCCCCAGGAAAGTGTTCTAAAGCTCCTAAACGTCATTAACATATATTCTTTTGCAAAAAGGGTGAAGTGTCCCTTTAAGTGGTTACTGCTGATTGTTTCTCTGTGAGACTGTGATATTAGCCTGTAGACCAGTATAGTTCTCAAACATTTTCTTCTGCTCTATGCAGACAGAATAAGTCTTCATATACTTCTGGGCCCCTTCCCTATATACTTCCTTCAGGTGTTACCAATGATTAACCTCCCGCCACCAGGCTTTCCACCTCGGAGGAAGGCGCGAGTGTTTGATGTTTATAAATCGCTGCGTGATCCAGTCTAGAGACTGAATGGTAAAAGAAAAGAAAAAAAAAACTACTACTACTTCTCCAAAGTAGTACTGCTTAATTCCCAAAAGGTGTAAAATGCAGAATTGCAAAGAAAATGATTCACAAGGCACTCTGTCTTTGGCACTACTTTTCCATTTAGTGTACAGTGGTTCTCTCCCCCGGAATAGACAATCTAGGGTTATAGTGGTTCTTCTTCATTTGTCTGGGGACCCCACAGAACTCCTTTGGGGGTCACCACTCACCACCAGACCCCACTTTGAGAACCACAGTCCTATACAGGTTGTACTATCGCATGTCGCCTTCTTTTTCTTTTTTTTTTAAACTGCATTCAACGCCTCTGAACAAGACATGGCTCGATGATGATGATGTGTATACTGACATAAATTGTGTGGTCGCTTTGCAGCCGTGACTCCAAAGAAGACCGCTTCCCCCGGACGCTGGTCGTCGCCCAGTGCCTGTGCAAGGGATGCATCATCGGACGGATCCACGACCGTTCCTACAACTCTGCACAAGTCAGGCAAAGCAGGGTGGTTCTTAAAAAGGAACTGTGTGAGGACGGGAAACGGTATCGCCTCGTACCGAAGAATGAGCTGGTGGCGGTTGGCTGCACGTGTCTCAAGCCAGACACAGAAGTCTAATTGAAGACACACATTCTTAATAGACCATACTAGTAGTGGCATGTGTCACGTCCATTGTGTTGTGTTTGTTTTAAAACACACTTAAGCTCTCATGAGTTTCATTGTTAATCGTCTAACCCTGTTGTCACATATTGTGATTTTGTAACGCCAATCTGCGGGGTGCATACTTAGTTTAGACTAGTCATTGGTTAGACATGGGTTAAAGTTAGGTTTAGGTGTGCTGCCCCGTGGGAGGTTAGGTTTAGGGTGAGGGTTTGAGATAGGTTGTAGTTGTAGGACTAATGACTGGTCTAACCAATGACTAGTCTAAGCCAAAAACTGTCTAAACTCTGCAGCCAACATGCGTCTGTTTTGTAGTAGGTCGATGAAGGCCTCATTCTGTCCCGTTTTAAATATTATCAGATCACCTTCTGTTTACTGCTATAAATCTAGCTACACGATTTATATGGCTTGATGCCTTTGTCATCTATTCTAAAACATTTGACTATTCACTATTGTATATAGTTTTTAAATGTTTAAAAAAATAATACTATTTATATAGTATATAGTTATTTATGTGGTATTTATTTATTTTGTCTGCAGTGATATTTATGTATAGATCTATACTGGTGTCATTCATATTTTGCAACTTGTGGGTATTTAATAAAGTTTATCAAACTTGCAAAGGTATAGTCAATCTATTTAGTATTTAAGTACAATTTTGAGGTATTTGTGCTTTACAGGTTTAATACATACAGCAGTACGTTGCTTTTCCACCACTGGATATCGGCATAGTGATATAATTACCTCATTCTATATCTGTTTTTGGGGTAGGTTGTTAATACTGCCCTTTGGCTTTGTAGCCTGGTACTGTCAAATGTTACTCAAGTGAAAGTGTGTCTCTGTTGTTTAAACATTTAAAATGTCTACCAGAACAAGCAGCATAATATGACACCAATATACGCAATACATTGAGTAGACATGTATAGGGTTCACAAATAAACTTTTTCATGACCCCATTTTATGGGGGGCATTTCTTTTTTTCCGACACCAAACTTGATTTAAAGTGCAATTTAAAAGTCGAAATATAACATTGGTTACATTGGTATAGTATAGGGATGTACCCATGAGACAACTTGGACAATATCGATATCCAATATAATTAATTGCTATTATGGCTGATAACCGATCAAATATATTATTTTGGCCATTCTGAAAAAAGGCTGCAAAAGCAATGCCTCTTTATTCCAAAACCAGGGATGCACCGTTACTGAAATGTTGGCTCATATACCAACATAAACAGGGTTTTATGTATATATATTTTTTTATGTTCCAACTATTGACTCTTTCCTCAAAAAACACTGATATAATTTGCAGCCTTCATCATCACAAAAGGCTTTTTCAGGCTTTTTTTTTTTAATTAGTTCTTCAACATAATTATAATAAAATTAAATATCTGCTAAAATCCGATATTTTATTTCACCGATAGGCTATACCGATTACCGATTAATTGGTTTAAGGCCAATATCGTCCGATACCGATGTGTTTGCCGATTAATCTCCCATCATATTTTCCCTTATACTTTATATGTTTTTCCCCCCCATAGAAGTGTATATCGTACATCTTTAATGTTCTGATTAATTGAACATGGAGGACCCTCATGTAAACAAGTGCTTTTCCTGCAGGTTTTATCCTCAGATTTTGTATTGACCTGTATATTTTCGTTGAACTGTACCCATTCTACAAACTGAATACAAATTTCAATGAATGAATGAATTAATGCATGAATAAATAAATTAATCAATCAATCAAGGCTTAAATATGGCGCATTAACAGTGCTTTATAGTTTACACAATGTGCATTACCGGTATATTCATCCAGAGTCAGACAGAAAAACAAAGAGTACTTTATACTAATTTGATTAGATTTGTTATCTTTGGGACCACAATCTATTAGCACTGTCATTGTTAGACATGCTTTGATCTGCTATGGCCTGCCATTTGGTCCAGAATTCACTGTTATGATGTTATTGTTATTGTTATTGCTATAGTATACAGGCTAACTCTGGGCGTCTGGGTGAGTGACACCTCGATACGGACAAGTTTGCTCACATCAAAAATGACAACGAGCGACCAAAATCAAATCATGTTCTCTTCGGTGAGCGGGTGAGCCTCAAGAGAGGCGCATGCGGTATACGTACGGCGCATCATCAGTCAGAATCAGATGCTTAATTCAACAAGATACACTTCCCAGAAGCTGCATGTGTTGGTTCACGCTCACTTCTCCCATTTAAAATGAACACACTTCCGGTCTCCGGAATAGGCTATCCGGAACTAAAGCGGAGACGGCGTGTCTTTTGGCCCTGTTTTACTAGTCAGTCTTGGGCACGTGACCGTGCAGAGTGTCGGCCCAGTTCCTGCTGCATTCATTTGTTTTTGTTTGTAAACCTTCACTTTTTCAGGTGACTGACGAGTCACGACGCATGGTCGGGTCGCTATGGCGTGCACCATGCAGACTCTGGCGTCGATCCACTCCGTCCTCTCCGCGGCGGCGGAGCAGGTCTGCGGGCTCGTGGATTGTCTCGTAACAGAGTACGAGGACCGAGACGTGAGCTCCAAGCTGCAGATCGAGACACAGCGCAGGATACTGGACGAGCTGCTGAAACCCCGCGTCACACTGCACAGAGCAGGTTGGTTGGTGAACAAACAAACATGGTACCAAGTACAACACACTTGTTTTAAAACCACAAGCCTAGCACGCACTCACACACGCACTGAGGTACAACTGAGAGAGTGCAGCAGTGTAGTATCTCATACAATTGACAGAATAAGTCAAGACGAAAATGGTGTTAGTCGATAAAACATACATTTATTTACTATTTTTGTCTCCACCACCCCACTACTACTCATTTCAACTTGTCTTAAGTTACATCCCAGGCATAGCATGTGCCTTTGGTCTTGCATAAGAAACAACCTATGATAACAACACAACAACGAATTACAATGTTACTGTAACTCAATCACATTCCCTCAGCAGTTATCAGCCACTGGAGGGCGCCGCTCACACACAAAAGTCGCCTGTCTGCTGCTTGTCTCCTCTGTGTGTCGGACAGCTTAATTGCAATTCATTTTCAATGGGAGTCACAACAGTGTTGTTTTTGGCAGAATTTTTTCATTTGGTTTTAGTCACCTGGAATGTTTTAGTGTTGGTCTAGTTTTAGTCAACGAAATATCATATGATTTTAGTCGACTAAATCTACAGTTCATTTAGTCGACTAAAATGTATTTTGGTGGGCCTTGATGACTGTTTTTTTCACTTGCTGAAAATAGCCAATCTACAAGCTATTTTCAGCATGCAACTAATTGTAAAATGACTTCTACTGGATCTCTTGTCCATTAGTCCCTTCCTAACATTTAAGTCTAGTTTTTATTTGTTGACGAAATTGTCAGTATATTTAGTCTTAGTTGTAGTCATCATAGCTTAGTTTTCATCTAGTCTCCATTTAGTTTTCGTCAGTGAACAAAGGTATTCAACGAACATTTTTCGTCTTAGTTTTAGTCGACAAACAACACTGGAGTCACGTGATTTTGACTAGACCAGTGATTCCCAACCTGTGTGCCGCGGCACTTTAGTGTGCCGTTTGATATGTCCAGGTGTGCCGCCTGATTTGACAGAAAGTAACACTAAGTTAGTGTTACTTTCTGTCAGAAGACGCTACATTTAGCTCCCTCCAGAAAGACTGGAGCGCACAGAGCGCATATGCACGTAGACAGCAGACACATACATGTCCCGACCCAAACACTGAGGAGGTAAAGTAAACGTGACGTTGTTGTGATTAAACATAATGTGCCACGAAAAATAGCTGCCCATAGATGTCCAAACATGATCGCCTCGTTCGGCCAACAAAATATATCTCCCTCCCTCCACAGAAGCACAGTGATGCCTGATTTATTCTTCGTCGTACACGTGTTATGCTTGCATGCTGAAAATGGCTGATCTACAAGCTCACAACGCGTTGCGGACGCAACGCGTTGTGAGCTTGTCGATCAGCTATTTTCAGCACGTGGAAATATGCAGGCTGTGAGAACTGAGACCCTTCACAATAAAAGCATGCAGCTTTCAATAAAAGAAACGAGACAACAATCTTAGACATATCGTCGCTGTTGGGCAGAAACCTCTCATCTCCATATTCTAACTTCATGTGTTAGAAGCAAAGCATTTTGAGCTTGTAGATCTGCTACTTTTGCTATGTTTTGTTTTTGTATTTCATATACAAACATGTAGTAGCATAAAACGTGGCAGTGTACCTGCCACTCTTTTATGCCAACACATTTTTACCGTATGTTTAAACACATGTACGGTACTACAAATTACTGGCAACAGCATTTCCTGTGTCTCCACAAATAAAGGCTTTAAAGATGTCACCCGGTATACCACATTCGTACAGAATCTGACATTGGATTCACCAAAACGCATCATGCTAAATCATTTGTGATTCTTTGATTGTTGACTCAGTTAACCACATGCACCACTATTCGGTGGTGCACATTCAGTGAAAATAACAGATCTACAAGCTCACAACGCGATGCATTGTGAGCTTGTAGTTGTAGGAAAAGTTAGTGGGCCTACTATAATTAATTAATAATTGCCAATTTTTGTTGTCAGAAAAGCGAAAGATATATACAGCAAAACGTATAATAACCATATTACCCTGGCACAAAACATTTTCAGATGGGGCCAAATAATATACAGTAAATGTATATAATTTTGTATATCAATTTGGGGGGTCCTTGGCACAAAAATGTGTGAGCAACTGGTTTAGAGGGCATTTGTAGAATCAGTCTCAGGTCTGAAGGGGCTAATCACGTTGCTACCTAGGAAATGAGAGATCATTTATCATGTGGTTTTTGCTCTGAGAGATTCATTTATCAGGTGTTTTTTTTGTGTGAAAGTGTGAAAATATCAGTGAAGGCACATCCTTGGCTGTTCAACTGCGATATTAGCCAGTGTTGATTTCATCGACTAAAACTATGACGAGAAATGTTCGTCGGCTAGCTTTTGTTCACAGACGAAAACTCAACGCATATAATATATAATTATGATGGTATGATATCATAAAAAAATAACTACGATGACTACAACTAAGACTAAATATATTGACAATTCTGTCAACAAATAAGAACTGGAATAAAATGTTATGGAGCGACTACTGGAGAAGAGATCCAGTAGAAATAAAAGACACGTCCATTTTATATTTGGTTGCGCTCGGGTGTCGCGTCCTGAAAATGGCAGATCTACAAGCTCGCAGCGCGTCGCGCTGCAAAGCGTTGTGAGGACTAAAACTAAATCAAAATTAGCTGTCAAAATCAACACAGATATTATTATTATTAGCCACATAAATGAGTGTGATTTGGGAACCTGGGGAATGCGGACGACGTTGCAGGTTGATGTCATTCATTGTGTCGTTTGATCTTTCAAAAGTAATTTCAGAGACAACCGCCTCCGATTCCTGGAACTCGGCGAGGGCCCGGCGGCTGTCCTCTGCTCTCAGCGTCCTGGGAAGAGACTGCGACGGCCGGCCTGGAGGTAGAAAGGACTCCCGTTCCTCCTCCTCCTCCTCCTCCTCGTCCCCCTCGTCCTCCGCCCATGGTGAACTCCACGCGGAAGGCCTTGCGGCAAGCGCTCTGCTGCTCTCCTTGGCCAACGAGGTGGCGGCGGCGGCGGCAGCACCTGTTGTCAAGGCGAAGGAGAGTCTGCTTCTGCACCCGTCCTCCCTGTCGCCATGCCACGTCACCGTCCAGGACTCCATGATGGAAAGCACCCCGCCGCCGGACGCCATGATGGACCGAGGAGAGGCGGGGCAGATGATGAAGCGATGTGACCGGTAAGCGGCTCAGACTCTCTCTCTCTGTCATGGACTTAACCATTTTATGTAGACTAATACTAACTTTATTATATGATAGCACCGTCCTAGCCGTGAGCCACAGAGTGCTGCACAACATGGACAGGAATAAAAACAACAATCGCAAGAGAAATAAGGAAAATAAGATTATGATAATCGTAATAAACAAGAATTAACCATACATTCAAGCAAATGAAATAAAACGACATCAGTAAAAAGGTAGGAAAAACAAAAACGTTATTTATAGGAATGCTTTTTTGAAACAAATGGGTTTTTAAGTGGTGCAACCACTTCTACATCCAGCTTTGTCCATGTACCTACCTGTGTACCTGTGTGTGTGTCTTTGAGCCTGAGTATGTTACTTATTTATACCAGAAGGGGGCGCCAGAAACAGAGAGGGGGGTAGTGCTGTGTCTCTAATGAGAGAGCGAGCGAGCGAGAGAGAGAGAGAGAGAGAGAGGGGGGGGGGGGGTGATTTTTAATAGAGTGAGGCGATTTTCGTGGGGTGATTTTTGGGGGCACGGTGGCACAGTTGGTAGTGCTGTCGCCTCACAGCTAGAAGGTCCTGGGTTCGATTCCCTCTCAGGACGCTGTGGGTGCTGGTGGCACGTTTCCTCCCCCGCATCATCAGTGCCCATACCCGAAGGCGGGGGTTGGCGAAAGGGCCTTTCTGTGTGGAGTTTGCATGTTCTCCCCGTGTCCCCTAGGGTAGGTACCCTCACAAAAAACATGCAGTAATCCTGGTGTCTAAACTGCCTCCCCCTGTCCAGCCGGGGCGCCTGATGGAGGGGAAAGGAACTGGTTGGAATAACGTGTTCCTTCCATGCGCTACGTCCAACCAGGGAAACTACCCCCTGTCAGGTGTAAAGGAGCAACTTGGACACTCAGGCATGAAGGAAGCCTGAGTTCAAGTCCGTTGCTCTCCCCAGGTTGGCGGAGGGTGTGTAGAGCCCAGGATCACATTAGATCATTGACACAGGGGTGAAAAATGGGTTACAAAATCGTGGGATAAAAATTATTTAAAAAAAAATAGAGTGAGGCGATTTTCTTTTCTGGTAGATTTTATGGTGAAGTCAACGACTCGCTTGCAAGGCCTGGGAATCGTATTGAACTGCTGCAGGAGAGAGCACTGCAATACCTTTAGCGTAAGTACTGTGAAAAATAAACATCCCGGCCGTTTCAACTCGTATGAATATGAAGAATCAACGAGAAAGCGCTATTGTTACTGCTACTGAATTTGTTAAATTGTTGCTAGAAACAGACTGTATCATATATGAGTGAGTGACTGTCGCAAACGATACAGAGACACCTACCTCCCTGACAATAACGCCAGGACAGCTTGTTTATTTTTCCGACCACAATGCTAATAATATGAAACTATTTTAAGATGACCCCTATGTTCTCCATAGAGCAATTCCTTCTGTGAACCAGGCAGAACCAGGGGATGAGCGAGTGACGTCAGGACTTTGGCGCTCTATGTGTGCTGTACCATAGTCCTGTTGAGTTGAACTGAAGTTGCATTGACTTTCAGTGTCCTTCTTAGTTGTTTAGTGGAGCCCCAAAAATACCCCTTGGCGGCTCGCTAAAAGGAGTATAGTTGTGTCCTAATAGTATGTTGTAGGAATGAAGAGGAGTATACTGCTTCACCTCAGCGGCTAACACTGAGGTCACAGCTTCTCCCATGTGACATGAGTTGGGAGGAAAAGCAGCCTTTTAGTAGATTCCTTCTCTTTATCCTGGCCGGGCATTAGTCACTTACCATGGCCATTGACATTTTTGCTCACCAACAAGTGCCTTAATTATAACCTGAAACATAATTCAGAATGGGCTTACGTTCATCATTAAATTCATTATTAATTAAGCAGGCTACTCACCAAAATAGACAAATACACGACAAGGGTTTTTGATTTTCCAAAAGTTAGAAGATTTATTATAAACTTACAAAAATTATATAAATGTAAAAGGAAAATAAATAGAATCAGATTTGTTCAGATGGGAAAACTATAGATATACTGTAGATAGAAGTACTAACTCTACTAAGTTACTAAACTTCATAGGCTATCTACTTTGTTTGAAAGTTTTAAGGCTAAGAGCAAATTCATCAGCGGTCTGGTACTTCTCCTCTGGTTTGTTGTCTTTTTTTGATAGACCTCGATTCATTTGCTGATGGCTGGCGCCAAATAACTCGCTGTCTGGTTAGTGAGGGGAAAACCCACATTCCCATGTCAACTATTTTGTTTATGGGCCTTCACCATCGCATAAGAAATCCTTTGCCCATGTCATCTTAAATGTCTTTCTCTATATAACTAAGACATAAACTACCACATATTGATGCCACTTTCACTATTCTACTTAGTCCATAGGAGGCGAAAATAATCATCCTTTTTTTTTTACTTAAACTTAAGCACAGAAAATTGGTTGCTAATTATAGTATGATTTTCAGAGGTGAACAGTAATTGAGTAAATGTCTGAGTACCGTAATTATTTGTTAATTCTGAGGAATTGTACCTTTGTACATGTATATTTCCTTTATCTTTTTACAAATACTTTTCTTGTAACGTTACGGTGTACTTTAGGTGTAATCAAGTGAATTTCTACACTTTATTGTTGAACTACCCCACAATGCTGTGTTACTCCAATGCTGAGAGCTAGTCCTATTCACCTCTGAATCTTATCATAATACAAAATAAAAATCACACCTGTGTGAACTGAGGGGCACTAATATATATAAGTCTAACTCATGTTGATTAGGTGATGTAAAACAAAGGGTGCCAAAACAAACATTAAATGCCATTAACAATAAAGAGACAATATGACGTAATGAGGGACAATATGACATACATTTTCCCTTCATTGTCAATGGCGTTTTTAAAACAAACATTGTACTAAAAACAAACATTAAACCTGTGTATAGCGCCCCTCAAAAAACACAATAAAATGTACTCCTAGCAGGGTCTGCCACATCAGCCTTATAGAGTGGTCCCGACATGGGGTGCACCGTGCAAGAGGGGGTGGGAATGTAATCTCTCCTAGAGACTTTAGGAAACCAGGGGGGGGGGGGGGGGGGGGGTCACAATAGGTCAGCCAGACGGCTTTCTAATCTCCTAATTCCGGGGGATAACATGCAAGTTTGCTGTTTCTTTCCATTTTATCCTCATCATAGTGAGGATAAAATAGATTCAAACTAAAAACACTTGGGTGAACAACACCAATGATCTCATCAAACCAATGACATTAATCACCACTAAACTGCCGTCTTCCCGATTTGGCCTCTTTATCAGCGTGCCTGTTGTAGATGTCTAGCAGATTTATCTTCACCCCCGGACCTTGGCACCGTTGTCTTCAAAACTCCCCTCGACGGTGGTAGTAGGGCCTCACAGTGGGTCCGTCTTGGCCGTGACCCCTGACGTAACCTCGGCCGTATCTTGCTGCACATCCTTCTCTGGAGTTGTTGTTGTTTAAGACGCCCCATAGCCGGGATTTACGATTTCTCAGATATGGATTGAAACCCGCCTGTCGGGGATCAATGTTCCCTTTGTTACATTTAGAACAGATAAAAAATATGTGATTCATTTGCGATTAATCACGATTAATTACGATTGACAGCCCTAATATATATATACGTACATAGCAAATATAGTCCCATAGCTGGGGGGTGTGTGTATATATATATATATATATATATATATATATATATATATATACATACATACGTACATGGTAGATATAAACACCTTTGAATAGTTCAGATAGCAAATCTAAAAGCTCACATCATGTCGATGTAGATCGGCTAGAAGTTTAGGGATAAGACGTATAGTAACGGAAATAGAGCCACAAGGGCCCTATTTTGCACCACCTCTTATCCCTAAACTTATTTCTCATGTTTAATATTTTGAAAAACATTTAAAAATCGTTGGTTTGTCAAGATAGTAAAACATGTCAAATAAGTTGTAGTTTTCTTTTAGGCTTTTTTAACCAAAAACCTGGTTGAATTTAATTGATATTAAATCTATTATAACATTGCTTAAGTTGATCACGTGCCAAAAGCGGTGGACAGAAACTGGTGGACACAAACTGGTGGACATGTGCCCTTGCCCCAACAGGGGCAGAAACAGGGCCACAAGGCCTTTTAACCACGCTATTTACACACACTACAACTCGCTTACAATTCGCAAACCTGGCAACACTGCTCCGTCTTCTCATAGGCCCTCCAGGCCCGCCCCCACACTACTTTTCAGTCTCACAATCGGCCATCTTGCTTTATATTTAGATGGGCGAGTGGACATTTAATGCAAATAAATTAATTATAGGTCCAGCATATTATAACATTGCTTAAGTTGATCACGTGCCAAAAGCGGTGGACAGAAACTGGTGGACACAAACTGGTGGACATGTGCCCTTGCCCCAACAGGGGCAGAAACAGGGCCACAAGGCCTTTTAACCACGCTATTTACACACACTACAACTCGCTTACAATTCGCAAACCTGGCAACACTGCTCCGTCTTCTCATAGGCCCTCCAGGCCCGCCCCCACACTACTTTTCAGTCTCACAATCGGCCATCTTGCTTTATATTTAGATGGGCGAGTGGACATTTAATGCAAATAAATTAATTATAGGTCCAGCAAGCAAATCATGATGGTCTGTTTGTGCTCAATAGGTCACAATTACATTCCGATTTTAGGTGTTGTGCTTTGTATGACATTTTGGCCAGTAGTAGGCTTATATCTATCTCAGCTTTGGCCTGATAGCACACATGCTAACAGTGGTGAACACAACGTTAGCAGCATTTGATGACAGGTTTGGTCACAGTCGCGATACTTTTCAGTTGTGTGGTACTTTTATATTGATTTAACTGTAACAGAAAGTTCTACCCAGACTAGACAGTCCCATCTCTCACGGAGCTGGGACTGACAGTACAGAGACGAGTCGAGGAGCAGAGCAGGCGCAGCAGCACATATCCAGCTAGCGAGCTAGAAGCCACAGGTGTTGCCACTATAACTCTATGGTAGAAACAAGCCACCTAGGTCTATACAAAATAAGACAAAAAGAAGCAACACTGGTCGTTTCTGGCCAGTGTTGCCAAATAAGCTATTGGTAAGTAATTTAATTTAATTTAATTTATAAGCGATTTTGGGATTATTTTTGTAGATTGAAAAAATATTGGGGGTCCTTTGCTCTTGGCATGAAAATGTTTGAGAACCACTGCTCTAAAACAATATTAGACAAAGTTTGAGCCACAAACACATTGCTCTCTCTTCTCCTTTTCTATAAATTAAATAGGCCTATTCATGATTCTGCTTATAGAGAAGTAGCCTATGTTAGTTTGTTTTATGGACTTGAGAGCTACTTTCAAATCCCTTTCTCACAATCTACAACAGAACATTATCATTGTCATTGTGCTATAATAATAACTAATAACCCATCCGATGTGGAGTCAACTCCCACAATTTCCTTCTTCCCATAGTGCGTGGCGAAGTAACTCTGGGATTGAGTGGCCGCATAGCGGCCACGAAATTCTAGTAATGTACAATGGTATATTTAATACATTTACTGTATATCCGGATTGTTGCAAATAGCTGATGTGCAAGCTCACAACGTGTAACCATTGTTACCTGCTCTCTGACTAAATGACATCTTTAGAAAGTCCTGTGTGACTTCTCTGGTGGTGTTTGAGATCTCTGTTCAGGCGGAACCCTTTCTCACACTGGTCACAGTGGTAGGGTTTATCTCCTGTATGAATTATCTGGTGTTTTTTTAGTTTATCGCTGCGGCTGAACCTAGTCCCACACTGGTCACAGGCGTAGGGCTTCTTTCCGGTATGAGTTCTCAGGTGAGTTTTGAGAGTACTGCTGCAGCGGAACCTAGTCCCACAGTCGTCACAGGCGTAGGGCTTCTCTCCGGTATGAGTTCTCAGGTGAGTTTTGAGAGTAACGCTCTGGCGGAACCTAGTCCCACAGTGGTCACAGGCGTAGGGCTTCTCTCCGGTATGAATCATCCGGTGTTGTTTGAGATGACCGCTCAGTCTGAACCTACTCCCACAGTGGTCACAGGCGTAGGGCTTCTCTCCTGTGTGAGTTCTCTGGTGTTGTTTGAGACCTCCATCCTGGCTGAACCGTTTCTCACACTGGTCACAGGCGTAGGGCTTCTCTCCGGTATGAGTTCTCAGGTGTATTTTGAGAGCACGGCTCTGGTGGAACCTAGTCCCACAGTGGTCACAGGTGTAGGCCTTCTCTCCTGTGTGAATTATCTGGTGTTGTTTGAGATGACCGCTCAGTCTGAACCTACTCCCACAGTGGTCACAGGCGTAGGGCTTCTCTCCGGTATGAGTTCTCCTGTGTTGTTTGAGATGACAGCTCAGTCTAAACCTAATCCCACAGTGGTCACAGGCGTAGGGCTTCTCTCCTGTATGAATTCTCTGGTGTTGTTTGAGATTATCGCGGCGGCTGAACCTAGTTCCACACTGGTCACAGGCGTAGGGCTTCTCTCCTGTATGAATTCTCTGGTGAAGTCTGAGATTTTTTTTTGTGCTGAACCGTTTCCCACATTGGTCACACTCACAGGTGTAGTACTTCTCTCCTGTGTGAATTCTCTGGTGTTGTTTGAGATTACCTCTCTGGCGGAACCTAGTCCCACAGTCGTCACAGGCGTAGGGCTTCTCTCCTGCGTGAATTCTCTGGTGACGTTGGAGACTACCTCTCTGGCTGAACCTAGTCCCACATTGGTCACAGTGGTAGGGTTTATCTCCTGTATGAATTATCTGGTGTTCTTTGAGAGCACCGCTCTGGCGGAACCTAGTCCCACAGTGGTCACAGGCGTAGGGCTTCTCTCCTGTGTGAATTCTCTGGTGTCGTTTGAGATTACCTCTCTGGCGGAACCTAGTCCCACAGTCGTCACAGGCGTAGGGCTTCTCTCCTGTGTGAATTATCTGGTGTTGATTAAGATGTCTATTTCTGCTGTAGATATGTTTGAGTTGGGCAGGAACGACATCTGGGATGGAGACTGAGGAGAGAGGGAAAACACTTGAATAATATGTTTTAAAATAACATGCAAGCTGTGTTGTATTATTACCAACTGATAATGTTCTACATTTAGGCCTGCCAGGCAGTGATTGGCTTATAGCATGTTATGTAGACAGCATAAGTGCATTGTATGTGCTATTGTCATAGCACGTCATAGTACATATGTATAGCATAGTAGTATAGATGTATAGCTTATATGTATAGTTTCATTATAGATATTCCACTGTTACTTTCTTAGCTTACGCATGTTTCATGATAAATGTTTTTATGTGATGTATTCCCATGCTTTTTTGTTCTTGCTTAATGTAAGTCGCTCTGGATTAAGAGCGTCTGCTAAATGCCTAAATTGTAAATTGTAATTGGCCATTGGAACATTCCTGGCCTGACCTCCTGGCCCCCTCCCCCCCCCCCCCCCCCCCCCTCGGGAATGCAAGCATCTAGCGGCCTGTCTGCAGGGACTGGACCAACCCCTCCCCTGCCTCTCTACACAGACACACACACACACACACACACACATACACACACACACACACACACTTCTGTTTTTTGAGTGGTGCAACCACTCCTACAATCAGCAATGTCCATGTACCTACGTGTGTGTGTACCTGTGCACATGAGCCTGAGTATGTTACTGATTTATACCAGTAGGGGGCGGCAGAAACAGAGGGAGGGGTAGTGCTGTGTAATGAGAGAGAGAGAGAGAGAGAGGGAGAGAGAGGGAGAGGGAGAGGGAGAGAGTGAGGGAGGTGTGGGGGGGGGGGGGGGGAATTGCACCACTCAGTTCACACGTGTGTGATTTTTATTTTAAATTTTAGTTTTAGTTGTACATTTGTATTGCATTTTTTTTATTCAGGACCCCCAGGAAGACTAGAGGCTCAGTCATGCGTCTCTACTCTCTAATGGGGATCCTTCAATACACACACACACACACACACACACACACACACACACACACACACAGCTCATGTACAGGTCAGTGCTACTGTAGGAGGAAGCATTACTCTGTTACTCTAACATTTCTGTACACGTGCCTTCTGATGAAGATGCGGAATAAACGTGACATCAAGCATGCACATACCTATTCTGTGTAACTTGATCACAGGCTGCTTCAGCATGGCTGCCTGGTAGATCTGTTCCTTCTCTGACACAGCGGCTGAAAAGCTGTCGGGCGACGTCTCTCTTTTAGAAGAAGCCCCAACTAGTCCATCTCCTTCGGTCCATTCCGATGGTCCACATTTGAGGCCCGCTTTTACCGTCTGGGACGTGACTTTACTCGCTGACATGTTGTGGTCTTGACTCAGTCCTCTGCTCCGCTTCCTGACCAAACTCTCCGGACAGAAGAGCGCTTACATAACCAGGACCAGCCCACTCTCCGCCCACTCTCCACCCACTCTCCTCCCACCCTTCAAAAAGAAAGAAAAAAAAAAATATATATATATATATATATATAAAATATTTTTCAGGAAATTAGCAATAGAGCCTCATCAAAGTTGGTGTTTGTAACTTTATATATTTTCAATTACTTCCATGAGAGGGGGAGTGGTGGTGGAGTTGGTTGCTTTAGCAGACATTTTGAGGGTCCAATGGAGTTAAGAGGTTTTGTCCAAAGCACTTTATACTACTTTCCATTGGTTAAATATTTTCGAAACAACACACAGATGTATAAAGGGTGTTCAATAGCACTGGTTTCATGCAAAAAAAAAACCCTCAAAAATGGAGTTATGAGGTTTCCTCCCGACAGCAATGATATGTAATATAATTATAAATATAATATGTTGTTCAGTACATCTGACTGCTTGTGATCGACTGATTGAAAAATGTGCCATGTTGTGCAGTAATATGGAAAAGTGTGATGCTCTGCAATGCATCAGAGAATGGAGTCGTTACCTGGTGAATCGTAATGAGGATACAGGGACACACAAAGCTCCGTATAGGAGTGGTTGAACCACGCAGAGAAAAAGACTCGCCCGTTAGGGGTCTGTAACTTTGTGAGCGTGCCAAAGGAACCAAATGGACCCAATTAGGGCAAGCACTGAAGATTTTACACTAGCATAGATTGGGAACGCAGTATAGCGTAGTTCAGCTATTCTCAAACTTTTCCCATTCATGTCATTAATACACATGATTTCCATTAATACACCTTTTTTTTTAATGGAACCCATCTACACTATGGTCATTGCACCCTGAAAGTTACAACTGTCTGTGTGCATTTCCTCTCCCAGGTTCGGCCCCATCCAGACCAAGACCAAGAAGGATGCTAAGCTGGATACCAGCGTCTCCAGCTGTGACGGTATATGGGGTTTTTATTACCGCGGTGAAAACTCAGAGATGTCGGATGTCCCAACTCAAACCCAAAATGTGCCGCCTGCGACCATCTAAATCACAGTCTAAACGTCCCGTTGAAAGAGAGTTGCATCAGTGCTTGAGCTCAACGATTTCCCATCGCGTTGGTTATGCATTCTTCTCGTTTCTAGTTATCTCTGAGTCTGAGCACACAAAATAAATGTAAGGTTGGTTTTGGCAATCCATGTTTGAATATATGTTGTTACTACTAGCCCTTACCCGTTATGAGAGATATTTGCCCCCATCTTGTGGCCGTGGGGGGTACTGCGCCCGGGCGCATTGCCCATCGTGTGGTGATGTAAAAACAATATTTGTATGGCATGGAGAGATGTGTGCTAATAGTGTGGCTCGGTCGGAGATAGACCACGGACAAAGACCACGGCTGTAAACGGCTGTTTTTATTCACTAATAAATTCATTATTAATCATTAATGTGTCAAATGGAAAAAAGGGCTCCGTTACGCCCTCCATATAATTATGGTCCATGCCTGTGTGAAAAGTGGGAGTGATTCGTGCAGTCAATGATGAGATAACGCGCTGTCAGTGACATTCAGACATTCAGACAGACATTCAGACATTCGCTGAATTATAGTATGATGATGATGATGATATTCTCCGTTTACAATGGACGTCAGTGGTGGGAAATGGTACAGATGTTTTACTCCAGTAAAAGTCTAAATACTGCAATGTAGGAATACTCTCAATTCAAAATGTACTTGTGTAAAAGTACAGAAGTATTGGCGTCAAAATGCACTTAAAGTACCAAAAGTAAAAGTACTCACAATGCAGAATGTCTCATTTCAAGTTTTCAAGTATATAAACATCTTTTGAAAATGGCAGATCTATAAGCTCACAATGTGAGCTTATAGCTTTTGAGCCCCTGTATAGCTTATGAGCCCCTGTATTTTCAAATGGCTGAAATGTATATAGGGCTCAAGTGATTACTGTTTGCTTTGCAATAGTAATCAAAATCTACAAAGTAACTAGTAACTAAAGTTTTCTAATACATGTAGTGGAGTAAAAGTGCAATATTTGCCTCTGAGATGTAGTGAAGTAGAAGTAAAAGAAATTGGAAATACTCAAGTAAAAAGAAAATGGGGAAAAGAAATCACACCCGTGTGCAGTGAGGGGCGCTCTTATCATTGTCTACATCATCTCATGCCGGCCAATGATAATTTGCGTCCTCACTTTGGTCTTCAAATCAATCAAGTTTGTGTTCATGCAATTTCTGCGTTTGCACAAACACTCAAAACTAGCCATCCATTGTCAATGGCATTCAATGTTTCTGTTAGGACAAACACTCAAAGCTGGCTATTCATTGTCAATGGCATTCAATGTTCCTGCTAGGACAAAAACTCAAAGCTGGCTATTCATTGTCAATGGCATCCGATGTTTGTGTTATGACAATGTCTGTTTACACAAACCTGCAAAGCTGGACATAGGGGGGGCTAGCACCCTTCAAAAATACCTCAAAATTGTACTTAAGTATTAAGTAAGTGGGGCATGAAAGTCTACTCTCTCTTTTAATTGTGCAATTTGAATTGCTTGAAATATCCTACCAATTTTATATGACATGCCTTTTACAAAAATATCTTTTTCACATTTATTATTAGTTTTATACATTTTAGGAGTGAAAACGTATGTTTAGAGGCCTGTGACAGCCTCTCAGCTGGTCAAACAATGCTGCTCCGCTGTTCTACGACAGAAAAACAGCCGAGTACAAAGCGTATGACAGCTCCCGACCAGACGTGATTTTTGTCCTGGCACAAGTTCAATTTCAAGCTTTGGCGGAAATGGTAAATGCCGACAATTGCTGTAATTTCGGCGTGCACCCATATTTTCGCGTACGCACGGTTGATAAATGAGGGCCACAGTGTCTATTCTGCGTCATGATAATGTACGATGATAAGAGAACCCCTCACTTCACACGGATCCCTCTCCCTGATATACAGATGCAGTTATTGAAGAGGCTGTCTCACTAGCTTCACCTATTAAAAATTTGAGACCAGATTCTACAAACGTCTTCTAAATCATGACACTTTTCTGAAAAACCTTTGAGTGGTTCTCAAACTATTTCATGTCAAGGACCCCAACAATTATATGTAATTGGCTGCAGGCCCACATCTGAAAATATGTTGTTCCATGAGGGACCCCCAGCAGCAAACATTTGAGTTAAAGCGTTTGCGGTGAAAGAATAAATATATTCAAAGATTTGCACACGTTTTCACTATTTAAATGAAAAAAATCTGCTATGTTTCAATAGCTAACGTTAAAAATAACGGTTAAAGTTATTTAAAGCTAAGGTCACCTGCATTCCAGTTAGTTCATTTTCAGTTGATGGTGTGTGCATATGCATACCATCCCGTTAACAGTGTAAATGTGTTTTTCATAACCACCCACAGATGAGGAAACATCATTACAGAAAGATGTAGAGGACGGCCAGCCGTCGGACAGAGGCTCACCTGCCAGCAACCTGACGCCAACCACGATGGTCTCTGGCATGTCGGAGACGACTTCAGCCTCTCGCGACTCCGGCGTCCTGGCTAGGAAAAGGAAAAGGTACTCAAATGCTTCACATTAAAGGAGAATTTCCATACTAAAAGGCTTTCTTACCTTTCTTTCTAGTTGTTACGTCCCCACCAAAGAGGTCCAGGTGTTATTTTGTGCAAAAGCTCCTTATTGGCTGTTTCCCCTACCATAAGCCCTAAATGAATTGCATTGAATTGAATGGGAATTGAATGGGGCTATGGGGTGTTGTGCTAATTTGCTTATTTCCATCGCTCAAAATTATAATTTCTTTGTATACCGGTATATCCTCTCTTCATAATGTAAATAATATCCCAAGCGGCACACTTTACTACTTCTTTCGATGGAAATAAGCAAACTAGCATAACACCCCATAGCCCCATTCAATTTCCATTCAATGCAATGCAATTCATTGAGGGCTTATGGTAGGGAAAATAGCCAATAAGGAGTTTTTGCACAAAGAAACACCTGGACCTCTTTGGTGGGGACGTAACAACTACAAAGAAAGGTAAGAAAGATAAGAAAGCATTCTAGCATGGAATTCTCCTTTAAGTAAAAGGTGTGTGTGAGACATTTGTCGATGTTTTCTTCTCTCCATTGTGGTCCAACTGAAGCCATGGACAGAGAACTTGTTCTCCGACACATGTTTGAAGAGGACAGCAACATGGAGGAATTCCTTGGATTCCCTGCCACTGGTATGGAAGAGTATTGTAATGTTAACCACTTGTTCTTGATGGAACTGGCCCGAGTTAGCTTTGCTCTTCTATAGGGAAAAAACGGGCTGACGTCACTGGTAGGTTGACGGCCTACCGCCGTCATCTTGGATGTGTCTAGCCTACATGTTGTAGGATATGTACCTGTAGGCTGGAAATACTTCTTCTACTTCTACTTAATCGACAAATTCAGAATAAAGGGGCTGTAGAGAAGAAATAATCCCACACACTGTCTTCACTTGAGTTAGATTTATTGAGCAACGTTTCGAACATGCCTGATTAATGTCTGACGACTGAAACGCTCGTGCTTTATATTGTACAAACCCCAATTTCAATGAAGCTGGGACGTTGTGTAAAACATAAATGAAAACAGAATACAACAATTTACAAATCCTCTTCAACCGGGGTGGTGGTGGCTCAGGGGTAGAGTGACTGGATGGTGACCGCAAGGTTGCCAGTTTGAACTCGGGCTCCCCCAGAGTTAGTGTCGAAGTGTCCTTGAGCAAGACACTGAACCCCAGCAAATATTCATTCATTTTTAATTTGATGCCTGCAATCAAACAAAAATGTTTTTCAAAATTGTAAAAAAATGGCAAAGCGGTTTAGGGATAATGGGTGGACGAAAATAGAGCCAATGGTGTCTATTTTTGTCCTACACAGACATTAAATTCCCATTGACAATGAATGGAGAATTTTACGTCATAGTGACTGAGCAAATGGGCATAGTGTCTATTTTTGCGTCATGATGATGTACAATGATAAGATCACGGGTGTGAGTTTTAGCCTTTACGTTTGGATATTTGCTGCGTGAAAGAACTAGCATTATCTTGATCACAGCTTGTCAGAAGCCTCTATCAACTGATCCCCCTCCCTGATATATTACAGATACTGCAGTTATTGAAGAGGCATGTCTCACTAGTTTCACGTGAAAGCAGTTCCACCCATTGAGACCAGATTCTACAAACGTTATATCATGACAGTTTTCCGAAAAACCTGTTTCTATATCAGTGGTTCTCAAACTATTTCATGTCAAGGACGACCAACAATTAGTATGTAATTGGCTGCAGGCCCCTATCAGAAAATATGTTGTTCCAGGGACCCCCAGCAGCAAACATTTTAGTTAAAGCGTTTGTGGTGAAAGCATACTATACATATTCAAAGATTTTCACACGTTTTCACTGTTTAAAATAATGGTTGAAGTTATTTAAAGCTAAGGTGACCTGCATTCCAGTTTGTATTTCAGTTGACGGTGCATGCACATGCGTACCATACCATTAACAGTGTAGATGTGTGTTTTTCATAACCACCCACAGATGAGGAAACGTCAGTACAGAAAGAGGACGGCCAGCCGTCGGACAGAGGCTCACCTGACGGCAACCTGACGCCAACCACGATGGTGTCTGGCATTTCGGAGACGAGCTCGGCCTCTCGCGACTCCGGCATCCTGGCTAAAGACTCTAATGCCGAGCCTGGTGGTAGCATGGACTCCCAGTCCGCTTCCTCCCCTTCCACACGGAGTGACCTCTGCGCAGAAGGGCTGACGGGCGTCGTAAAGCAGCTTGCGGCGGAATCTCCCACCGAGGTGGTGGTGATGACGCCGCAGCCGTCCTCTGCTCTTAGTATGGACTCTGGCGTCCTAGCTGAAGACTCCAATACCGAGCCGGGAGGTAGCAAGGACTCTCAGGCCTCTTCCGCCCAGGGCGAACTGTACGCGGAACCCACAGAGCAGCAGCTTCCAGCACATTCTCTCTCTTCGGCTGAGGTGATGGCCGCACATCCGCCGCCTGCTCTGGTCATAGACTTCAGCATCCTGGGAGAATACTCTAATGCCGACCCCGGAGGTAGCGAGGACTCCCAGTCCTCTTCCACCCGGGGTGCACTCTTCTCAGACGGGCTGACACGCACTGAAAAGCAGCTTCCTGTAGAATCTCCCACTGAGGTGATGACTCCGCAGGTGTCCCCTGCTCTCATCATAGACTTCAGCGTCCTGGGAAAAGCCTCCGAGCCTGGAGGTAGCTCAGTCGAACCGCAGTCCCCTTTCACCCGGGGTGAACTGTACTCGGACGGGCTGACAAGTTTGGACTGCCAGCTTCCAGCGGAATCTCCCACTGGGGTGAGGGACCAGCAGCCATCCTCTGATCTCAGTGTAGACCCCGGCATCCTCGGTAAAGACTCTACTGCTGAGCCTGCAGGTAGCAAGGACTCCCAGGCACCCTCAGCCCCGGGTGAATTCTACTCTGAATGGCTGGGAAGCACGGAGCAGCAGCTCCCAGCGGAATCTGCCGCGGACATCCCACCGGCAACGTTCGCCCGCAGGGCCTCCAACTGCCGGGAGTACGGTCTGCCTCACCGGAATGCCTCAGGAATGCCTCACCCGACACGGCAGGTAACAGCCCCCAACCTGTCGCAAACGGAAGGGGGAGGCCGAGAGCTGGGAGCAGCAGCTCCCAGCGGAATCTGCCGCGGACATCCCACCGGCAACGTTCGCCCGCAGGGCCTCCAACTGCCGGGAGTACGGTCGGCCTCACCGGAATGCCTCAGGAATGCCTCACCCGACACGGCAGGTAACGGCAGCCAACCTGTCGCAAAGAGAAGGGGGAGGCCGAGGAAGACCGCAGCAGCAGCAGCAGCAGCAGCAGCAGTAGCAGCAGCAGTAGCAGCAGCAGCAGCAGCACGGAGAGCGGAGAGTTTGCAGAGAGCCTGCACATTGCTGAAGCCACCATATATGGAGTCAACATCTATGGTCACCGACCGGGACTCCGTCCTGGGGCGCAGCATGGACCTGGCCAGAGACCAGGCAACCAGATTAACAGAGAAGATGTCCCCTCAGCCGGTCAAACGCAGCCGGTAAACAGCACACATCTGTCATGTTATGTCGACCTTTTTGGTTGGCGTCCTCTGTAATGTCAGTCTTCTCGCGGCTGCCCATCGTTCGGCAAAGCAGAAAAAACTAAAAAATATGTTTCTATCCAAAATGACTTAAAGGACAACTTTAGTTTTTTTCAACCAAGGTTCATGTTTTAGGTTGTTATTAGAGAAAGTAAAAGATGAGTGTAATTCTTTTTTTCATTTGCTGCTTTCTTTCGTTTTAGGACGTTAAATATGTATTTTTGTTTTACAAAATATCATCGATTAACTTTTATTATTTACTATAGTCCTACTAGACCCCATACATTTACATCTGGCCACAGAAGATCACATGATCTACTGAATATGAAGGTAGCCTACTGGGGGGAAGCCAGTGTCGTATGCAGTAGGCTCAATATGTCAGTTTGACACATCATTCAGTAGATCTCGTGATCTTTTGTGGCCAGATGTAATTTCTTGGGGTCTAGTAGGACTATAGTAAATAATAAAAAAAAAAATCGCTATAACATTTAATAAAGAAATACATATTTTTTGTCCCATGCTCGAATGCCCCCGCCCCCTGTCAAAAACAGCTAAAATCCCTAAAACGAAAGAAAGCAGCAAATCATCTTTTACTTTCTCTAATAACCTTGGTGGAAAAAAAACTAAAGTTGTCCTTTAACAGCACAGGAATACTCTTGGTACGACATAAATGCCAGAGCTTAAATCGGCATGTACGATAGAATAGAGCTAGTAATCGTCAGCATTGCTAACACTTTCCTCAGTTTCATCCATGCAAACTCATGGTAAAATCTGTGATTTCTACCCGATCGTTTTAAAAGTTACTGTCTTGTTGGCTTGTGTCTAATGTAAATGTATTAACAATGATATTTTGTTAAAACTGTAGCTATTTAAGTATATAAGTAGCTATTTATATCCTCCTGGGGCACTAGTTCCGAAAGCTTGGTCTCAGAGAGCATACACAGAACAAAGGGAGCCCAGTAAACAAAGTAAATGCAAACCCCTGCTAATGGACACTATGCATGATGGGATAGATAGATGGATCAGTAGTAGTTAACTCTGAGTGTGAGCCATCAAATTACCGGCAGTGTTTTCTCTACTTAAGAGTTTTAACTTCAGTTCTATGAGCTGTAGTCTCAAAACAATTCACTACATAAAGAAAAACAAGATAGATCTGGACATTTCTTTTTCAACTTGGTCCCAAGTAATTTCAAACTGTCTATTGCAGCTTGGCCATCGAGGACAAGGAGGCCTCGAGGACAAGGAGGTGCAGGCCTCAAGGACAAGGACGACAAGGAGGACAAGAAGGTGGCTCGAGGACAATCGAGGACAAGGAGGTGGCTGTCGATGGCAGCCGTAGCAAAATGGAATACTTTGGCTTTGAGGACCTGGGCAAGAGTGACAGCGACGAGGAGAGAACCCAGGCCAAGGTGACGATGGAGGCAGCCCTGAGCACCCGCATGGACGTCCTCCAGACACAGGACTCTCAGGACAACCAGTCCAGCAGCAACACAGGTGGGCCTGAGACAGCATGGAGCATAACCCTACCGAGCATTTGTCGTAGAAACGTGCAGCAACCATTAAGACTATGGGAACATGACCAACCAGAAAATCGGTTATGAGTCAACCGGTAGCTGTCTGTCCTTATCTCTCACTATAATCAGAACATGGTCAAATATAGGTGTGGAAACGACAGTAGAAGTTCACCTTCAACTACCACAACTACAAAAAATTAATAAAAAGGTGGATGAAGTTCAAACATTAAATGGTTCACTCTCATTTATTCTTATGTTTTTGCCTAGACTTCCGGGACCTCCCCGTCTGTAAAGAGGTGGTGTCCACGGAACGCCGAGGGCAGCGGGAGGATGAGGAGCTAGCCAAAAGGCCAGAGGAGGCTCATTGCTCAACGTTGACATTACCGGTGGCGGTGAGTGAGGATTACAACGACAACAGTTGGACAGAGCCTCTGTCCAGCAACTTCAGCGAAACACAAGATGGTGGAGCGTCGCGACCGACTGGCGAGGGGCAGCCCCTCCGTCTGCGCTGGTCTGAATCCGACAGCGATGAGTGGGAGGAGACCAGAGGTGGGACCTCCTCGACCGGACGCGGGAAAAGACGAGCTCTAACTTCGCACGGTGCCAAACCAGACACCGAAGACGGTGGGAGTGAGTGGGCGGAGTCCAAGGAAGCACCACCGGCTTTACAATTAAAAGGACAAAGATTGTCTTTGAGCAACAATGAACCCACGATGAGGATTAGAGGGGAGACGCGTTGTACGGTTTGTGCCAAACAATTTCGTTTTAAGAGTGACCTGATCAGACACAAGATTGTTCACACAGGTGAAACACCCTTTGTTTGTACATTTTGTAGCGCAAGCTATAAAACAAATTCGTATCTTCATAAACACATGACCACCATGCACACAGCCAACAAGCCCTTTAGTTGTACAGTTTGCGGCAAAAGCTTTACTGTAGGTGCATATCTGGAAAAACACATGCTCAGTCACACAGCCTTTGCTTGTACAGTTTGTGATAAAGTCTTTGGTCTAAAGAAGGCTCTGACCGCACATATGAGCACTCATATAGCAAACCCCTTTAGTTGTACGGTTTGTAACAAAAGTTTTGGCCGCAAAATTGCTCTGGACGGACATATTTACGCAAGTCATTTACGGGTAAAAAAGAGAGACGGCATCTATAGGGTCACCATCCTGGACTCCATCGTGGGGCGCAGCATGGACCTGGCCAGAAAGGCAACCAGAGAAGCAACCGAGAAGATGTCCACTCCACCGGTCAAACGCAACCGGTAAACAGCACACATCTGTTATGTTATGTCGACTTTTTCGATTGGCCTCCTCTGTAATGTTGTCAGTCTTTGTTCCTGCCCATTGTTCAGCAAAACAGAAACAAAAAATTCTGAGCACAGGAAGGCTCTTCACATACTTAGAGCATGGTCTGGCATAAACGTAAGCTATATGAATAGAGCTAGCAATCGCTAGCATTGCTAACACTTGCCTCAGTTTCGTCCATAATGTTGCAAACTCAGTACAATCTGATTTCTACCCGAACGTTTTAAAAGTTACTAGTTTGTCCGCTTTGTCTAATGTAAATCTCAAAGAAAGATGTATTAACAATGATATTTTGTAAAAACTGTAGCTGTTTAAATTTAAGTATAGCTATTTGTATCCTCCTGGGGCACTAGTTCCGAATGCTTGGACTCAGAGAGCATACATGGAACAAAGAGAGCCCAGTAAACAAAGGAAATGCAACCCCTGCTATGCATGATGGGATAGATACGTAGATCAGTAGTACTAACTCTGTATGCGAGCCATTCAATTGGTGTTTTCGGCACTTAAGAGTTTTACAGTAACTTGACTTCAATTCCATAAGCTGTAGTCTAAAAACTATTCACTCAATCTAATTAACCAATCTATCTATCATTATTTTGCTATGATTCCCTGCTTTCATAATGAAATGCAAAAACCCTGGACGACTCAGCTCTAGACAAAATAGGTCACATACTGTAGTGTACACTTTAATATTCAAGATAGATTTTTTTTCAACTTGGTCCCAAGTCATTTCAAACTCTCTCTTTCTTTGAGTTACAGCTTGGCCATCGAGGACAAGGAGGGCGGCGGGGTGGCTGTCGATGATGGCACCAGCAGCAAAATGGAATACTTTAGCTTTGAGGACCTGGGCAGGAGTGACAGCGACGAGGAGAGAACCCAGGCCAAGGTGACGATGGAGGCAGCCCTGAGCACCAGCATGGACGTCCTCCAGACACGGGACTCTCAGGACAACCAGTCCAGCAGCAACACAGGTGGGCCTGAGACAGCATGGAGCATAAAACTACAGAACATTTGTCGTAGAAACGTGCAGCTACCGTTAACTACGTATAGACTATGGGAACTTGACCAGCCAGAAATGGGTTATAAGTCAAACGGTATTATGTCTTTCCTTATCTCTCACTATATATAATCAAAATCCAAAGAACAAAGATAGGCATGGAAACAACAGTAGAAGTTCACCTTCAACTACCACAACTACCAAAAAATAAAAAAATTAATGAATGAGTGAATGTATACATAATTAAAGGTGGATAAAGTTCAAACATTTAATGGTTCACTCTCATAAATGTATTCTGTTTTTGCCTAGACTTCCTGCACCTCCCTGTCTGTAAAGAGGTGGTTTCCACGGAACGGCAGCCGAGGAGCCCCATTTTGGTCCAGGAGGAACCAGCCCCTCCTCCCCAGAGTCGAGGGCAGCGGGAGGAGGAGGAGGAGCTAGCCAAAAGGCCAGAGGAGGCTCATTGCTCAACGTTGACATTACCGTCGGCGACGAGTGAAGGTTACAACGACAACAGTTGGACAGAGCCTATTTCCAGCACCTTCAGCGACAACCAGTCCAGCAGCAACACAGGTGGGCCTGAGACAGCATGGAGCATAAAACTACAGAACATTTGTCGTAGAAACGTGCAGCTACCATTAACTATGTGTAGACTTTACTAGACTATGGGAACTTGACCAGCCAGAAATGGGTTATAAGTCAAACGGTATATGTCTTTCCTTATCTCTTTCACCTTCAACTACCACAACTACCAAAAAATAAAAAATAAATTAATTAATGAATGAGTGAATGTATACATAATTAAAGGTGGATAAAGTTCAAACATTTAATGGTTCACTCTCATAAATGTATTCTGTTTTTGCCTAGACTTCTGTAAAGAGGTGGTTTCCACGGAACGGCAGCCGAGGAGCCCCATTTTGGTCCAGGAGGAACCAGCCCCTCCTCCTCAGAGTCGAGGGCAGCGGGAGGAGGAGGAGGAGGATTACAGTTGGACAGAGCCTATTTCCAGCACCTCCAGTTTGTGCCAAACAATTTCGTTCTAAGAGTGACCTGATCAGACACAAGAGTGTTCACACAGGTGAAACACCCTTTGGTTGTAAATTTTGTAGCGCAAGCTATAAAATAAATGCGTATCTTCATAAACACATGACCACCATGCACACAGGCAAAAAGCCCTTTAGTTGTACAGTTTGTGGCAAACAATTTCGTGACAAGAGTCACCTGATCAGACACAAGAGTGTTCACACAGGTGAATCACCCTTTGGTTGTACAATTTGTAGCACAACCTTTAAACAAAATGGGCGTCTTCATAAACACATGACCACCATGCACACGGCCAACAAGCCCTTTAGTTGTACAGTTTGCGGCAAAAGCTTTACTGTAGGTGCATATCTGGAAAAACACATGCTCAGTCACACAGCCTTTGCTTGTACAGTTTGTGATAAAGTCTTTGGTCTAAAGAAGGCTCTGACCGCACATATGAGCACTCGTACAGCAAAACGCTTTAGTTGTACAGTTTGTAACAAAGGTTTTGGCCTCAGAAGTGCTCTGGACGGACATATGTCCAGTCATTTTAGGAAAGAAAAGAGAAAGAGATTGTATTTTGTCAGAAGGTTGCTCTGGAGAGACAAGGGGCATCCATACAGGGGGACGGTGGGAGGATATTTGTGAGGGATGGGGATATGTTTAGAACCACATATGAGAACATACATATCATATGAGAAAAAAAACCTGTTGGTTAAATAGGAACAAATGCTTTTTATTAAAGACGGCACCTGGATTGACACCTGGTACTGTAACTTATACAGAACAAACATGATCATATTTAACACCAAAACATAAAAGTCTGTGATGGACCCAAGGTCACAACGAGAGCTGGATACTGGATAGTTGAAAGGACTTTAGGTTGAAGGCTCTTAGGTAACAAGTTTTCCATAATGAACAGAATGCAGTATTATCAATATTTGCCTTATTGATCATGCCACATCGGGTGGCTTGTCTTTGTCACTATGTTCCATGTGGATGAAGTGGCTGCGTGAGTTCCTCAGGGATTCCAAAGCCTTGCTCTGAGGCTTGTCCACTGTCTTCAGATCAGTTAGTAACCCTCCTGAGCATGACTCAGGCGACATAGCTGTACCTTCTTCTAATAATATATTACCTTTAGTAGTTGTATTTGTTGCTATACTTGGCACAATTTGTCCCCACATTTACCCAAACTATTGAGTATTGGCACTGCAGTAGTTGGGTGTTACCGTGTTAAGTATCTTGCAATGGGACTCTTCGACACATATACTGGGCGGGCAAAGGGGCAAACCTTCTCATTTCCCAGGTGGTTGAATCTTCAGCTATGGCAGACTCCACCCTTTGTGTAGTAGAAGTAGAACACTTTCACACGTGCCTTCAGTCTGATGCTGCTCTATTTCCCGTCCGGTGTATTTGTCTTGAACATAAGACCAGAGCTGGTCCGTAAGGCCCTGGGTGATATCTTGATATCTTTATTGCCTTTGAACATGGCAATGTGTTACCTTTTTATTTACATGAACGTGGTCTATGTAGAGCCATAGAAGAGATCTTGAAAATGGAGCTTGTGCTTTTTTTGTTGCCTTTGAACATGATTTTTTTTCCTGAGCATTAATCTGATTCAGTGTTGTTTTTTTACATTTGAAAGTTCAAAATTTTATTTTTATATATATTTTTATATAAAGTTGAGCCTCTTGCCATTGTTTCCTCAGAACAAAACAAAGTGTGATATATATGCCACAAATGTCAATTTAACACAATTTGTTATATTTTTGACACTTTTGATATACTCTTAACACGACGGTAGTTGCTGTAAGCCGCAAAACGCGTATATCTAGTTTGCGTCCGAGCATAGACATGGTTTATTTTCATACATTGTGTAGACTACTCGTTAATACCCAATAGGTCTATTTTCTCTTTTTTGGGGGGTTGTTTAGTTTGTTAGTTGAACAGTTGAATTACATTTATTTCAAATAATTGAAATCAAAAGGTAAAGTGATCGTCAAAGACAAGATCGACCGATCGTTAATGCTAATCTGAATATGTTTTGATTGGGTTTTGATGTTCCCTCATAATAGAAAAGAAAAACTCCATCCCAAATTAAACCCCATGTTCGGGGTCCCCGGCAGAGAAGGGTGGAGTGTCCTGCCTCAGCTGGGGCAGTTGTTGAAGGTTGTTGTTTTAGGCTAATTAGCACAATAGTACAGTTTTGCAGTCAATTACATAGTAGTGTTTGCAGTTTGACTTACAAGAGGGGCAGGCTGGAAACCGTGCCTTTGGGCCCCAAAGACTTGCATCCACAGTGTTTATTCGAACATCCGACTGTGCTCTCCCTTCTACTGTAAAGGTACCTCATAAGCAACTGTTCTCATGCAACTGTTCTCAAGCATTACATTACACTGATGTAGGCTATGACGCATGTGTTTCTGCAGCGAATAAATACTGATCCATGTTGGTTTCAGAGAAATGTCCTTATTCAAGAATGAGAAATGTCCTTATTCAAGAATGAGAAACATCAGTGGTTATGGTGTTAGTTGTCTTTTTAGATGTATGTATTTTGTGAAAAGAGGTTTGAGGTATAGGCCTATACCTGTATGGTTGAGGGAACGTAAGTATAACTAATTTGCCTTTAAAAAAAAGTTTGGGTCTTTTTTTTTATTGAAATATTTATTAACAGTTTGCAGAATTACACTGATATAATTTGCAGCCATCATCACAAAAGGCTTTTTCAGGCTTTTTTTTTTTTTAATTAGTTCTTCAACATAATTATAATAAAATTAAATATCTGCTAAATCTGATATTTTATTTCACCGATAGGCTATACCGATTACAGATTAATTGGTTTAAGGCCAATATCGTCCGATACCGATGTGTTTGCCGATTAATCTCCCATCATATTTCCCCTTATACTTTATTTGTTTTTCCCCCCCATAGAAGTGTATATCGTACATCTTTAATGTTCTGATTAATTGAACATGGAGGACCCTCATGTAAACAAGTGCTTTTCCTGCAGGTTTTATCCTCAGATTTTGTATTGACCTGTATATTTTCGTTGAACTGTACCCATTCTACAAACTGAATACAAATTTCATGAATGAATGCATGAATAAATAAATTAATCAATCAATCAAGGCCTAAATATGGCGCATTAACAGTGCTTTAGTTTACACAATGTGCATTACCGGTATATTCGTCCAGAGTCAGACAGAAAAACAAAGAGTACTTTATACTAATTTGATTAGATTTGTTATCTTTGGGACCACAATCTATTAGCAGTGCACTGTCATTGTTAGACATGCTTTGATCTGCTATGGCCTGCCATTTGGTCCAGAATTCACTGTTACTGTTATGATGTTATTGTCATTGCTATAGTATACAGGCTAACTCTGGGCGTCTGGGTGAGTGACACCTCGACACGGACAAGTTTGCTCACATCAAAAATGACAACGAGCGACCAAAATCAAATCATGTTCTCTTCGGTGAGCGGGTGAGCCTCAAGAGAGGCGCAGGCATGCATGCGGTATACGTACGGCACATCATCAGTCAGAATCAGATGCTTAATTCAACAAGATACACTCTCCCAGAAGCTGCATGTGTTGGTTCACGCTCACTTCTCCCATTTAAAATGAACACACTTCCGGTCTCCGGAATAGGCTATCCGGAACTAAAGCGGAGACGGCGTGTCTTTTGGCCCTGTTTTACTAGTCAGTCTTGGGCACGTGACCGTGCAGAGTGTCGGCCCAGTTCCTGCTGCATTCATTTGTTTTTGTTTGTAAACCTTCACTTTTTCAGGTGACTGACGAGTCACGACGCATGGTCGGGTCGCTATGGCGTGCACCATGCAGACTCTGGCGTCGATCCACTCCGTCCTCTCCGCGGCGGCGGAGCAGGTCTGCGGGCTCGTGGATTGTCTCGTAACAGAGTACGAGGACCGAGACGTGAGCTCCAAGCTGCAGATCGAGACACAGCGCAGGATACTGGACGAGCTGCTGAAACCCCGCGTCACACTGCACAGAGCAGGTTGGTCGGTGAACAAACATGGTACCAAGTACAAGTTACAACACACTTGTTTTAAAACCACAAGCCTAGCACGCACTCACGCACGCACTGAGGTACAACTGAGAGAGTGCAGTGTAGTATCTCATACAATTGACAGAATAAGTCAAGACGAAAATGGTACTATTTTTGTCTCCACCACCCCACTACTACTCATTTCAACTTGTCTTACATCCCAGGCATAGCATGTTCCTTTGGTCTTGCATAACAAACAACCTATGATAACAACACAACAATGAATTACAATGTTACTGTAACTCAATCGCATTCCCTCAGCAGTTATCAGCCACTGGAGGGCGCCGCTCACACACAAAAGACGCCTGTCTGTTGCTTGTCTCCTCTGTGTGTGGGACAGCTCGCAATTCATTTTCAATGGGAGTCACTCAGTGTTGTTTTTGGCAGATTTTTTTTTATTTTAGTTTTAGTCTTGAATAGTTTTCATTTGGTTTTAGTCACATTTTAGTCACCTGTAATGTTTTTAGTGTTGGTCTAGTTTTAGTCGACGAAATATCATATGATTTTAGTCGACTAAATCTACAGTTCATTTAGTCGACTAAATGTATTTTGGTGGGCCTTGATGACTGTTTTTTTTTCACTTGCTGAAAATAGCCAATCTACAAGCTATTTTCAGCATGCAACTAATTGTAAATGACTTCTACTGGATCTCTTGTCCATTAGTCCCTTCCTAACATTTTAGTCTAGTTTTTATTTGTTGACGAAATTGTCAGTATATTTAGTCTTAGTTGTAGTCGTCATAGCTTAGTTTAATCTATTTTCCATCTAGTTTTCGTACACATGTTATGCTTGCATGCTGAAAATGGCTGTCCGCAACGCGTTGTGAGCTTGTCGATCAGCTATTTTCAGCACGTGGAAATATGCAGGCTGTGAGAACTGAGACCCTTCACAATAAAAGCATGCAGCTTTCAAAAAAGAAACGAGACAAAAATCTTAGACATATCGTCGCTGTTGGGCAGAAACCTCTTATCTCCATATTCTAACTTTATGTGTTAGAAGCAAAGCATTTTGAGCTTGTAGATCTGCTACTTTTGCTATGTTTTGTTTGTGTATTTCAATGCTGAAAAGTAAGTTTCCACCCGATAGAGACCATATACAAACACGTAGCATAAAACGGTTTGCAGTGTACCTGCCACTCTTTTATGCCAACACATTTTTACCGTATGTTTAAACACATGTACGGTACTACAAATTACTGGCAACAGCATTTCCTGTGTCTCCACAAATAAAGGCTTTAAAAATGTCACCCGGTATACCACATTCATACAGAATCTGACATTGGATTCACTAAAACGCATCATGCTAAATCATTTGTTGTAGGAAAAGTTAGTGGGCCTACTATAATTAATTAATAATTGCCAATTTTTGTTGTCAGAAAGCGAAAGATATATATACAGCAAAACGTATAATAACCATATTACCCTGGCACAAAACATTTTCAGATGGGGCCAAATAATATACAGTAAATGTATATCATTTTGTATATCAATTTGGGGGGTCCAAAGTGTGAGCAACTGGTTTAGAGGGCATTTGTAGAATCAGTCTCAGGTCTGAAGGGGCTAATCACGTTGCTACCTATAGAAATGAGAGATCATTTATCATGTGGTTTTTGCTCTGAGAGATCATTTATCAGGTGGTTTTTGCTCTGAGAGATCATTTATCAGGTGTTTTTTTGTGTGAAAGTGTGAAAATATCAGTGAAGGCACATCCTTGGCTGTTCAACTGCGATATTAGCCAGTGTTGATTTCATCGACTAAAACTATGACGAGAAATGTTCGTCGGCTAGCTTTTGTTCACAGACGAAAACTCAACGCATATAATATATAATTATGATGGTATAATATCATTAAAAAATTTACTACGATGACTACAACTAAGACGAAATATATTGACAATTCTGTCAACAAATAAGAACTGGAATAAAATGTTATGGAGCGACTACTGGAGAAGAGATCCAGTAGAACTAAAAGACACGTCCATTTTATATTTGGTTGTGCTCGGGTGTTGCGTCCTGAAAATGGCAGATCTACAAGCTCGCAGCGCGTCGCGCTGCAAAGCGTTGTAAGGACTAAAACTAAATCAAAATTAGCTGTCAAAATCAACACAGATATTATTATTATCAGCCACATAAATGAGTGTGATTTGGGAACCTGGGGAATGCGGACGACGTTGCAGGTTGATCATTCATTGTGTCGTTTGATCTTCCAAAAGTATTTTCAGAGACAACCGCCTCCGATTCCTGGAACTCGGCGAGGACCCGGCGGCTGTCCTCTGCTCTCAGCGTCCTGGGAAGAGACTGCGACGGCCGGCCTGGAGGTAGAAAGGACTCCCGTTCCTCCTCCTCCTCCTCCTTGTCGTCCCCCTCGTCCTCCGCCCATGGTGAACTCCACGCGGAAGGCCTTGCGGCAAGCGCTCTGCTGCTCTCCTTGGCCAACGAGGTGGCGGCGGCGGCGGCAGCACCTGTTGTCAAGGCGAAGGAGAGTCTGCTTCTGCACCCGTCCTCCCTGTCGCCATGCCACGTCACCGTCCAGGACTCCATGATGGAAAGCACCCCGCCGCCGGACGCCATGATGGACAGAGGAGAGGCGGGGCAGATGATGAAGCGATGTGACCGGTAAGCGGCTCAGACTCTCTCTGTCATGGACTTAACCATTTTACGTAGACTAATACTAACTTTATTACATGGCACCGTCCTAGCCGTGAGCCACAAAGTGCTGCACAACATGGACAGGAATAAAAACAACAATCAACGAGAAAACGCTATTGTTACTGCTACTGAATTCATTACATTTTTGCTAGAAACAGACTGTATCATATATGAGTGAGTGACTGTCGCAAACGATACAGAGACACCTACCTCCCTGACAATAACGCCAGGACGGCTTGTTTATTTTGCCGACCACAATGCTAATATGAAACGATTTTAAGATGACCCCTATGTTCTCCATAGAGAAATTACTTCTGTGAGCCAGGCAGAACCAGGGGATGAGCGAGTGACGTCAGGACTTTGGCGCTCTATATGTGCTGTACCATAGTCCCGTTGAGTTGAACTGAAGTTGCATTGACTTTCAGTGTCCTTCTTAGTTGTTGAGTGGAGCCCCAAAAATACCCCTTGGCGGCTCGCTAAAAGGATAGTTGTGTCCTAATAGTATGTTGTAGGAATGAAGAGGAGTATACTGCTTCACCTCAGCGGCTAACACTGAGGTCACAGCTTCTCGCATGTGACATGAGTTGGGAGGAAAAGCAGCCTTTTAGTGGATTCCTTCTCTTTATCCTGGCCGGGCATTAGTCACTTACCTGGCCACTGACATTTTTGCTCACAATTATAACCTGAAACATAATTCAGAATGGGCTTGCGTTCATCATTAAATTAATTATTAATTAAGCAGGCTACTCACCGAAATAGACAAATACAAGACAAGGGTTTTTGATTTTCCAAAAGTTAGAAGATTTATTATAAACTTACAAAAATGATATAAATGTAAAAGGAAAATAAATAGAATCAGATTTGTTCAGATAGGAAAACTATAGATATACTGTAGATATAAGTACTAACTCTACTAAGTTACTAAACTTCATAGGCTATCTACTTTGTTTGAAAGTTTTAAGGCTAAGAGCAAATTCATCAAATTCATTCATTTGCTGATGGCTGGCGCCAAATAACTCTCTGTCTGGTTAGTGAGGGGAAAACACACATTCCCATGTCAACTACTTTGTTTATGGGCCTTCACCATCGGATAAGAAATCCTTTGCCCATGTCATCTTAAATGTCTTTCTCTATATAACTAAGACATAAACTACCACATATTGATGCCACTTTCACTATTCTACTTAGTCCATAAGGAGGCGAAAATAATCATCCTTTTTTTTCTACTTAAACTTAAGCACAGAAAATTGGTGGCTAATTATAGTATAATTTTCAGAGGTGAACAGTAATTGAGTAAATGTCTGAGTACCGTAATTATTTGTTAATTCTGAGGAATTGTACCTTTGTACATTTCCATTTCCTTTTTACAAATACTTTTCTTGTAACGTTACTGTGTACTTTAGGTGTAATCAAGTGAATTTCTACACTTTTTTGTTGAACTACCCCACAATGCTGTGTTACTCCAATGCTGAGAGCTAGTCCTATTCACCTCTGAATCTTATCATATTGAAAATAATAATCACACCCGTGTGAAGTGAGGGGCACTAATATATAAAAGTCTAACTCATGTTGATTAGGTGATGTAAAACAAAGGGTGCCAACACAAACATTAAATGCCATTAACAATAAAGAGACAATATGACGTAATGAGGGACAATATGACATACATTTTCCCTTCATTGTCAATGGCGTTTTTATAACAAACATTGTACTAAAAACAAACATTAAACCTGTGTATAGCGCCCCTCAAAAACACAATAAAATGTACTCCTAGCAGGGTCTGCCACATCAGCCTTATAGAGTGGTCCCGACATGGGGTGCACCGTGCAAGAGGGGGTGGGAATGTAATCTCTCCTAGAGACTTTGGGAAACCAGGGGGGGGGGGGGGTCACAATAGGTCAGCCAGACGGCTTTCTAATCTCCTAATTCCGGGGGATAACATGCAAGTTTGCTGTTTCTTTCCATTTCATCCTCATCATAGTGAGGATAAAATAGATTCAAACTAAAAACACTTGGGTGAACAACACCAATGATCTCATCAAACCAATGACATTAATCACCACTAAACCGCCGTCCTCCCGATTTGGCCTCCTCTTTATCAGCGTGCCTGTTGTAGATGTCTAGCAGATTTATCTTCACCCCCGGACCTTGGCACCTTTGTCTTCAAAACTCCCCTCGACGGTGGTAGGGCCTCACAGTGGGTCCGTCTTGGCCGTGACCCCTGACGTAACCTCGGCCGTATCTTGCTGCACATCCGTCTCTGGAGTTGTTGTTGTTGTTTAAGACGCCCCATAGCCGTTGTAGAACGGGATTTACGATTTCTCAGATATGGATTGAAACGCGCCTGTCGGGGATCAATGTTCCCTTTGTTACATTTAGAACAGATAAAAAATATGTGATTCATTTGCGATTAATCACGATTAACTATGGGAATTCATGCGATTTAATCACAATTATTTTAAACGATTGACAGCCCTAATATATATACATACATAGCAAATATCGTCCTATAGCTGGGGTGTATATATATATATATACACATATATACATATATACATAAGTACATGGTAGATAAAGAAATAAACACCTTTGAATAGTTCAGATAGCAAATTTATAAGCTCACATCATGTCGATGTAGATCGGCTAGAAGTTTAGGGATAAGACGTATAGTAACGGAAATAGAGCCACAAGGGCCCTATTTTGCACCACCTCTTATCCCTAAACTTATTTCTCATGTTTAATATTTTGAAAAACATTTAAAAATCGTTTTGTCAAGATAGTAAAACATGGCAAATAAGTTGTAGTTATATTAATCAGCTTAGCAAGGCTGCTCACTTATGGGAGTTTGCGCCCCCTAGCGTAAACACAGAAGCATTATATAAACTCACAGACAATTTTGCCTGGGACTTTGAGACGTGATGACGTTGAGAACCGCCCACCGGTGCGCTAGTATAAAAGCGCGTCAACGTCCCTTAGTCTCCATTCATTTGTTTCTTCTCATGTGTGTAACACAGCGCAAGCGAAGTCTCCCTAAGGTTTAGCATCTGAGTTATTTCCACAAGGACGAGAAAACTTCTCGGTACCGCGGAAACTGCTTTCCTAGAGGCTTCGAGAAGTAAAGAAAAACGGTAAGTCCTTTTTCCATAAACCAAGGTTAATAATAACTTGGTGGGTAATGTAACTTGTGTGGTGGCTCGAGCCCTGCTAAGTTTCTTTACCCGTGTGACGGTCTTTGACACGGCTAGCAACAGCGTGTTTTTGCTTCCACACAAACTTCGGTGACTTAAGGTCCCGGACGTGTGACGGGCTAGAAACGGTCTCGACCCTTTGCTAGTTTCCACACGTGTGCCGGCATCGGTGGCTGCTACCATTAGCCTGCTATAGCCGACACAACACACGCACGTACCGCGGCCTCGAAGCCCGTGACAGCGTGGTGAGCTGCACAAAATATAGTAATATTTCTGCTTAGCTTTCACGTCTGTGTCGACGGCCTGCTTTAACAGCTAGTGTAGCCGACACAGCACACGCACGTCCCGCGGCCCCGAAGCCCGTGACGGCGTGGTATTCTGAACAGCATATAGTAATATCTCTGTTTAGCTCTCACGTTCGTGTTGACGGCCTGCATTAGCAGCTAATAATAGCGCTTTTTTCGGCCTCCACATACAACGCCCCGCGGCCCTTCTAGTGGCGGCGCGGTATTCTGAACAGCATATAGTAATATTTCTGTTTAGCTCTCACGTTTGTGTTGACGGCCTGCATTAACAGCTAATAATAGCTCTTTACTCGGCCTCCACATACAACGTCCCGCGGCCTTTCGAGCCCGCGGCAGCGTGGTGATCTGAAACGCGCAGCCTTGTGAAACTGGTTGATTAAACTCGCGGTTACTGTTGTAACCATCGTTATATGAACCAGCGAGCCCTGCCTGTAACGTGTTCGCGCAGCCTTGTGAAACTGGTTGATTAAACTCGCAGTTACTGTTGTAACCAGGGTTATATGAACCAGCGAGCCTTGCCTGTAACGCGTTCGCCCACGAAGCCTCCACCTACGTGGCTGCTTTTAACTCTGCTCTTCGTTTCCACGTGCTTCCTAGCCTCGTGTGATGGCAGAGACCACGACCCGTCGCCAACGCCGCCACGCCCGGGCGGACGCTCACAGCCAGTGCATGCAAAGGGCGTGCAAGACCTGCAAGGGCCTGCTCGCCCATGACGACTTGCATGACGAGTGTCTCTACTGCCTGGGCTATGGCCATGCTGTGGAAGCGATGGAAAACCCGGAGCGATGCCCGCATTGCTTCACCTTTTCCGACTTTCTGAAGCGTAGCAGGCAGAAGCGCGCCCACAGGGCGTACCGAACCCAACGGGACGCCCACGCACAGGGGAGAGAGGACGAGGCCCAGCGTCAGGAAGCCTCTAGGGAGGCAGCTGACCCTAACCGCTACATGGAGGCGCCGCTCTCCGACGCCCCTGACGTCGTCATCCTTGCAGACGACGACGCGGGCCGGGTACAAGCTCTCCCAGAGCGCGACGCTGAGATGGACTCCGACGAGTCCTCATCTCAGGACTCAGCATCCTCCTACACCTCTGGAGAGGAGGAGGATAACGAGGAGAGCGACGGCGAGAGCGACACCGAAATGGCGGTCCCGCCTCCAGTCGTCAAGGCCGTTCAGTTGGCCGACGTCGCCGCCCCCATCGCGACACCAAGCACTGCTACTGTTGCACCGGCCGACGCCGCTATAGCTCCGATGGCCCCAGTTGCTCCGGCCGAACCAGAGCTCCACTATGATAACACAGACATAGTCGACCTCTTCAAGAAGGCCACGATCCGCTGTGGACTGGTCTGGCCGGCCAGCCTCGAACCTCCGGTGTCTAAGGACACCCTATGCGAGCAGTTCCGCAAGAGGATTCAGGGCAACCCAGTGAAGTCCCAGATCAAGGCTGAGATCCCCATCGATGACGGGTTTCTGAAATCCCTCATGATGTCTTGGAAACAGCCTTACTCAGCCTCCGCCTCTCTGACCGGAGGCATGAAGCTGCTGGACTGCGCGGGTCAACGGGAAGCAGGCCTCGAGGCCATGCCTCCCATGGACAAGTCCTTCGCCGGATGGCTCATGGGCGTTAATCCCAACGTCTTCCACGAGGACCCGGACTTCTCCTTGCCTTCGGACAAGGACGATTCCAAGATGAATAAGGCAGCGTACAAGTGCGCCTCGACTGCGGCCAGAGCGCTGAACGCTGCGACCCTTCTGCAAGGGTCAGCGTCCCATGTCCTGCTCGAGGCGGGTGACACACCTACCCCCGAGCACATGGCTGAGTTGAGGCGCCTGCACCTCGAGCTCCTCCGTCTCACTCAGGCCCAGACTGAGATGGTGGGCGGGACCATGGCGAGGCTTCTGGTCCTCGAGAGGGCCAGGTGGCTGGAGCTGTCCCCCAAGGTGGGACGCAACCCGCTAAAGCAGAAGGTCTCCACCTCAACGCTCTTCGCGTCCATGCTCGAAGAGATGCGCTCCCGCGACGGGCAAACGAAGACCGACACGGAGGTCATCGGCGCCTGCCTCCCGGCGTCCAGAGCACGGCCCAAACAGGCTCCGCCCTACAGGCCGTCCTACGACCGCCCCGAGGAAAGGGACGATCGTTCCAGGTCCAGGACGAGCACCTTCTCGGGGCCCAAGTTCCCTGCAGGTCAGAGGGCTCCGCCAGCAGCGGCCTCGTCCTCCCGTCCACCGCGCACCCGCAGGAAGGGCGACAGGCCTAGACGCCCCTCGGCGTCTCCGGCCGGCGGCCCCCGCAATGCCAGGAAGGGTGGACCACCCGGCGGGGAGCCGAAATAACCAGACCCGCCCCAAGGGGGGACACCGGACACTGTCTCCCCCACCCGTCCCCGAGTTTCTCTAAAGCGCAACATAGCGGCCACGGGCCTCATGCAGGACGCTCTCCACGCAGACAGGAAGAAGACTTGTTTGTTAATAAATGTCTCTCCAAGGTTTTCTGTACCACCACTTTCTTTAATAAAGCAGTGTTCTCTACTGAAAGCCGGTCTCGTGGGTCGACATTTGAAACTCAAGGGGTTGGGCCCACGGCCCGGGCCTCCAAGGGGGCCTGTGGCTGTCGGCCGAAATGCAAGTGTAACCACCTCGGACACGGCACCAGAGCCCAGGGTCCGTACGGCAGAACAGAGGCTCAAGACCCGAGTTCCGACCGTACGTTGCGCCGCTCCGCCACAAAACGGCTCGGAGCTGGCTTCGACCCCTCTGGCGCTGTGTCTACAGGAGTGGAATCGTTGTGGTGCTCATCCTTGGGTGTTGAACACCATTTCGAAAGGTTACAAACTACAGTTTGCCAGAAGACCTCCCACCTGTGGGAGCGTTCTCTGCTCGCAAGCGAGTGGTCAGGCAGCCGAAATTCTCCAAGACGAGGTAACATCTCTGTTGGAGAAAAAGGCTATACGTGTGGTGTCGGCGGAGCAGAGCAACACCGGGTTTTACTCCCGCTACTTTCTCGTGAAAAAGAAGGGGGGGGGCATGCGGCCCATTCTAGACCTACGGGCTCTGAACGGCTATTTGAAGGTGTTTCGCTTCAAAATGCTCACGAGCAAGGCTCTGCTGCGTATGATGCGTCGAGGGGACTGGTATACTACTCTCGATCTCAGAGACGCGTATTTCCACATCCCCATCTACCCGCCACACAGGAAATTCCTACGGTTCGGCTTCAGGGGACAGATATACGAATATCTGGTCCTTCCGTTCGGACTGTCACTGAGTCCGAGGACTTTTGTGAAAGGTACGCAAGCAGCCGTCGCTCCGCTACGTCAACGGGGCGTTCGGATAGCAATGTACGTGGACGATTGGCAAATTTATGCGGACTCAGAGTCGTCTCTGCGACTACACATAAATTACCTGGAGCTGATGGCAGTGATGTTGGCTTTGCAGCACTTCGAACATTTCATCAGCGGTTCCCATGTCCTGGTCAGGACGGACAACACGACGATGATGTGCTATATCAACAAGCAGGGGGGACTAAGGTCCACCAAACTGCATGCGCTAGCACACAGACTGACGTTATGGTGCGACGAGCACCTTCTGTCGGTCAGGGCCTCCCATGTTCCGGGACTCCTGAACACGGGAGCGGATCTGTTGTACAGGGGCCGGCACCTCTACGCGGCTTGGTCGCTGCACAAGACAGTGGCCAAGCAGATATGGGAGAGGTTCGGCGAGCCACGAGTGGATCTGTTTGCGTCGGAAGAAAACAGCAAGTGTCCTCTGTTTTTCTCCATAGCAGGGACGGCGCCGCTGGGCTTGGATGCCTTGGCGCACCGTTGGCCCCGGGGCCTTCTTTACGCCTTTCCCCCGCTGTCTCTCATCCTTCCCACACTGGAGAGGGTGAGGACGCAGTGCCGGTCGGTGATCCTAGTGGCCCCAGGATGGGGCTCTTGGAGGTCAGACATTGTCCCTCTCCTGTACGATCGGCCCTGGCAGCTTCCAGTATGCAGGGACCTATTGACTCAGGCGGGGGGCGAGATATTCCACCCGCGGCCGGAAGATCTAGACCTCTGGGCCTGGCCCGTGAAAGGCTGAATCTTGGCGCGGAGGGTCTTCCCCAGAGCGTCATCAACACTATTCAGTGTGCGAG
This sequence comes from Protomyctophum bolini, assembly GCF_963924005.1. Lineage (NCBI taxonomy): Eukaryota > Metazoa > Chordata > Actinopteri > Myctophiformes > Myctophidae > Protomyctophum > Protomyctophum bolini. The sequence continues at coordinate 6,746,797 of NC_137880.1, read as the reverse complement.
GGCGCAGTCGACCAGGGACGCCTATGATTTGAGATGGCGATTGTTTGAGGACTGGTGTTCACCAGCTCAAGTGGTGCCTTTTCAAGCGCCAGTGAGGGTCGTTCTGTCGTTCCTCCAGGACCTCTTGGATAAAGGCAGAGCCTTTAGTACTGTCAAGGTGTATCTGGCTGCTATCTCTGCCTGCCACATCGGTTTTGAGGACAAGACGGTGGGCCAGCTCCCGCTGGTACGCCAGTTCATGAAGGGAGCTAGTCGTCTCCTTCCGGTGACTAAGTCTTTGGTTCCTTCATGGGACCTTGCTTTGGTTCTGGACTCTCTGTCCCGACCACCGTTTGAGCCCTTGGAGGAGTTGAGTATGAAGCTATTGTCGCTGAAGACAGCGTTGTTAATAGCTTTGGTGACCGCTAAGAGGGTCGGTGATATCCATGCGTTGTCCACGAGTGCGGAATGCATGAGGTTTAATGGGGATGCTAGGGTGGTCATGAAGACCAATCCGGCGTTTTTACCTAAGAACCGCCTGGCTACCCCGGTACCGATGGACCTGGTGGCGTTCTGTCCGCCCCCCTTTGCCTCTGAGGAGGAGAGGAGGAGGCATAACCTCTGTCCGGTGAGGGCATTGAGGTTGTATTTGGACAAAACTAAGGCGACAAGGAAGACTACACAGCTGTTTGTCTCCTGGGATCCCAAGACTGTGGGACTGCCTATCTCGAAGATTAGGCTTTCCCAGTGGATCGTGGAGGCTATAGAGCGGGCTTACTCTGGTAGGAATATGGTGCCTCCCATAGGGTTGAAGGCGCATTCCACGAGGGGTATGGCGTCATCCTGGGCCCTCTGTAGGGGGGTCTCTGTTCAGGATGTTTGTTCCGCTGCAAGTTGGGCATCGTCTTCCACTTTTGCCACCTTCTATAGGCTGGATGTGACAGCAGCGCCGATGGCGCATGCGGTCCTGAGCGTGGCCTCCAGTTAGTGGAGTGACTCGGCTCCCTGGGGGGACATTGGTCTTCTCCAGGGTGCTGAGCTGGTTGTTCTGTCGGCTCCTCTTAGGCGCTTATGACAGACCTGAGCCTGGTTGGCTTTCCCAAGGAGGGGCAGTAGTCCTTTTGGGGACGTACTGTGGTCCTTGCTCACAGATGGTACGGGCCCTAAGGGTCCAGACTTCGCGATGACAATAAGGGAGTTAATAAAGTCTCCCATAAGTGAGCAGCCTTGCTAAGCTGATTAATATAACTAGGGGTTACGTATGTAACCAAAGTTATATAACAGCGAGCAAGGCTGCTCACTAGGATTCCCTTCTTGTTGCTTGAGAAGAGAACAATTGTTATCGAATGGAGACTAAGGGACGTTGACGCGCTTTTATACTAGCGCACCGGTGGGCGGTTCTCAACGTCATCACGTCTCAAAGTCCCAGCCAAAATTGTCTGTGAGTTTATATAATGCTTCTGTGTTTACGCTAGGGGGCGCAAACTCCCATAAGTGAGCAGCCTTGCTCGCTGTTATATAACTTTGGTTACATACGTAACCCCTAGTTTTCTTTTAGGCTTTTTTAACCAAAAACCTGGTTGAATTTAATTGATATTAACACATTTAGTACCGGAACTGCATCAAAATAAAGGCGCTGCTTGCGCCGGAGTAATCGCCAGAGTAGTGATCGCTTCCATTTTGAAAGCCATGAACCGGAAATACTTTCTTAAAAAAGTTGACTGACAAAGTGCCATCACAATCTCCGATCATCTTAATATATTTATATACGCTACAAAAAGAGTTCATATTTTGCGGGAGAGACGGATGAGGAGCAGAAACGCAGCGCCAGCATATCGATCCATTCATCACCACGGAGAGCGCCCTGGATGAGGAGATACGAGTCATTCTTTCCGCCGCGCTAACATGGGAGTCAATGACAAGCTAATAGTTTCACAGAGCGTTAGCATACGGCAAGCGGAAAGCGAAATGCCAAAAAAAAAAAAAGTAATTATTCTGAATATTATTATCTCGCCCCGCGTCGTTTGGACGTCGCTAGGACGTCCACAGACGTCTAAGGCACCTCTCGGTTCCAATCCTTATGACGTTTCAGGACGTATTATGTACAAAATGTGTTAAATAATGTACAATGGTATATTTAATACATTTACTGTATATCCGGATTGTTGCAAATAGCTGATGTGCAAGCTCACAACGTGTAACCATTGTTACCTGCTCTCTGACTAAATGACATCTTTAGAAAGTCCTGTGTGACTTCTCTGGTGGTGTTTGAGATCTCTGTTCAGGCGGAACCCTTTCTCACACTGGTCACAGGCTTCTCTCCGGTATGAGTTCTCAGGTGAGTTTTGAGTCTACTGCTGCGGCTGAACCTAGTCCCACACTGGTCACAGGCGTAGGGCTTCTCTCCGGTATGAGTTCTCAGGTGAGTTTTGAGATCACTGCTGCAGCGGAACCTAGTCCCACACTGGTCACAGGCGTAGGGCTTCTCTCCTGTATGAATTCTCTGGTGAAGTCTGAGAGTAGTTTTTGTGCTGAACCGTTTCCCACATTGGTCAAACTCACATGTGTAGTACTTCTCTCCGGTATGTGTCCTCTGGTGTTGTTTGAGTTCACTGCTCTGGCGGAACCTAGTCCCACAGTGGTCACAGGCGTAGGGCTTCTCTCCTGCATGAATTCTCTGGTGTTGTTTGAGAGTATTGCTGCGGCTGAACCTAGTTCCACACTGGTCACAGGCGTAGGGCTTCTCTCCGGTATGAGTTCTCAGGTGAGTTTTGAGAGTACTGCTGCAGCGGAACCTAGTCCCACAGTCGTCACAGGCGTAGGGCTTCTCTCCGGTATGAATCATCAGGTGTTGTTTGAGATGACCGCTCAGTCTGAACCTACTCCCACAGTGGTCACAGGCGTAGGGCTTCTCTCCGGTATGAATTATCAGGTGAGTTTTGAGAGTAACGCTCTGGCGGAACCTAGTCCCACAGTGGTCACAAGCGTAGGGCTTCTCTCCGGTATGAGTTCTCAGGTGTTGTTTGAGATGACAACTCAGTCTAAACCTAATCCCACAGTGGTCACAGCCGTAGGGCTTCTCTCCGGTATGAATCATCAGGTGAGTTTTGAGAGTAACGCTCTGGCGGAACCTAGTCCCACAGTGGTCACAGGCGTAGGGCTTCTCTCCTGCATGAATTCTCTGGTGTTGTTTGAGAGTATTGCTGCGGCTGAACCTAGTTCCACACTGGTCACAGGCGTAGGGCTTCTCTCCGGTATGAGTTCTCAGGTGAGTTTTGAGATCACTGCTCTGGCGGAACCTAGTCCCACAGTGGTCACAGGTGTAGGGCTTCTCTCCCGTATGAATTCTCTGGTGACGTTGGAGACTACCTCTCTGGCTGAACCTAGTCCCACATTGGTCACAGTGGTAGGGTTTATCTCCTGTATGAATTATCTGGTGTTGTTTGAGATCACTGCTCTGGCTGAACCTAGTCCCACATTGGTCACAGTGGTAGGGTTTATCTCCTGTATGAATTCTCTGGTGTTGTTTGAGATTATCACTGCGGCTGAACCTAGTTCCACACTGGTCACAGGCGTAGGGCTTCTCTCCGGTATGAGTTCTCAGGTGAGTTTTGAGAGTACTGCTGCGGCTGAACCTAGTCCCACACTGGTCACAGGCGTAGGGCTTCTCTCCGGTATGAGTTCTCAGGTGAGTTTTGAGTCTACTGCTGCGGCTGAACCTAGTCCCACACTGGTCACAGGCGTAGGGCTTCTCTCCGGTATGAGTTCTCAGGTGAGTTTTGAGTCTACTGCTGCGGCTGAACCTAGTCCCACACTGGTCACAGGCGTAGGGCTTCTCTCCGGTATGAGTTCTCAGGTGAATTATGAGAGCACCGCTCTGGCGGAACCTAGTCCCACAGTGGTCACAGGCGTAGGGCTTCTCTCCTGTGTGAATTCTTTGGTGTTCTTTGAGATTAGCTCTCTGGCTGAACCTAGTCCCACAGTGGTCACAGGCGTAGGGCTTCTCTCCTGTGTGAATTCTCTGGTGTCGTTTGAGAGTACTGCTCTGGCGGAACCTAGTCCCACAGTCGTCACAGTCGTAGGGCTTCTCTCCTGTGTGAATTATCTGGTGTTGATTAAGATGTCTATTTCTGCTGTAGATATGTTTGGGTTGGGCAGGAACGACATCTGGGATGGAGACTGAGGAGAGAGGAAAAAAACTTGAATGATATGTTTTAAAATAACATGCAAGCTGTGTTGTATTATTACCAACTGATAATGTTCAACATTTAGGCCTGCCAGGCAGTGATTGGCCATTGGAACATTCCTGGCCTGACCTCCTGGCCCCCGAACCCCCTCCACCCCCCCCCCCCCCCCTCTCAGGAATGCAAGCATCTAGCCTGTCTGCAGGGACTGGACCAACCCCTCCCCTGCCTCTCTACACAGACACACACACACACACACACACACACTTATGTTTTTTATTTTAAATTGTATTTTTAGTTGTACATTTTTATTGCATTTTTTTTTTCAGGACCCCCAGGAAGACTAGAGGCTCAGTCATGCATCTCTAATGGGGATCCTTCAATACACACACACACACACACACACACACACACACACACACTCACACACACACACACACACACACACACACACACACACACACACACACACACACACACACACTGCTTATGTACAGGTCAGTGCTACTGTAGGAGGAAGCATTACTCCGTTACTCTAACATTTCTGTACATGTGCCTTCTGATGAAGATGTGGAATAAAAGTGACATCAAGCATGCACATACCTATTCTGTGTAACTTGATCACAGGCTGCTTCAGCATGGCTGCCTGGTAGATCTGTTCCTTCTCTGACACAGCGGCTGAATAGCTGTCGGGCGACGTCTCTCTTTTAGAAGAAGCCCCACCTAGTCCATCTCCTTCGGTCCACTCCGATGGTCCACATTTGAGGCCCGCTTTTACCGTCTGGGACGTGACTTTACTCGCTGACATGTTGTGGTCTTGACTCAGTCCTCTGCTCCGCTTCCTGACCAAACTCTCCGGAGTGCTTACATAACCAGGACCAGCCCACTCTCCACCCACTCTCCTCCCACCCTTCAATAATGATATATATATATATATATATATATATATATATATGGCGACTGGTACACACACCCAGGAGACAGAAGGACGTTTGCCTATTCCAAGGCGTTTAATCACAAAAGTCAGTTCAACAAACAGTGGTTTTAGCCATCACTTTCATTACATGACAAGGCAGAGCAGGTTATAGCCGGGTATATGTTCAGTTCCTCTTTCTCTCCGCACGATGGTGCTCTAGAGCTGTCGTTTCGGGACCAAGTCTTTGGACTTCAACGAGAACGTGATTAAACACAGTCTGTCTTCTGCCCTGTGGCATTCAATAAACACGGGAAGTATATTCGCTACTCAGCCTGGGACGAGCGCTCTCGCTCCGGTTCCTCTGCCGTGTACTGGGGTCGTAGTATACTCCTTTTCCATCCCGTGCAGGGTTAATTATATGTGGTTCTGATCCTCCGCTCCTCTTCACCAGTCTGTCATGTGACAGTCGGTCATATACACGCTTAGCGCGTCCGTCGTAGAAGGACAGAGGATAAGAGACAATAAATATAATGCTGTTCATGTTAGTCACATAGAATGTGCTAGTGAACCGTGGTGCTCGACTCACCGCCCAACTCGCCCGACAGCGTGCTGCTTCACCCCTGTAGCTTCCGTCTGTACTGAGGCAGAGAGAGCTGTCTTTTAAATTGTGGCGCTCCTCTGACAGAAGGCAGGTGACACGCATTCCAGCTGATCAAGTAGGTGACGCGGGACATACCTTCCCTCTAGTACCCGCCCTAGAGGTTGGTGCGCTCCTCTTCTCTCTCTCTGCCTCTGCTGGCCTCCAGGGGTGTGCTTACCTGTTGGGCGGTGTTCTGCCATCGAGACACCACAATATATATATATATATATATATTAGCACGACACGTTTCGCCGTGAGCTTCGTCAGGTGCTTCGTCATAGCACCTGACGAAGCTCACGGCGAAACGCGTCGTGCTAATAAATAAGTTTGATGCAGTAAGTTGTCCGTCTCTGTTCCCTGGAGTGTGCAGTCCCTTCCTTGGAAGCTTTTTCTCTCTTTTTTTGATGTCTATGCCTGCTAACTAGACTTGCACCTCCTACGGGTCTTGGAAGTGCAGGAGTCCCTTTTTTGTCTCATATATATATATATATATATATATATATATATATATATATATATAATATTTTTCAGGAAATTAAGAAAATACGAAGCAATACAGCCTCATCAAAGTTGGTGTTTATTTTATTTTTTATTTTTTATACTTTATATATTTTTAATTACTTCCATGAGAGGGGGAGAGGTGGTGGAGTTAGTTGCTTTAGCAGACATTTTGAGGGTCCAATGGAGTTAAGAGGTTTTGTCCAAAGCACTTTATACTACTTTCCATTGGTTAAATATTTTCGAAACAACACACAGATGTATAAAGGGTGTTCAATAGCACTGGTTTCATGCAAAAAAAAACCCCTCAAAAATGGAGTTATGAGGGTTTCCTCCCGACAGCAATGATATGTAATATAATTATAAATATAATATGTTGTTCAGTACATCTGACTGCTTGTGATCGACTGATTGAAAAATGTGCCATGTTGTGCAGTAATATGGAAAAGTGTGATGCTCTGCAATGCATCAGAGAATCGAGTCGTTACCTGGTGAATCGTAATGAGGATACAGGGACACACAAAGCTCCGTATAGGAGTGGTTGCACCACGCAAAAACCCCGTTAGGGGTCTGTAACTTTGTGAGGGTGCTAAAGGAACCAAATGGACCCAATTAGGGCAAGCACTGAAGATTTTACACTAGTATAGATTGGGAACGCAGTATAGCGTAGTTCAGCTATTCTCAAACTCTTTCCATTCATGTCATTAATACATATTATTTCCATTAATACACTTTTTTTTGTCATGTCATTAATACACGTTATTTCCATTAATACACTTTTTTTTTAATGGAACCCATCTACACTATGGTCATTGCACCCTGAAAGTTACAACTGTCTGTGTGCATTTCCTCTCCCAGGTTCGGCCCCATCCAGACCAAGACCAATAAGGATGCTAAGCTGGATACCAGCGTCTCCAGCTGTGACGGTATGGGGTTTTTATTACCACGGTGAAAACTCAGAGATGTCGGATGTCCCAACTCAAACCCAAAATGTGCCGCCTGCGACCATCTAAATCACAGTCTAAACGTCCCGTTGAAAGAGAGTTGCGTCAGTGCTTGAGCTCAACGATTTCCCATCGCGTTGGTTATGCATTCTTCTCGTTTCTTGTTATCTCTGAGTCTGAGCACACAAAATAAATGTAAGGTTGGTTTTGGCAATCCATGTTTGAATATATGTTGTTACTACTAGCCCTTACCCGTTATGAGAGATATTTGCCCCCATCTTGTGGCCGTGGGGGGTACTGCGCCCGGGCGCATTGCCCATCGTGTGGTGATGTAAAAACAATATTTGTATGGCATGGAGAGATGTGTGCTAATAGTGTGGCTCGGTCGGAGATAGACCACGGACAAAGACCACGGCTGTAAACGGCTGTTTTTATTCACTAATAAATTCATTATTAATCATTAATGTGTCAAATGGAAAAAACGCCCTCCATATAATTATGGTCCATGCCTGTGTGAAAAGTGGGAGTGATTTGTGCAGTTAATGATGAGATAATGCGCTGTCAGTGACATTCAGACATTCAGACAGACATTCAGACATTCGCTGAATTATAGTATGATGATGATATTCTCCGTTTACAATGGACGTCAGTGGTGGGAAATGGTACAGATGTTTTACTCCAGTAAAAGTCTAAATACTGCAATGTAGGAATACTCTCAATTCAAAATGTACTTGTGTAAAAGTACAGAAGTATTGGCGTCAAAATGCACTTATAGTACCAAAAGTAAAAGTACTCATAATGCAGAATGTCTCATTTCAAGTTTTCAAGTATATAAACATCTTTTGAAAATGGCAGATCTATAAGCTCACAATGTGAGCTTATAGCTTTTGAGCCCCTGTATAGCTTATGAGCCCCTGTATTTTCAAATGGCTGAAATGTATATAGGGCTCAAGTGATTACTGTTTGCTTTGCAATAGTAATCAAAATCTACAAAGTAACTAGTAACTAAAGTTTTCTAATACATGTAGTGGAGTAAAAGTGCAATATTTGCCTCTGAGATGTAGTGAAGTAGAAGTAAAATAAATTGGAAATACTCAAGTAAAAAGAAAATATCTCCCTGATATACAGATGCAGTTATTGAAGAGGCTGTCTCACTAGCTTCACCTATTAAAAATTTGAGACCAGATTCTACAAACGTCTTCTAAATCATGACCCTTCTGAAAAACCTATGAGTGGTACTCAAACTATTTCATGTCAAGGACCCCAACAATTATATGTAATTGGCTGCAGGCCCACATCTGAAAATATGTTGTTCCAGGGACCCCCAGCAGCAAACATTTGAATTAAAGCGTTTGCGGTGAAAGAATAAATATATTCAAAGATTTGCACACGTTTTCACTATTTAAATGAAAAAATCTGCTATGTTTCAAATAGCTAACGTTTAAAATAACGGTTAAAGTTATTTAAAGCTAAGGTCACCTGCATTCCAGTTAGTTAATTTTCAGTTGATGGTGTGTGCATATGCATACCATCCCGTTAACAGTGTAAATGTGTTTTTCATAACCACCCACAGATGAGGAAACATCATTACAGAAAGATGTAGAGGACGGCCAGCCGTCGGACAGAGGCTCACCTGCCAGCAACCTGACGCCAACCACGATGGTCTCTGGCATGTCGGAGACGACTTCAGCCTCTCGCGACTCCGGCGTCCTGGCTAAAGGAAAAGGTACTCAAATGCTTCACATTAAAGGAGAATTCCATACTAAAAGGCTTTCTTACCTTTCTTTGTAGTTGTTACGTCCCCACCAAAGAGGTCCAGGTGTTATTTTGTGCAAAAGCTCCTTATTGGCTGTTTCCCCTACCATAAGCCCTAAATGAATTGCATTGAATTGAATGGGAATTGAATGGGGCTATGGGGTGTTGTGCTAATTTGCTTATTTCCATCGCTCAAAATTATAATTTCTTTGTATATATCCTCTCTTCATAATGTAAATAATATCCCAAGCGGCACACTTTACTACTTCTTTCGATGGAAATAAGCAAACTAGCATAACACCCCATAGCCCCATTCAATTTCCATTCAATGCAATGCAATTCATTGAGGGCTTATGGTAGGGAAAATAGCCAATAAGAAGTTTTTGCACAAAGAAACACCTGGACCTCTTTGGTGGGGACGTAACAACTACAAAGAAAGGTAAGAAAGATAAGAAAGCATTCTAGCATGGAATTCTCCTTTAAGTAAAAGGTGTGTGTGAGACATTTGTCGATGTTTTCTTCTCTCCATTGTGGTCCAACTGAAGCCATGGACAGAGAACTTGTTCTCCGACACATGTTTGAAGAGGACAGCAACATGGAGGAATTCCTTGGATTCCCTGCCACTGGTATGGAAGAGTATTGTAATGTTAACCACTTGTTCTTGATGGAACTGGCCCGAGTTAGCTTTGCTCTTCTATAGGGAAAAAACGGGCTGACGTCACTGGTAGGTTGACACTTGACAGCCTACCGCCGTCATCTTGGATGTGTCTAGCCTACATGTTGTAGGATATGTACCTCTAGGCTGGAAATACTTTTTCACCATCGACAAATTCAGAATAAAGGGGCTGTAGAGAAGAAATAATCCCACACACTGTCTTCACTTGAGTTAGATTTATTGAGCAACGTTTCGAACATGCCTGATTAATGTCTGACGACCGAAACGCTCGTGCTTTATATTGTACAAACCCCAATTTCAATGAAGCTGGGACGTTGTGTAAAACATAAATGAAAACAGAATACAACAATTTACAAATCCTCTTCAACCGGGGTGGTGGTGGCTCAGGGGTAGAGTGACTGGATGGTGACCGCAAGGTTGCCAGTTTGAACTCGGGCTCCCCCAGATTAGTGTCGAAGTGTCCTTGAGCAAGACACTGAACCCCAGCAGATATTCATTCATTTTTAAATTGATGCCTGCAATCAAACAAAAATGTTTTTCAAAATTGTAAAAAATGGCAAAGCGGTTTAGGGATAATGGGTGGACGAAAATAGAGCCCATGGTGTCTATTTTTGTCCTACACAGACATTAAATTCCCATTGACAATGAATGGAGAATTTTACGTCATAGTGACTAAGCAAATAGGCATAGTGTCTATTTTTGCGTCATGATGATGTACAATGAAAAGAGCACGGGTGTGAGTTTTAGCCTTTACGTTTGGATATTTGCTGCGTGAAAGAACTAGAATTATCTTGATCACAGCTTGTCAGAAGCCTCTATCAACTGATCCCCCTCCCTGATATATTACAGATACTGCAGTTATTGAAGAGGCTGTCTCACTAGTTTCGCGTGAAAGCAGTTTCACCCATTGAGACCAGATTCTACAAGCGTTATATCATGACAGTTTTCCGAAAAACCTGTTTCTATATCCGCGGTTCTCAAACTATTTCATGTCAAGGACGACCAACAATTAGTATGTAATTGGCTGCAGGCCCCTATCAGAAAATATGTTGTTACTTCCAGGGACCCCCAGCAGCAAACATTTTAGTTAAAGCGTTTGTGGTGAAAGCATACTGTACATATTCAAAGATTTTCACACGTTTTCACTATTTAAATGAAAAATATGCCCCTTTTCAACAGCTAACGTTTAAAATAATGGTTGAAGTTATTTAAAGCTAAGGTGACCTGCATTCCAGTTTGTATTTCAGTTGACGGTGCATGCACATGCGTACCATACCATTAACAGTGTAAATGTGTGTTTTTCATAACCACCCACAGATGAGGAAACATCAGTACAGAAAGAGGACGGCCAGCCATCGGACAGAGGCTCACCTGACGGCAACCTGACGCCAACCACGATGGTGTCTGGCATTTCGGAGACGAGCTCGGCCTCTCGCGACTCCGGCATCCTGGCTAAAGACTCTAATGCCGAGCCTGGCGGTAGCATGGACTCCCAGTCCGCTTCCTCCTCTTCCACACGGGGTGACCTCTGCGCAGAAGGGCTGACGGGCGCCGGAAAGCAGCTTGCGGCGGAATCTCCCACCAAGGTGGTGGTGATGATGATGCCGCAGCCGTCCTCTGCTCTTAGTATGGACTCTGGCGTCCTAGCTGAAGACTCCAATACTGAGCCGGGAGGTAGCAAGGACTCTCAGGCCTCTTCCGCCCGGGGTGAACTGTACGCGGAACCCACAGAGCAGCAGCTTCCAGCACATTCTCTCTCTTCGGCTGAGGTGATGGCCGCACATCCGCCGCCTGCTCTGGTCATAGACTTCAGCATCCTGGGAGAATACTCTAATGCCGACCCCGGAGGTAGCGAGGACTCCCAGTCCTCTTCCACCCGGGGTGCACTCTTCTCAGACAGGCTGACACGCACTGAAAAGCAGCTTCCTGTAGAATCTCCCACTGAGGTGATGACTCCGCAGGTGTCCCCTGCTCTCATCATAGACTTCAGCGTCCTGGGAAAAGCCTCCGAGCCTGGAGGTAGCTCAGTCGAACCGCAGTCCCCTTCCACCCGGGGTGAACTGTACTCGGACGGGCTGACAAGTTTGGACTGCCAGCTTCCAGCGGAATCTCCCACTGGGGTGAGGGACCAGCAGCCATCCTCTGATCTCAGTGTAGACCCCGGCATCCTCGGTAAAGACTCTACTGCTGAGCCTGCAGGTAGCAAGGACTCCCAGGCACCCTCAGCCCCGGGTGAATTCTACTCGGAAAGGCTGGGAAGCACGGAGCAGCAGCTCCCAGCGGAATCTGCCATGGACATCCCACCGGCAACGTTCGCCCGCAGGGCCTCCAACTGCCGGGAGTACGGTCGGCCTCACCGGAATGCCTCAGGAATGCCTCACACGACACGGCAGGTAACGGCCCCCAACCTGTCGCAAACGGAAGGGGGAGGCCGAGAGCTGGGAGCAGCAGCTCCCAGCGGAATCTGCCGCGGACATCCCACCGGCAACGTTCGCCCGCAGGGCCTCCAACTGCCGGGAGTACGGTCGGCCTCACCGGAATGCCTCAGGAATGCCTCACCTGACACGGCAGGTAACGGCAGCCAACCTGTCGCAAAGAGAAGGGGGAGGCCGAGGAAGACAGCAGCAGCAGCAGCAGTAGCAGCAGCAGCAGCAGCAGCACGGAGAGCGGAGAGTTTGCAGAGAGACTGCACATTGCTGAAGCCACCATATATGGAGTCAACATCTATGGTCACCGACCGGGACTCCATCATGGGGCGCAGCATGGACCTGGCCAGAGACCAGGCAACCAGATTAACAGAGAAGATGTCCCCTCAACCGGTCAAACGCAGCCGGTAAACAGCACACATCTGTCATGTTATGTCGACCTTTTTGGTTGGCGTCCTCTGTAATGTCAGTCTTCTCGCGGATGCCCATCGTTCGGCAAAGCAGAAAAAACTAAAAAATATGTTTCTATCCAAAATGACTTAAAGGACAACTTTTTCAACCAAGGTTCATGTTTTAGGTTGTTATTAGAGAAAGTAAAAGATGAGTGTATTTTTTTTTTCATTTGCTGCTTTCTTTCGTTTTAGGACGTTAAAAAATGTATTTTTTTTTACAAAATATCATCGATTAACTTTTTTATTATTTACTATAGTCCTACTAGACCCCATACATTTACATCTGGCCACAGAAGATCACATGATCTACTGAATATGAAGGTAGCCTACTGGGGAGAAGCCAGTGTCGTATACAGTAGGCTCAATATGTCAGTTTGACACATCATTCAGTAGATCTCGTGATCTTTTGTGGCCAGATGTAATTTCTTGGGGTCTAGTAGGACTATAGTAAATAATAAAAAAAAGAATCACTCTAACATTTAATAAAGAAATACATATTTTTTGTCCCATGCTCGAATGCCCCCGCCCCCTGTCAAAAACAGCTAAAATCCCTAAAACGAAAGAAAGCAGCAAATCATCTTTTACTTTCTCTAATAACCTTGGTGGTGGAAAAAAAAACTAAAGTTGTCCTTTAACAGCACAGGAATACTCTTCGGCTTGGTACGACATAAATGCCAAAGCTTAAATCGGCATGTACGATAGAGCGTAATAGTCAGCATTGCTAACACTTTCCTCAGTTTCATCCATGCAAACTCATGGTAAAATCTGTGATTTCTACCCGATCGTTTTAAAAGTTACTGTCTTGTCGGCTTGTGTCTAATGTAAATGTATTAACAATGATATTTTGTTAAAACTGTAGCTATTTAAGGATATAAGTAGCTATTTATATCCTCCTGGGGCACTAGTTCCGAAAGCTTGGTCTCAGAGAGCATACACAGAACAAAGGGAGCCCAGTAAACAAAGGAAATGCAAACCCCTGCTAATGGACGCTATGCATGATGGGATAGATGGATCAGTAGTAGTTAACTCTGAGTGTGAGCCATTCAAATTACCGGTAGTGTTTTCTCTACTTAAGAGTTTTAACTTGACTTCAGTTCTATAAGCTGTAGTCTCAAAACTATTCACTACATAAAGAAAAACAAGATAATAGACAATAGATCTGGACATTTCTTTTTCAACTTGGTCCCAAGTAATTTCAAACTGTCTATTGCAGCTTGGCCATCGAGGACAACGAGGCCTCGATGACAAGGAGGACAAGGAGGTGCAGGCCTCAAGGACAAGGAGGACAAGAAGGTGGCTCTGGGACAATCGAGGACAAGGAAGTGGCTGTCGATGGCAGCCGTAGCAAAATGGACGTCCTCCAGACACAGGACTCTCAGGACAACCAGTCCAGCGGCAACACAGGTGGGCCTGAGACAGCATGGAGCATAACACTACCGAGCATTTGTCGTAGAAACGTGCAGCAACCATTAAGACTATGGGAACATGACCAACCAGAAAATCGGTTATGAGTCAACCTGTAGCTGTCTGTCCTTATCTCTCACTATAATCAGAACTTGGTCAAATATAGGTCTGGAAACGACAGTAGAAGTTCACCTTCAACTACCACAACTACAAAAAATGAATGAATAAAAAGGTGGATGAAGTTCAAACATTAAATGGTTCACTCTCATTTATTCTTATGTTTTTGCCTAGACTTCCGGGACCTCCCCGTCTGTAAAGAGGTGGTGTCCACGGAACGCCAAGGGCAGCGGGAGGAGGAGGAGCTAGCCAAAAGGCCAGAGGAGGCTCATTGCTCAACGTTGACATTACCGGTGGCGGTGAGTGAGGATTACAACGACAACAGTTGGACAGAGCCTATTTCCAGCACCTTCAGCGAAACACAAGATGGTGGAGCGTCGCAGCCGACTGGCGAGGGGCAGCCCCTCCGTCTGCGCTGGTCTGAATCCGACAGCGATAAGTGGGAGGAGACCAGAGGTGGGACCTCCTCGACCGGACACGGGAAAACACGAGCTCTAACTTCGCACGGTGCCAAACCAGACACCGAAGACGGTGGGAGTGAGTGGGCGGAGTCCAAGGAAGCACCACCGGCTTTACAATTAAAAGGACAAAGATTGTCTTTGAGCAACAATGAACCCACGATGAGGATTAGAGGGGAGAAGCGTTGTACAGTTTGTGGCAAACAATTTCGTTGCAAGAGTGAGCTGATCAGACACAAGAGTGTTCACACAGGTGAAACACCCTTTGGTTGTACATTTTGTAGCGCAAGCTATAAAACAAATGCGTATCTTCATAAACACATGACCACCATGCACACAGCCAACAAGCCCTTTAGTTGTACAGTTTGCGGCAAAAGCTTTACTGTAGGTGCATATCTGGAAAAACACATGCTCAGTCACACAGCCTTTGCTTGTACAGTTTGTGATAAAGTCTTTGGTCTAAAGAAGGCTCTGACTGCACATATGATCACTCATATAGCAAACCCCTTTAGTTGTACGGTTTGTAACAAAAGTTTTGGCCTCAACATTGCTCTGAACAGACATATGTCCAGTCATTTACGGGTAAAAAAGAGAAAGACGGCATCTAGGGTCACCATCCTGGACTCCATCGTGGGGCGCAGCATGGACCTGGCCAGAAAGGCAACCGAGAAGATGTCCACTCCACCGGTCAAACGCAACCGGTAAACAGCACACATCTGTTATGTTATGTCGACTTTTTCGATTGGCCTCCTCTGTAATGTTGTCAGTCTTTGTTCCTGCCCATTGTTCAGCAAAGCAAAAACAAAAAATTCTGAGCACAGGAAGGCTCTTCACATACTTAGAGCATGGTCTGGCATAAACGTAAGCTATATGAATAGAGCTAGCAATCGCTAGCATTGCTAACACTTGCCTCAGTTTCGTCCATAATGTTGCAAACTCGGTACCATCTGATTTCTACCCGAACGTTTTAAAAGTTGCTAGTTTGTCCGCTTTGTCTAATGTAAATCTCAAAGAAAGATGTATTAACAATGTTATTTTGTAAAAACTGTAGCTGTTTAAATTTAAGTAGCTATTTATATCCTCCTGGGGCACTAGTTCTGAATGCTTGGACTCAGAGAGCATACATGGAACAAAGAGAGCCCAGTAAACAAAGGAAATGCAACCCCTGCTATGCATGATGGGATAGATAGATCAGTAGTACTAACTCTGTATGCGAGTCATTTAATTGGTGTTTTCGGCACTTAAGAGTTTTACAGTAACTTGACTTCAATTCCATAAGCTGTAGTCTAAAAACTATTCACTCAATCTAATTAACCAATCTATCTATCATTATTTTGCTATGATTCCCTGCTTTCATAATGAAATGCAAAAACCCTGGAATGCAAAAGCTCTAGACAAAATAGGTCACATACTGTAGTGTACACTTTAATATTCAAGATAGATTTTTTTTCAACTTAGTCCCAAGTCATTGCAAACTCTCTTTCTTTGAGTTACAGCTTGGCCATTGAGGACAAGGAGGGCGGCGGGGTGGCTGTCGATGGCACCAGCAGCAAAATGGAATACTTTGGCTTTGAGGACCTGGGCAGGAGTGACAGGGACGAGGAGAGAACCCAGGCTAAGGTGACGATGGAGGCAGCCCTGAGCACCAGCATGGACGTCCTCCAGACACAGGACTCTCAGGACAACCAGTCCAGCAGCAACACAGGTGGGCCTGAGACAGCATGGAGCATAACACTACCGAGCATTTGTCGTAGAAACGTGCAGCAACCATTAAGACTATGGGAACATGACCAACCAGAAAATCGGTTATGAGTCAACCTGTAGCTGTCTGTCCTTATCTCTCACTATAATCAGAACTTGGTCAAATATAGGTGTGGAAACGACAGTAGAAGTTCACCTTCAACTACCACAACTACAAAAAATGAATGAATAAAAAGGTGGATGAAGTTCAAACATTAAATGGTTCACTCTCATTTATTCTTATGTTTTTGCCTAGATTTCCGGGACCTCCCCGTCTGTAAAGAGGTGGTGTCCACGGAACGCCGAGGGCAGCGGGAGGAGGAGGAGCTAGCCAAAAGGCCAGAGGAGGCTCATTGCTCAACGTTGACATTACCGGTGGCGGTGAGTGAGGATTACAACGACAACAGTTGGACAGAGCCTATTTCCAGCACCTTCAGCGAAACACAAGATGGTGGAGCGTCGCAATCGACTGGCGAGGGGAAGCCCCTCCGTCTGCGCTGGTCTGAATCCGACAGCGATAAGTGGGAGGAGACCAGAGGTGGGACCTCCTCGACCGGACGCGGGAAAACACGAGCTCTAACTTCGCACGGTGCCAAACCAGACACTGAAGACGGTGGGAGTGAGTGGGCGGAGTCCAAGGAAGCACCACCGGCTTTACAATTAAAAGGACAAAGATTGTCTTTGAGCAACAATGAACCCACCATGAGGATTAGAGGGGAGACGCGTTGTACAGTTTGTGGCAAACAATTTCGTCACAAGAGTGACCTGATCAGACACAAGAGTGTTCACACAGGTGAAACACCCTTTGGTTGTACATTTTGTAGCGCAAGCTATAAGAAATATGCGTATCTTCATAAACACATGACCACCATGCACACAGCCAACAAGCCCTTTAGTTGTACAGTTTGCGGCAAAAGCTTTACTGTAGGTGCATATCTGGAAAAACACATGCTCAGTCACACAGCCTTTGCTTGTACAGTTTGTGATAAAGTCTTTGGTCTAAAGAAGGCTCTGACCGCACATATGAGCACTCATATAGCAAACCCCTTTAGTTGTACGGTTTGTAACAAAAGTTTTGGCTGCAAAATTGCTCTGGACGGACATATGTCCAGTCATTTACGGGGAAAAAAGAGAAAGACGGCATCTAGGGTCACCATCCTGGACTCCATCGTGGGGCGCAGCATGGACCTGGCCAGAAAGGCAACCAGAGAAGCAACCGAGAAGATGTCCACTCCACCGGTCAAACGCAACCGGTAAACAGCACACATCTGTTATGTTATGTCGACTTTTTCGATTGGCCTCCTCTGTAATGTTGTCAGTCTTTGTTCCTGCCCATTGTTCAGCAAAACAAAAACTAAAAATTCTGAGCACAGGAAGGCTCTTCACATACTTAGAGCATGGTCTGGCATAAACGTAAGCTATATGAATAGAGCTAGCAATCGCTAGCATTGCCAACACTTGCCTCAGTTTCGTCCATAATGTTGCAAACTCAGTACAATCTGATTTCTACCCGAACGTTTTAAGAGTTACTAGTTTGTCCGCTTTGTCTAATGTAAATCTCTAAAGAAAGATGTATTAACAATGATATTTTGTAAAAACTGTAGCTGTTTAAATTTTATTAACAATGATATTTTGTAAAAACTGTAGCTGTTTAAATTTAAGTAGCTATTTATATCCTCCTGGGGCACTAGTTCCAAATCCTTGGACTCAGAGAGCATACATGGAACAAAGAGAGCCCAGTAAACAAAGGAAATGCAACCCCTGCTATGCATGATGGGATAGATACGTAGATCAGTAGTACTAACTCTGTATGCGAGCCATTCAATTGGTGTTTTCGGCACTTAAGAGTTTTAACTTGACTTCAATTCCATAAGCTGTAGTCTAAAAACTATTCACTCAATCTAATTAACCTATCTATCATTATTTTGCTATGATTCCCTGCTTTCATATGAAATTCAAAAACCCTGGACGACTCAGCTCTAGACAAAATAGGTAGTGTACACTTTAATATTCAAGACAGATTTTTTTCAACTTGGTCCCAAGTCATTTCAAACTCTCTATTTCTTTGAGTTACAGCTTGGCCATTGAGGACAAGGAGGGCGGCGGGGTGGCTGTCGATGGCGGCACCAGCAGCAAAAAGGAGGAGCTAGCCAAAAGGCCAGAGGAGGCTCATTGCTCAACGTTGACATTACCGGCGGCGACGAGTGAAGATTACGACGACAACAGTTGGACAGAGCCAATTTCCAGCACCTCAAGCCTTTGCTTGTACAGTTTGTGATAAAGTATTTGGTCTAAAGAAGGCTCTGACCGCACATATAAGCACTCATACAGCAAAACGCTTTAGTTGTACAGTTTGTAACAAAGGTTTTGGCCTCCGAAGTGCTCTGGACGGACATACGTCCAGTCATTTTAGGAAAGAAAAGAGAAAGAGATTGTAGTTTGTCAGAAGGTTGCTCTGGAGAGACAGGGGGCATCCATACAGGGGGACGGTGGGAGGATATTTGTGAGGGATGGGGATATGTTTAGAACCACATATGAGAACATACATATCATATGAGAAAAAAAACCTGTTGGCTAAATAGTAACAAATGCTTTTTATTAAAGACGGCACCTGGATTGACACCTGGTACTGTAACTTATACAGAACAAACATGATCATAATTAACACCAAAACATAAAAGTCTGTGATGGACCCAAGGTCACAACGAGAGCTGGATAGTTCAAAGGACTTTAGGTTGAAGGCTCTTAGGTAACAAGTTTTCCATAATGGACAGAATGCAGTATTATCAATATTTGCCTTATTGATCATGCCACATCGGGTGGCTTGTCTTTGTCACTACAGTATGTTCCATGTGGATGAAGTGGCTGCGTGAGTTCCTCAGGGATTCCAAAGCCTTGCTCTGAGGCTTGTCCACTGTCTTCAGATCAGTTAGTAACCCTCCTGAGCATGACTCAGGCGACATATACTGTACCTTCTTCTAATAATATATTACCTTTTAGTAGTTGTATTTGTTGCTATACTTGGCACAATTTGTCCCCACATTTACCCAAACTATTGAGTATTGGCACTGCAGTAGTTGGGGGTTAAGTATCTTGCAATGGGACTCTTCGACACATATACTGGGCGGGCAAAGGGGCAAACCTTCTCATTTCCCAGGTGGTTGAATCTTCAGCTATGGCAGACTCCACCCTTTGTGTAGTAGAAGTAGATCACATTCACACGTGCCTTCAGTCTGATGCTGCTCTATTTCCCGTCCGGTGTATTTGTCTTGAACATAAGACCAGAGCTGGTCCGTAAGGCCCTGGGTGATATCTTGATATCTTTATTGCCTTTGAACATGGCAATTTGTTACCTTTTTATTTACATGAACGTGGTCTATGTAGAGCCATAGAAGAGATCTTGAAAATGGAGCTTGTGCTTTTTTTGTTGCCTTTGAACATGATTTTTTTCCTGAGCATTAATCTGATTCAGTGTTGTTTTTTTACATTTGAAAGTTCAAAATTTTATTTTTATATATATTTTTATATAAAGTTGAGCCTCTCTTGCCATTGTTTCCTCAGAACAAAACAAAGTGTGATATATATGCCACAAATGTCAATTTAACACAATTTGTTATATTTTTGACACTTTTGATATACTCTTAACACGACGGTAGTTGCTGTAAGCCGCAAAACGCGTATATCTAGTTTGCGTCCGAGCATAGACATGGTTTATTTTCATACATTGTGTAGACTACTCGTTAATACCCAATAGGTCTATTTTCTCTTTTTTGGGGGGTTGTTTAGTTTAAGTTGAACAGTTGAATTACATTTATTTCAAATAATTGAAAACAAAAGGTAAAGTGATCGTCAAAGACAAGATCGACCGATCGTTAATGCTAATCTGAATATGTTTTGATTGGGTTTTGATGTTCCCTCATAATAGAAAAGAAAAACTCCATCCCAAATTAAACCCCATGTTGGGGGTCCCCGGAAGAGAAGGGTGGAGTGTCCTGCCTCAGCTGGTGCAGTTGTTGAAGGTTGTAATATCTACATGGTTGGGCTAATTAGCATAATAGTACAGTTTTGCAGTCAATTACATAGTAGTGTTTGCAGTTTGACTTACAAGAGGGGCAGGCTGGAAACCGTGCCTTTGGGCCCCAAAGACTTGCATCCACAGTGTTTATTCGAACATCCGACTGTGCTCTCCCTTCTACTGTAAAGGTGAACGTACCTCATAAGCAACTGTCCTCATGCAACTGTTCTCAAGCATTACATTACACTGATGTATGACGCATGTTTATTCTGCAGCGAATAAATACTGATCCATGTTGGTTTCAGAGAAATGTCCTTATTCAAGAATGAGAAATGTCCTTATTCAAGAATGAGAAACATCAGTGGTTATGGTGTTTGTTGTCTTTTTAGATGTATGTATTTTGTGAATAGAGGTTTGAGGTATAGGCCTATACCTGTAGGGTTGAGGGAACGTAAGTATAACTAATTTGGCTTTAAAAAGAAGTTTGGGTCTTTTTTATTGAAATATTTATTAACAGTTTGCAGAATTACACTGATATAATTTGCAGCCATCATCACAAAAGGCTTTTTCAGGCTTTTTTTTTTTTAATTAGTTCTTCAACATAATTATAATAAAATTAAATATCTGCTAAATCCGATATTTTATTTCACCGATAGGCTATACCGATTACAGATGAATTGGTTTAAGGCCAATACCGATGTGTTTGCCGATTAATCTCCCATCATATTTTCCCTTATACTTTATATGTTTTTCCCCCCATAGAAGTGTATATCGTACATCTTTAATGTTCTGATTAATTGAACATGGAGGACCCTCATGTAAACAAGTGCTTTTCCTGGTTTTATCCTCAGATTTTGTATTGACCTGTATATTTTCGTTGAACTGTACCCATTCTACAAACTGAATACAAATTTCAATGAATGCATGAATACATAAATTAATCAATCAATCAAGGCCTAAATATGGCGCATTAACAGTGCTTTAGTTTACACAATGTGCATTACCCTTACCGGTATATTCATCCAGAGTCAGACAGAAAAACAAAGAGTACTTTATACTAATTTGATTTGTTATCTTTGGGACCACAATCTATTAGCACTGTCATTGTTAGACATGCTTTGATCTGCTATGGCCTGCCATTTGGTCCAGAATTCACTGTTATGATGTTATTGTTATTGTTATTGCTATAGTATACAGGCTAACTCTGTGCGTCTGGGTGAGTGACACCTCGACACGGACAAGTTTGCTCACATCAAAAATGACAACGAGCGACCAAAATCAAATCATGTTCTCTTCGGTGAGCGGGTACGAGCCTCAAGAGAGGCGCAGGCATGCATGCGGTATACGTACGGCGCATCATCAGTCAGAATCAGATGCTTAATTCAACAAGATACACCCTCCCAGAAGCTGCGTGTGTTGGTTCACACTCACTTCTCCCATTTAAAATGAACACACTTCCGGTCTCCGGAATAGGCTATCCGGAACTAAAGCGGAGACGGCGTGTCTTGTGGCCCTGTTTTACTAGTCAGTCTTGGGCACGTCAGCACGTGACCGTGCAGACTGCAGAGTGTCGGCCCAGTTCCTGCTGCATTCATTTGTTTTTGTTTGTAAACCTTCACTTTTTCAGGTGACGCATGGTCGCTATGGCGTGCACCATGCAGACTCTGGCGTCGATCCACTCCGTCCTCTCCGCGGCGGCGGAGCAGGTCTGCGGGCTCGTGGATATTCTCGTAACAGAGTACGAGGACCGAGACGTGAGATCCAAGCTGCAGATCGAGACACAGTGCAGGATACTGGACGAGCTGCTGAAACCCCGCGTCACACTGCACAGAGCAGGTTGGTTGGTGAACAAACATGGTACCAACAGTGGTGGAAAAAGTACAAAAATATTTTACTTAAGTAGAAGTACTGATTCTCTACTTGAAAATTACTTAAGTAAAAGTACAAAGTGCCCATTAAGAAAGTTACTTAAGTAAAAGTATAAAAGTACCTCAAATAAAATGTACTTAAGTACAAAAATTTTCCCGGCGTAAAATGTACTTAAGTATAAAAGTAAAAATTACAAAGTACAAGTACAAAGTACAAAATACAAAATTATTTTCAAAATGAACACAAAGAAATTAATTTCCAAAATTGTCATCCTGTCAAAAGTGGCTTTATTCCAAAAAATTAAATAGCATACAAATACTGAAAATACAGAACCCCCAACAGCATACATCGTGTTGGGAAAGTTATTTTTTTTTAGGAACTATAGTTCAGTTCACAGTTGTTGATTTTTAAAATGAACTAGTTCCGTTCATAGTTCATCATTCCAAATTTTGAACTAAAGTTCATCGTTTGAAAAAAACTATTATAGTTCTTTTTCGTTCTTTTTTTGCTTTAATTTTTATATATTTTTTACATTTTACAAAAATTGCTCTTTTGCAATGTGAAATGCCACCGAATTATTTTTCCTTCTCTATATGGGCTTTTGCATGCTTTTATTGTGAAGGCAAAAGTTTCTGAACGTTCTCAGAGCCTGCATCTCCGCATGCTGGGGTTGGCTGATCTACAAGCTCACAACGTGTCCGGACGCGACGAGTTGTGAGCTTGTATATCAGCTATTTTACTAAAACTCCACTACTGTGGAAGAGAGATGTCTTTTGTTGGCCGTTCGTGGCGATATTATGGACACGTACCTCCTCGAAGCGATAATAACCAACTAAGCTATTGGAAGCTATTTTTCGTGGCACATTATGTGTGTACAACAACAAGTTCCCTCAGTGTTTGTGTTAGGAGTTGGGACAGTGTCTGCTGTCTGTCAGCGTGCATGATCATGCAGTAGCTAGATGCGCGCTCCAGTGACGGCTGAGAAAGATTAGTTAATTTGTGTCGGATAAGGACTTATTGGTTGGTTTTCCGCTAAATATTAAGGCATGGGCGTAAGGCATAAGGCAAGGACAAAAATAAAAAATCCTTCTGCTAAGACTGTGTCTCGGTGAATATCCATGTTGAATGCGTGTGACAAAAAACACAGTGTGTGCGTCTTGCCGTCTTCAAAGCAGGCCAGGCAGCAGAACACAACTCCGCCCCCCTATTATCTGAGAGTGGAGCAGCCCTGTTCAATTCTCAACTGCGCATTCCTCCAGTAAGACAAATATAAGATTTTATTATTTAATTTGTAGCGAGTAACGAGGTGTCCGATTTTAAATATAGCGCATTAAAAGTACGATTTTTCCCTTGTAAATGTAACGAAGTAAAAGTAAAAATACAGCAAAAGAAAAGTAGTCAATAAAAGTACAAATTCTCCAAACTTGTACTTAAGTACAGTAACGAAGTAATTGTACTTCGTTATTTTCCACCACTGGGTACCAAGTACAAGTTACAACACACTTGTTTTAAAACCACAAGCCTAGCACGCACTCACGCACGCACTGAGGTACAACTGAGAGAGTGCAGTGTAGTATCTCATACAATTGACAGAATAAGTCAAGACGAAAATGGTACTATTTTTGTCTCCACCACCCCACTACTACTCATTTCAACTTGTCTTACATCCCAGGCATATCATGTGCCTTTAGTCTTGCATAACAAACAACCTATGATAACAACACAACAATGAATTACAATGTTACTGTAACTCAATCACATTCCCTCAGCAGTTATCAGCCACTGGAGGGCGCCGCTCACACACAAAAGACGCCTGTCTGCTGCTTGTCTCCTCTGTGTGTCGGACAGCTCGCAATTCATTTTCCATGGGAGTTACTCATTGTTGCTTTTGGCAGATGTTTTATTTATTTTAGTTTTAGTCTTGAATAGTTTTCATTTGGTTTTAGTCATATTTTAGTCACCTGGAATGTTTTAGTGTTGGTCTAGTTTTAGTCGACGAAATATCATATGATTTTAGTCGACTAAATCTACAGTTCATTTAGTCGACTAAAATTTATTTTGGTGGTCCTTGATGACTGTTTTTTTTTCACTTGCTGAAAATAGCCAATCTACAAGCTATTTTCAGCATGCAGGGGGGAATGCGGACGTCGCAGGTTAATGTCATTCATTGTGTCGTTTGATCTTTCAAAAGTAATTTCAGAGACAACCGCCTCCGATTCCTGGAACTCGGCGAGGGCCCGGCGGCTGTCCTCTGCTCTCAGCGTCCTGGGAAGAGACTGCGACGGCCGGCCTGGAGGTAGAAAGGACTCCCGTTCCTCCTCCTCCTCCTCCTCCTCGTCCCCCTCGTCCTCCGCCCATGGTGAACTCCACGCGGAAGGCCTTGCGGCAAGCGCTCTGCTGCTCTCCTTGGCCAACGAGGTGGCGGCGGCGGCGGCAGCACCTGTTGTCAAGGCGAAGGAGAGTCTGCTTCTGCACCCGTCCTCCCTGTCGCCATGCCACGTCACCGTCCAGGACTCCATGATGGAAAGCACCCCGCCGCCGGACGCCATGATGGACCGAGGAGAGGCGGGGCAGATGATGAAGCGATGTGACCGGTAAGCGGCTCAGACTCTCTCTCTCTGTCATGGACTTAACCATTTTATGTAGACTAATACTAACTTTATTACATGGCACCGTCCTAGCCGTGAGCCACAGAGTGCTGCACAACATGGACAGGAATAAAAACAACAATCGCAAGAGAGATAAGGACAATAAGATGATGATAATCGTAATAAACAAGAATTAACCATACATTCAAGCAAATTAAATAAAACAGTAAAAAGGTAGGAAAAACAAAAACGTTATTTATAGGAATGCTTTTTGAAACAAATGGGTTTTTAATAGAGTGAGGCGATTTTTTTGGGGGCACGGTGGCACAGTTGATAGTGCTGTCGCCTCACAGCTAGAAGGTCCTGGGTTCGATTCCCGCTCGGGACGCTGTGGGTGCTGGTGGCGCGTTTCCTCCTCCGCATCATCAGTGCCCATACCCGAAGGCAGGGGTTGGCGAAAGGGCCTTTCTGTGTGGATTCATTTGCATGAACTCCAACTCCACTTCTTTAAAACTGAGCTCCCTGCCATCATTAAGGTCAGTTCAAAGGAATGCTCCAAAACCTTTTTAAGGAATTTCTCCTATTTCAATTGAGTTATTTTTGTTATGCTTGACTGGCTGTTCTGTTTAAAGGTCCTTTTGTAATTTACCCTGATTTATTGACGGGTTGAGCCTTTCAGAAAAATCGGTCCTCCTATACAGGGTTCGAGTTGGTCTGTCACTCGTTCTGTCTTGTGTAGTACAGCGGAACTGTGAGATGACTTGAATTCTCTGTGCACCCTTTGCTCCTTAAATGTCTCCACCACGACACTGGAGGATCCAGTGAGTGGCGTAGAGGCTGGTTGGTTAAGGTAGATTTTATGGTGAAGTCAACGACTCGCTTGCAAGGCCTGGGAATCGCATTGAACTGCTGCAGGAGAGAGCACTGCAATACCTTTAGCGTCGTTTTTAGATCGCTTCATATACAGTAAGTACTGTGTTTCACTCGTATGGATTTGAAGAATCAACGAGAAAACGCTATTGTTACTGCTACTGAATTTGTATCATATATGAGTGACTGACTGTCGCAAACGATACAGAGACACCTACCTCCCTGACAATAACGCCAGGACGGCTTGTTTATTTTGCCGACCACAATGCTAATATGAAACGATTTTAAGATGACCCCTATGTTCTCCATAGAGAAATTACTTC
Organism: Protomyctophum bolini; assembly: GCF_963924005.1. Taxonomy (NCBI): domain Eukaryota; kingdom Metazoa; phylum Chordata; class Actinopteri; order Myctophiformes; family Myctophidae; genus Protomyctophum; species Protomyctophum bolini. Next base: position 6,720,943 of record NC_137880.1, on the reverse strand, counting down.
TGTGAACCAGGCAGAACCAGGGGATGAGCGAGTGACGTCAGGACTTTGGCACTCTATATGAGCTGTACCATAGTCCCGTTGAGTTGAACTGAAGTTGCATTGACTTTCAGTGTCCTTCTTAGTTGTTGAGTGGAGCCCCAAAAATACCCCTTGGCGGCTCGCTAAAAGGAGTATAGTTGTGTCCTAATAGTATGTTGTAGGAAGTCCGTTGCTCTCCCCAGGTTGGCGGAGGGTGTGTAGAGCCCAGGATCACAGTAGATGATTGGCACAGGGGTGAAAATTGGGTTACAAAATCGTGGGATAAAAAATATATTATAAAAAAAAAAAGGAATGAAGAGAAGTATACTGCTTCAGCTCAGCGGCTAACACTGAGGTCACAGCTTCTCGCATGTGACATTAGTTGGGAGGAAAAGCAGCCTTTTAGTGGATTCCTTCTCTTTATCCTGGCCGGGCATTAGTCACTTACCTGGCCACTGACATTTTTGCTCACCAACAAGTGCATAATTATAACCTGAAACATAATTCAGAATGGGCTTATACGTTCATCATTACATTCATTATTAATTAAGCAGGCTACTCGCCGAAATAGACAAATACAAGACAAGGGTTTTTGATTTTCCAAAAGTTAGAAGATTTATTATAAACTTGTAGTTACTTACAAAAATGATATAAATGTAAAGGGAAAATAAATGGAATCACAGATTTGTTCAGATAGGAAAACTATAGATATACTGTAGATATAAGTACTAACTCTACTAAGTTACTAAACTTCATAGGCTATCTACTTTGTTTGAAAGTTTTAAGGCGAAGAGCAAACTCATCAGCGGTCTGGTACTTCTCCTCGGGTTTGGAACTGGGACTTGGACACTCTCTCGTCCTGCTCTGAGGGGTTTTATATGTTACAGCTTATGTTGTTGTTAGACCTCGATTCATTTGCTGATGGCTGGCGCCAAATAACTCTCTGTCTGGTTAGTGAGGGGAAAACACACATTCCCATGTCAACTACTTTGTTTATGGGCCTTCACCATCGGATAAGAAATCCTTTGCCCATGTCATCTTAAATGTCTTTCTCTATATAACTAAGACATAAACTACCACATATTGATGCCACTTTCACTATTCTACTTAGTCCATAAGGAGGCGAAAATAATCATCCTTTTTTTTCTACTTAAACTTAAGCACAGAAAATTGGTGGCTAATTATAGTATAATTTTCAGAGGTGAACAGTAATTGAGTAAATGTCTGAGTACCGTAATTATTTGTTAATTCTGAGGAATTGTACCTTTGTACATGTATATTTCCTTTTCCTTTTTACAAATACTTTTCTTGTAACGTTACTGTTTACTTTAGGTGTAATCAAGTGAATTTCTACACTTTATTGTTGAACTACCCCACAATGCTGTGTCACTCCAATGCTGAGAGCTAGTCCTATTCACCTCTGAATCTTATCATATAGAAAATAAAAATCACACCCGTGTGAAGTGAGGGGCACTAATATATAAAAGTCTAACTCATGTTGATTAGGTGATGTAAAACAAAGGGTGCCAACACAAACATTAAATGCCATTAACAATAAAGAGACAATATGACGTAATGAGGGACAATATGACATACATTTTCCCTTCATTGTCAATGGCGTTTTTAAAACAAACATTGTACTAAAAACAAACATTAAACCTGTGTATAGCGCCCCTCAAAAAACACAATAAAATGTACTCCTAGCAGGGTCTGCCACATCAGCCTTATAGAGTGGTCCCGACATGGGGTGCACCGTGCAAGAGGGGGTGGGAATGTAATCTCTCCTAGAGACTTTAGGAAACCAGGGGGGGTCACAATAGGTCAGCCAGACGGCTTTCTAATCTCCTAATTCCGGAGGATAACATGCAAGTTTGCTGTTTCTTTCCATTTTATCCTCATCATAGTGAGGATAAAATAGATTCAAACTAAATCTAAACACTTGGGTGAACAACACCAATGATCTCATCAAACCAATGACATTAATCACCACTAAACCGCCGTCCTCCCGATTTGGCCTCCTCTTTATCAGCGTGCCTATTTATCTTCACCCCCGGACCTTGGCACCTTTGTCTTCAAAACTCCCCTCAACGGTGGTAGGGCCTCACAGTGGGTCCGTCTTGGCCGTGACCCCTGACGTAACCTCGGCCGTATCTTGCTGCACATCCTTCTCTGGAGTTGTTGTTGTTTAAGACGCCCCATAGCCGTTGTAGAACGGGATTTACGATTTCTCAGATGTGGATTGAAACCCGCCTGTCGGGGATCAATGTTCCCTTTGTTACATTCAGAACAGATAAAAAATATGTGATTCATTTGCGATGAATCACGATTAACTATGGGAATTCATGCGATTAATCACGATTAATTATTTTAAACGATTGACAGCCCTAATATATATACATACATAGCAAATATCGTCCTATAGCTGGGGGGTATATATATATATATATATATATATATATATATATATATATATATATATTAGGGCTGCAACTAACGATTAATTTCATAATCGGTTCATCGGCCGATTATTTAAACGATGAATCGATGAATCGGATTATGGCACCTTTTTGCAATTACTTAAAAAAATTAGCTTCAAGTTATTTTAGGCATGTTGTAACTAACAATAAAGATAATAAAAATGAATACTCCTTCAAAATTAATATGTTACCCCCTTTTTTTATCCAATTTGATTTCATTGCCATTCCTACTTGTAATGATACTGTAATGTTGACCGTGTATAGCTGACTGTCTTTCTTTCCATTTCTATCTCTGGGACCCCAATTTTTATATTTTAATTTCTATTGTAAAATCAATTTTGACAATTTTTGTACTCTCTGTTACAGACCCTTTAGGGTCCACTTGGTTTACTTCCTAACTATCTATAATGTAGCTGCAGAACTCCCACTATGAGAACCACTGTCCTACACAGACTGTGTGGACACGCACACACACACACACACACACACACACACACACACACACACACACACACACACACACACACACACACACACACACACAGTGTGCACACAAGTTTCAAGTAGCATGCTAGCTGATAGGGTAATCCGTTCTTTTTTAGCAGCCATATTGGCATGTTCTCTAGGGTCTAGGCTCTAGTATCACATATTGCCAAAGTTAAACAGCACTGAATAAATCATTGTTAAGCAAAAACGTTCACAGATATTCTGCTTTTGCCCTGTGCCCACTTCAATGCGCTGCTGTGATTACACAGGTGGAACAAATTTGAGGAGCTAACGATCGTTAGCAAGCTGCTATAGTGCTCGTCGTAGCCAGCCTGCAAGCTCACAGATTCAGACATCGGGGAGCATTCTTTGTCATAAGACCAACAAATATGGACAGTGGCCGTGCTCACAAATTACATGTTTTGGGACCTGTTTTGGGCATTTTGCAACCGGTTGATGAGTTTGCAGATCAGCTGTTTTGAGCGCGTCGCAGCCACAGAGCCACTTGGCTGACGCTCTCCCTCTCTGTGTGTGTGTGTGTGTGTGTGTGTGTGTGTGGGAGGGGGGAGACTGAAGTTGGGAGAGAGAGGGGTAGATGCGGAGCGCGGTCACGTTCAAGACAATCTTGTGTTGTGTTTATACGGACCCGTTGCATATTGTTCGTTCAGCCTAGTGCCGTTACTGAACGGTAAAAAGAAAGCAGCTTTATGTTACATTTTAATGTTGGAAAACACCCGCGATAATAATCGCTAAGATAATTCGTTGGCAACGAATTTGATTATCGATTTTTATCGATTTAATCGATTCGTTGTTGCAGCCTTAATATATATATATATATATATATATATATATATATATATATATATATATATACATATATTATACATACGTACATGGTAGATAAAGAAATAAACACCTTTGAATAGTTCAGATAGCAAATATATAAGCTCACATCATGTCGATGTAGAGCGGTTAGAAGTTTAGGGATAAGACGTATAGTAACGGAAATAGAGCCACAAGGGCTCTATTTTGCACCACCTCTGAACTTATAATTTAATAATTTAATATTTTGAAAAACATTTAAAAAAAAGTTCAACGAGCCGATCTACATCGTTGGTTTTTCAAGATAGTAAAACATGTCAAATAAGTTGTAGTTTTCTTTTAGGCTTTTTTAACCAAAAACCTGGTTGAATTTAATTGATCTTAAATAATGTACAATGGTATATTTAATACATTTACTGTATACCCGGATTGTTGTTTTAACATGTGCAAATAGCTGATGTACAAGCTCACAAAATGTCACAAGGGAGCTTGTAGATCAGCTACACCATTGTTACCTGCTCTCTGACTAAATTATATCTTTAGAAAGTCCTGTGTGAGTTCTCTGGTGGTGTTTGAGACTTCTGTTCTGGCTGAACCGTTTCTCACACTGGTCACAGGCATAGGGCTTCTCTCCGGTATGAGTTCTCAGGTGAGTTTTGAGAGCACCGCTCTGGCGGAACCTAGTCCCACAGTGGTCACAGGCGTGGGGCTTCTCTCCGGTATGAATCATCAGGTGTTGTTTGAGATGACCGCTCAGTCTGAACCTACTCCCACAGTGGTCACAGGCGTAGGGCTTTTCTCCGGTATGAATTATCAGGTGAGTTTTGAGAGTAACGCTCTGGCGGAACCTAGTCCCACAGTGGTCACAGGCGTAGGGCTTCTCTCCTGTATGAATTCTCTGGTGTTCTTTGAGATGATCGCTGCGGCTGAACCTAGTTCCACAGTGGTCACAGGCGTAGGGCTTCTCTCCCGTATGAATTCTCTGGTGAAGTCTGAGAGTTTTTTTTGTGCTGAACCGTTTCCCACATTGGTCACACTCACAGGTGTACTTCTCTCCGGTATGTGTGCTCTGGTGTTGTTTGAGATCACTGCTCCGGCGGAACCTAGTCCCACAGTGGTCACAGGCGTAGGGCTTCTCTCCTGCGTGAATTCTCTGGTGTTCTTTGAGAGTATTGCTGCGGCTGAACCTAGTTCCACACTGGTCACAGGCGTAGGGCTTCTCTCCGGAATGAGTTCTCAGGTGAATTTTGAGATCACTGCTCCGGCGGAACCTAGTCCCACAGTGGCCACAGGCGTAGGGCTTCTCTCCTGCATGAATTCTCTGGTGTTCTTTGAGAGTATTGCTGTGGCTGAACCTAGTTCCACACTGGTCACAGGCGTAGGGCTTCTCTCCTGTATGAATTCTCTGGTGTTCTTTGAGAGTATTGCTGTGGCTGAACCTAGTTCCACACTGGTCACAGGCGTAGGGCTTCTCTCCTGTATGAATTCTCTGGTGTTCTTTGAGAGTATTGCTGCGGCTGAACCTAGTTCCACACTGGTCACAGTGGTAGGGTTTATCTCCCGTATGAATTCTCTGGTGTTTTTTTAGATTACTTCCCTGTCTGAAGCGTATCCCACATTGGTCACAGGCGTAGGGCTTCTCTCCTGCATGCATTCTCTGGTGTTCTTTGAGAGTATTGCTGCGGCTGAACCTAGTTCCACACTGGTCACAGTGGTAGGGTTTATCTCCTGTATGAATTATCTGGTGTTTTTTGAGATGATCGCTGCGGCTGAACCTAGTTCCACATTGGTCACAGGCGTAGGGCTTCTCTCCTGTGTGAATTCGCTGGTGTTTTTTTAGAGTACTGCTCTGGCGGAACCTAGTCCCACAGTCGTCACAGGCGTAGGGCTTCTCTCCTGTGTGAATTTGCTGGTGTTGATGAAGATGTCTATTTCTGCTGTAGATATGTTTGAGTTGGGCAGGAACGACATCTGGGATGGAGACTGAGGAGAGAGGAAAAAAAACTTGAATGATATGTTTTAAAATAACATGCAAGCTGTGTTGTATTATTACCAACTGATAATGTTCTACATTTAGGCCTGCCAGGCAGTGATTGGCCATTGGAACATTCCTGGCCTGACCTCCTGGCCCCCGAACCCCCTCCACCCCCCCCACCCTCTCAGGAATGCAAGCATCTAGTCTGCAGGGACTGGACCAACCCCTCCCCTGCCTCTCTACACACACACATTTTAAATTTTATTTTTAGTTGTACATTTGTATTGCATTTGTTTTATTCAGGACCCCAGGAAGACTAGAGGCTCAGTCATGCGTCTCTAATGGGGATCCTTCAATACACACACACACACACACACACACACACACACACAGCTTATGTACAGGTCAGTGCTACTGTAGGAGGAAGCATTACTCTGTTATTTCTGTACATGTGCCTTCTGATGAAGATGTGGAATAAAAGTGACATCAAGCATGCACATACCTATTCTGTGTAACTTGATCACAGGCTGCTTCAGCATGGCTGCCTGGTAGATCTGTTTTTTCTCTGACACAGCGGCTGAAAAGCTGTCGGGCGACGTCTCTCTTTTAGAAGAAGCCCCACCTAGTCGATCTCCTTCGGTCCACTCCGATGGTCCACATTTGAGGCCCGCTTTTACCGTCTGGGACGTGACTTTACTCGCTGACATGTTGTGGTCTTGACTCAGTCCTCTGCTCCGCTTCCTGACCAAACTCTCCGGACAGAAGAGTGCTTACATAACCAGGACCAGCCCACTCTCCGCCCACTCTCCTCCCACCCTTAAAAATAAATAAATATATATATATATATATATATATATAATATTTTTCAGGAAATTAGCAATAGAGCCTCATCAAAGTTGGTGTTTGTAACTTTATATATTTTCAATTACTTCCATGAGAGGGGGAGTGGTGGTGGAGTTGGTAAAAAAACCCCTCAAAAATGGAGTTATGAGGTTTCCTCCCGACAGCAATATGTAATATAATTATAAATATAATATGTTGTTCAATACATCTGACTGCTTGTGATTGACTGATTGAAAAATGTGCCATGTTGTGCAGTAATATGGAAAAGTGTGATGCTCTGCAATGCATCAGAGAATGGAGTCGTTACCTGGTGAATCGTAATGAGGATACAGGGACACACAAAGCTCCGTATAGGAGTGGTTGCACCACGCAAAAACCCCGTTAGGGGTCTGTAACTTTGTGAGGGTGCCAAAGGAACTGTTGGGATATTTCGCACCTCTTAAATAAGCACCATTACTTTAAGAGTGTGCAGCTGAGCTGTGCCCAAGCAAGGTCACAAGAGTGACAGGGCGATTTTCTATATAGTGTGGGGAAAAAGAGAGCCACGTCAGAATTCTCCAGGGACGACACGCGTCGGCACTGTGCTTCGAGGGGCCCTTCGATCTGCGGACTGATATGATCGAATCTGATTCGTGATGTATACAGGTCGTATCTGCTTTCATATGTGTATTTGCTGTTCATATGTATATCACATGACCATTCAATTTGAGATAATTATGGGCAATCAATAAATGCCAGATCGTGTGAATCCATGATTTTGAGTGTACAGCCTGTTTATTGGACTATTAGATAACCCCCTCACAGGATGGCGCAACAGCTGGTGACCCCGACGTTTAGTGAGAAGCGGTTATCTTGTCCTGTAAGTTTGACTAAATGGGGCAACCAAAAGGGGACAACCAAATGTTAGTGAGAAAATGGGATGTGATATCAGATGAACAGCGACAGGCCTATATTCTGCTTGGTGCCAACTGTATTGTGTTTACATAAATGAAATAAGGCTTATCCTATACGCGGTTACCCTCTGGTATAGCGCTGTTGATTTTGATGCTGTGCTGGGCAAACGATATGGCGATTGTTGGAAAATGTAGCTGCTTAGAGCTTGCTGTAGCGTTGTTGTTGATTGCCATACGTGTGTGCGGGCGTGCGTGCACGGTTGAGTGTCTGTGCGAGAGTATGTGTGTGTGTGTGCGTGCGTGCGCCTCGGTACATGCAGTGTGTGGGTGTTCACCACAGACATATGTTTCAGTGAGACAGTGGAAATATACCCTGACTGCCACGTAGATCCAACACCCATCGAGATACTCAAAGTATCTTGTAATTAAGTAAAAGTACTCAGTGGGGCAGTCAGGAGAAGATTTCTGTTGTTTATTAATTCCCATACGTGGGTGTGCAGGCGTGCACGGCTGGGTGCAAGGTGTGTGCGCAAACATGGGCGTGTTTTCATGTATGTCTGTGCTAGAGTGTATGTGTGTGTGCGTGCGTGCGTGTGCCTTGGTACATGTGAAGTGTGTGTGCGCAGCGTCAGTGTGTGTGCGTGTGTGCGTCTGTGTGTGGGTGTGCGGCCAGTGTTTGTGCAGGGGAGCGTATTTGTGTGTGTGTGTGTGTGTGCGTGTGTGCCGGAATGCGATGGGAACATCGTTTGTTGTGTCTATGCTTGGCGGCTGTGTCAAGATGTTTACATATTCGAAAGAACACACTGTTATGCAGCTCAGATAACAGGTCTGCGACATTAAGGGGGTCAAGAAACCAACCTGGGACAAGGAGGTCCCTTGTCCCTTTGTGGAATAATTTAAAAAAATCATAAAATATAAACCCCCCCCCCCCCCTAGATTTTTACTTGTTAGGAACACAAATTAGAGAGGTCAGAAAGGACAGAGAGAGTCAGAGCGAAGTCCAGTCAATTGTCTAATGTTGTATGTTGGTTAAATAACCTCCCTAAACCCCCCCCCCCCACATACACCATACCTTACCATCCCCCTCCATATGTTCAACGTTGCTGAGTGGTGCGGATTGGAAAAAACAGGAAGCCATTGCTTAACCCTACAAACATGTCAAACATGAGATTTCACTATTGCCATTTAACACATTGCCAGCTCCAGACGAGACCGTCTTCAAATGCAACAAACATTTTTCCTTTGGAAACCGTAAGCACCATGGTTACAAAAATATAGTAGGAGTGTCATAATAATTATGAAAATTAATTGAAAAAGTATTACACAAGTTGGCCACATGGTGGCACTATAACAGCCCACTTTACGGTTTGCGCTATAACTATTGCCGGGTAAGCACCATAACTACAAACATTGGAAAGGAGACTAATAATAATTCAGGAAATTAATTGAAAGGAAACTGCACAAGGTGGCCACACGGTGGCCGGATAACAGCTTACTTCAAGTGTTTGCTTTACAACTGTTGAACCAGGAGGTATAAAATCATAAATTCCTTTTCTCAAGTGTTCCCTGGGCGTTTCCCCAGATAAGCCACGCCCACATGCATACAGAATACTTCTGGATTTTTCTTCAAAAAGACAGCGCTTTGTGCACTTTTGTGCGCCTCTACAAAAAAGAGGTTATAAGGTGGTTTAAAAATATAATATATATATATACCCATATACAAATATATAAAAAGGTGTGTGCTGTGAAATAATAATAATATCCACAATATTTCCCACCTGGCCAGTGGGGAACTAGATAAATAACAAAATATAATAAATATAATATAATAAATAGTCATGATAATAGAATAAATAACAATAACAAGGATAGGAAAAAATTATAATATTATTAATAAATTCCCAACCACCTACAATGGGTATGGTGATTAGAGTTACTGATGGAGTCCACTAGGGGAACTGTGGTTCAAGGATGGACCCTTAGGACTCCATAATTGAACCTCAAGGTCCTGAGTGTGTATTTTTGGGATATATCTATGAGAGAACATGCAGTGGTTCGCCGATGGTGTTTGACATAAATCAGTGTATATAGTGTGTCTGATACCACTTAATTGAGTGTGATTCACACAGTAATATTTTGACATAATCAATATCTGAACATAATCAATGTGTGAAATGTGTGAAAATGTGAAATGTGTCAATGTGTGAAAATGTGAAATGTGTGAAAATGTGAAATGTGTGAATGTGTGAAAATGTGAAATGTGTGAAAATGTGAAATGTGTGAAAATGTGAAAATGTGAATGGGTGAATGTGTGAAAATGTGAAATGTGTGAAAATGTGAAATGTGTGAATGGGTGAAAATGTGAAATGTGTGAAAATGTGAAATGTATATTATGTAAATAGTTGGTGCGCGCACGAGATAAGAGGTGAATGCAACATGTCCTTAGGGGACAGGGATTGTAGCACGAGATAAGAGGTGAATGCAATATGTCCTGATCAGACAAAAATTATTGTAGCACGAGATTGTGGTGAATTCAATATGTCCTTAACAGACATCATTGTAGCACGAGACATAGCCGTGGGAAGTATAGGGGTGCAGTGGTTTGTAGGGGAATTGTTTGGATTTTATATAATAATATTAATAATAAACTTTATTTGCTAAAATAGAATACAATAAAACATAAATAGTTAAAATTATAAAACAATGGCAAAGAACAAAATTGAATATAAGAACATAAAATAAATAAAAACAAATAAAATAATAATAAAAACACCACATTGATCAGGGAAGGGTGGGAACGTGTAAATTAAAACTCAATGAAAAGCAATGTTGTACAAGTAGTTCCCACGGCTATGGCACGAGATAGTGGTGAATTCAATATGTCCTTATCAGACATTATTGTAGCACGAGATAAGAGGTGAATTCAATATGTCCTTAACAGACATTATTGTAGCACGGATGGTCATGACCAAAAGAGAAAAAGGATCCATAAAAAATATAAAAAAATATATAAAAATAACTGTACATTTTTGATTATTTTCTTTTGTAAACTTACTTGCACATATAATTATTATGGTTGCTGGTGAATGTCGTTTATAATATTGGCCAAGCATGTGTGCGTGTGTGCACGCACGCGCATATGTGGAAGCACAAAAATATTTGGTAATTAGGTAAAAATAATAATAATAATAATAATAATAAATATAGCTGCGAGCAGCGATAAGGCGGGACCAAGGAGAGGGAGAGAGAGAGAAGGGTGGAGAGAGAGAGATAAAGAGAGAGAGAGAAAGAGAGCGAGAGAGAGAGAGGGGGGTGGAGAGAGAGAGACAGAGAGAGAGAGGGAGAGGGGGGGGGGTGGAGAGAGAGAGATAAAGAGAGAGAGAGAAAGAGAGCGAGAGGGGGTGGAGAGAGAGAGAGACAGAGAGAGAGAGAGAACAATATGCACAACAATGAATCACGGGCTGAGTTGTCGCTACCCGGATTTGAACCAGTGACCTTGTGGTCCAGACATGAGAGCTCTACCAACTGAGCTAAGCAGACACAGTCAATTTGCTCATTCTAAATAGTAACATCATACAGTATTCATACACGTATTAGATGCAGAAGAAGTTTCACAAAACAGCAATTTTCATCGGCTCATAAAAACTACATTTTTTCACTTAGAAAAAAAGTGTTACGATTTTTTGTCCGTATAGGTCCAAAGTTCACGTGTAGACGTTTTTGTGCATTTTGATCAAAGATCCTGGGAGAAGAAACATTTTAAATGGTTTTCATATAATTCAAAATGGCGGGTAATCTAAAGGTCAGAGGTCAAAAGTCAGAATATGGAAGTTGTTCGGCATTAGGAGACGCATATGTGTATCAAAGTTAAATTGCAGACGGTCAAACAGTTCATGTGCTATGTACGTTCAAAGTTTGTATTGTCAATTGAATGTTATAGCGCCACCCTTTGGCCAATGGTCATGGGCTTCGCATAGTCATCGTTTGGCATGGTCCTCTAACAGAATCCCGCGTTTCGTGAAAACCGACTGCACGGTTCAGCCAGAGCTGCTATTTCTGGTGGTTAGCTGAGGTGTAAAAGAAATACCTAATATAGCTGCGAGCAGCGATAAGGCGGGACCAAGGAGAGGAAGAGAGAGAGAGAGGGGGTGGAGAGAGAGAGACAGAGAGAGAGAGAGAGGGGGGGGTGGAGAGAGAGAGAGAGAGAGAGAGAGAGAGAGAGGGGGGGGGGTAGAGAGGGGTGGAGAGAGAGAGAGAGAGAGAGAGAGAGAGAGAGAGGTGGAGAGAGAGAGAGGGGGGGGGGTAGAGAGGGGTGGCGAGAGAGAGAGGGGGGTGGAGAGGGAGAGAGAGAGAGAGAGAGAGAGAGAGAGAGAGAGAGAGAGAGAGAGAGAGAGAGAGAGAGAGAGAGAGAGAGATTATATAGAGAGAGCAATATGCACAAATAAGAATCACAGGCTGAGTAGTCCCTACCCGGATTTGAACCAGTGACCCTGTGGTCCAAAGGTGAGAGCTCTACCGACTGAGCTAAGCAGACACTGTCAGTTGACTCATTCTATACAATAACATCATGCAGTATAGGTATTAGCTGCCAACCGTATTTGGAAGACGTATTAGTTGCATGAGAGGTTTCACAAAACAGAAACTTTCATTGGCTCATAAAAACTTCATTTTTTCACTTAAAATAAATCTGTTACGATTTTTTGTTCGTTTAAGTCCAAAGTTCAAGTGTAGACGTTTTTGTACATTTTGATCAAAGATTCTGGGAGGAGATAGATTTTAAATGGTTTTCATATAATTCAAAATGGTGGGTAATGTAAAGGTCAGAGGTCAAAAGTCAGAATACGAAAGTTGTTCACCATGAGGAGACAAATATGTGTATCAAAGTGTCATTGCCAACGGTCAAACGGTTCATGAGATATGCAAGTTCAAAGTTTGCATTTTCAGTGCTATAGCGCCACCATTTGGCCAATGGTCATGGGCTTCACATGGTCACTGTTTGGCATGGCCCTCTACCAGATTACAGAGTTTCGTAAAAACCGACTGCACGGTTCAGTCAGAACAGCTATCACAAAACAGCATTTTCGTTGGCTCATAAAAACTTCATTTTTTCACTTAAAAGAAATCTGTTACGATTTTTTGTTCGTTTAAGTCCAAAGTTCAAGTGTAGCCGTTTTTGTACATTTTGATCAAAAATTCTGGGAGGAGATAGATTTTAAATGGTTTTCATATAATTCAAAATGGTGCGTAATCTAAAGGTCAGAGGTCAAAAGTCAGAATACGAAAGTTGTTCGCCATGAGGAGACAAATATGTGTATCAAAGTGTCATTGCCAACGGTGAAACGGTTCATGAGATATGCACGTTCAAAGTTTGCATTTTCAGTGCTATAGCGCCACCATTTGGCCAATGGTCATGGGCTTCACATGGTCACCGTTTGGCATGGCCCTCTACCAGATTACCGAGTTTCGTAAAAAGCGACTGCACGGTTCAGTCAGAACAGCTATTTTTGGCGGAAGAAGGAGAAGAAGAAGAAAAAAAAACACAAATACAAGAAGTGACCAAAGTCACTGCGTGTCTTCTTGGTCCCTTAAATATAGCTGCGAGCAGCGATAAGGCGGGACCAAGGAGAGGAAGAGAGAGAGAGGGGGTGGAGAGAGAGATAGAGAGAGAGAAAGAGAGAGAGAGAGGGGGGGTGGAGAGAGAGATAGAGAGAGAGAAAGAGAGAGAGAGAGGGGGGTGGAGAGAGAGAGAGAGAGAGACAGAGAGAAAGAGAAAGAGAGGGAGAGAGAAAGAGAGAGAGAGAGGGGGTGGAGAGAGAGAGAAAGACACACAGAGAGAGAGAGAACAATATGCACAAAAAACAACCACAAGCTGAGTTGTCGCTACCCGGATTTGAACCAGTGACCATGTGGTCCAGAGGTGAGAGCTCTACCGACTGAGCTAAGCAGACACTGTCAGTTGACTCATTCTAAACAGTAACATGCAGTATAGGTATTAGCTGCCAACCGTATTTGGAAGACGTATTAGTTGCATGAGAGGTTTCACAAAACAGCATTTTCGTTGGCTCATAAAAACTTCATTTTTTCACTTAAAAGAAATCTGTTACGATTTTTTGTTCGTTTAAGTCCAAAGTTCAAGTGTAGACGTTTTTGTACATTTTGATCAAAGATTCTGGGAGGAGATAGATTTTAAATGGTTTTCATATAATTCAAAATGGTGGGTAATGTAAAGGTCAGAGGTCAAAAGTCAGAATACGAAAGTTGTTCACCATGAGGAGACAAATATGTGTATCAAAGTGTCATTGCCAACGGTCAAACGGTTCATGAGATATGCAAGTTCAAAGTTTGCATTTTCAGTGCTATAGCGCCACCATTTGGCCAATGGTCATGGGCTTCACATGGTCACTGTTTGGCATGGCCCTCTACCAGATTACAGAGTTTCGTAAAAACCGACTGCACGGTTCAGTCAGAACAGCTATCACAAAACAGCATTTTCGTTGGCTCATAAAAACTTCATTTTTTCACTTAAAAGAAATCTGTTACGATTTTTTGTTCGTTTAAGTCCAAAGTTCAAGTGTAGACGTTTTTGTACATTTTGATCAAAGATTCTGGGAGGAGATAGATTTTAAATGGTTTTCATATAATTCAAAATGGTGGGTAATGTAAAGGTCAGAGGTCAAAAGTCAGAATACGAAAGTTGTTCACCATGAGGAGACAAATATGTGTATCAAAGTGTCATTGCCAACGGTCAAACGGTTCATGAGATATGCACGTTCAAAGTTTGCATTTTCAGTGCTATAGCGCCACCATTTGGCCAATGGTCATGGGCTTCACATGGTCACCGTTTGGCATGGCCCTCTACCAGATTACAGAGTTTCGTAAAAAGCGACTGCACGGTTCAGTCAGAACAGCTATTTTTGGCGGAAGAAGAAAAAAAAACACAAATACAAGAAGTGACCAAAGTCACTGCGTGTCTTCTTGGTCCCTTAAATATAGCTGCGAGCAGCGATAAGGCGGGACCAAGGAGAGGGAGAGAGAGAGGAGGGTGGAGAGAGAGAGAAAGAGACAGAGAGAGAGGGAGAGGGGGGGTGGAGAGAGAGAGATAAAGAGAGAGAGAGGGAGAGAGAAAGAGAGAGAGAGAGGGGGTGGAGAGAGAGAGAGAAAGACACAGAGAGAGAGAGAACAATATGCACAAAAAACAACCACAGGCTGAGTTGTCGCTACCCGGATTTGAACCAGTGACCATGTGGTCCAGAGGTGAGAGCTCTACCAACTGAGCTAAGCAGACACAGTAAATTTTCTCATTGTAAATAGTAACATCATACAGTATTCATATAGGTATTAGATGCAGAAGAAGTTTCACAAAACAGCAATTTTCATTGGCTCATAAAAACTACATTTTTTCACTTAGAAAAAATGTGTTACGATTTTTTGTCCGTATAGGTCCAAAGTTCAAGTGTAGACGTTTTTGTGCATTTTGATCAAAGATCCTGGGAGGAGATACATTTTTACTGTTTTTCATATAATTCAAAATGGCGGGTGATCTAAGGGTCAGAGGTCAAAAGTCAGAATATGGAAGTTGTTCAGCATGAGGAGACGCACATGTGTATCAAAGTTAAATTGCAGACGGTCAAACAGTTCATGAGCTATGTACGTTCAAAGTTTGTATTTTCAATTGAATGTTATAGCGCCACCGTTTGGCCAATGGTCATGGGCTTCGCATAGTCATCGTTTGGCATGGTCCTCTACCAGAATCCCGCGTTTCGTGAAAACCGACTGCACGGTTCAGCCAGAGCTGCTATTTCTGGTGGTTAGCTGAGGTGTAAAAGAAATACCTAATATAGCTGCAAGCAGCGATAAGGCGGGACCAAGGAGAGGGAGAGAGAGAGAAGGGGTGGAGAGAGAGAGGGAGAGAGACAGAGAGAGAGGGGGGGTGGAGAGAGAGAGATAGAGAGAGAGAGAAAGAGAGGGAGAGAGAAAGAGAGAGAGAGGGGTGGAGGGAGAGAGAAGACAGAATACACTTATTACACTATTACACTATTACACTTATTACACTATTGCACTTATTACACTATTACACTTATTACACTATTACACTATTACACTACTATTACACTATTAGACTTATTACAATATTACACTATTACACTACTATTACACTATTACACTACTATTACACTTATTACACTATTACACTACTATTACACTATTACACCATTACATTGCTGTTACATTATTACACTATTACACTACTATTACACTATTACACTAAATAAACTTATTACAGTTACTAGTATCTCTATTATTGTGATGTCATGTCCGAGAGAGAGAGAGAGAGGGAGAGACAGAGAGAGAGATAGATAGATATGCACAAATAAGAATCACAGGCTGAGTAGTCGCTACCCGGTTAGTCATCGTTTGGCATGGTCCTCTACCAGAATCCTGCGTTTCGTGAAAACCGACTGCACGGTTCAGCCAGAGCTGCTATTTCTGGTGGTTAGCTGAGGTGTAAAAGAAATACCTAATATAGCCATTTAGTCACAGACATTGACAGGCAGATATAAAAATGAACACAAATAATATCATATACATACTATACACTGAATGAAAGCCCTGAATGTCTACTTTTAGGAGGAAAACAATATACACATTGATCCCATGTACAGTTTGTCTAATTGTTTATTGAATGCAGCTTGCGGCCACCAGAGAGAACTTTAGAGAAAGCATGGACCTGAAGAACTATTATTCACAAAATAAGGCCTATAGCGACATGTACATACTATATACCGTATGAAACGGAAGACTCTCTGCTTTCATAAGAAAAATACTAATAATAATAATAATAATAAAAATCACACCCCTGTGAAGTGAGCAGTGCAACATTGCACTGCTCACTTCACAGGGGTGTGATTTTTATTAATATTACAGTATTAGTATTTTTGAAGTGGACAAGTTAGGCTTTCTTTTGATTTATGCGGTGTGATTCTCGCTATAAGAGGCCCCTCGCTGTGGGCCCCTAAAAAAGTTCAAAAGTCCATAGAAACGTTCAGCATTGATTGGGTGTGCAGCCCACAGCCCGCCAGCACTAAAAGTGTTAAATTAAGATTACGAATGGTGTTACCTGTGATGTCTCCGAGTTTCTGGACAGCAGGCTCCTCCAGAAGCTTTGTTCCTGTACCATGGTCACAGAGGTATTGTAGTAGATGAACCCAGGAAATTATTTTACCAGGTACTGCTTCTCATCTTTCTGTTGACTGCAATATGGGATCAGAGCACAAACTATGTAGGTTATGAGTGATCTAGTGAAGAGATTCACTAGATCTTATAATGGGAATAAATGTACTTACTTTATTCCAGATTGGTGGAACATTGAGATGGTCTCCACATTGTACTTCCTCTCCTTTACTCAGGCTAATGTCATTTATAGTAATGTCATTACTGTAAAACATAGAAGGGGCAAGTAAATAGGATCAGTTTGTCTTTTATTTTAATTTATGTTGTATTATGAACAATCACTGATGTCTGTTCAGGTTCAGTCTTGCCCACACGTTTTTTTAATTTGTGTTACATTGATGTGGTTAGTGGGTTCAGTGTTACCACAAAGATATGGTCATGAGAGTAAGAATAGGGATACTCACATCAAAGAGGAAATGCAGTCTCTCTGCTGTATCAGAGGGTGGCCCACTTTCACATATGTCTATATCGAGTTGTGTTTGTGATCTTTTGTCCAATGCGGGCAAGGATCTCTGAAAATGAGAATGATCAAAATAAGATTGCTTCAATTATGTGGGTTAGGGTTAAACCTACTGCAGATACTCACGTCAAAGAGGCAGTGCAGTCTCTCTGCTGTATCAGCTGGATGTGGCCTACTTCCACCTCAATCTGTGTATCTTGCATTGTGTTTGAGTATTTCTGTAATGGGAATGAGCACAATAACATTACTCGAGTTATGTTGCAGCACAATTTCCATGGGATGTTCAGTACTTATTGAAATATTTAAAATAAAGGACAATGAACAATGCACTTTGATATGGTTTACCAGCTCAAGGGTTAATTTCTCAGCAAGTTTTGGAATGGTGGTGTCCTGTAAGGGATTGAGTGACATGGTTAGTGTTGCTAGACGGACCCGAATGTATGTAACACCTTACTCTGCTTCCGCCCAACCTGAAGTAAACAGTAAACTACAACAGCTCTCTCTGTCTCTTATTATATGTGAACTATAATAGCCTAAGGCTTACACAACAGGTGGCTTGAACATTCTCACTGTGTGCCATTTGATGAGAATACATGGAGAAGAAGAAACACACTTAACGTGATAGGCTTTTAAATCCCTTATTCAGACACTTGTGAACTGCAACATCAGAATGTAGCAAACACGCTGACCATATTTACAACCATTATGGATCACCAATAATATATTAATTTGGATGATTGAATGAATTAAGGACGGGTTAGTAGCTTTGGGTTGTCTCAGGTTTACAGAACTGGTGCTGTTTTTAATAGGTTATCCAATCCAACTTTGTCATTGTGAGAAGTGCAGGTTCTATTGGGCCACCTACTGTGACAGAGGAAGAGGCAGAAGGTAGAACTTACTTCATAATAGGATTCCAGGTGAAACCCCAGGATGTCCTCCGACTTGAGCCATGTTTGGCTAGCTATCCGGGTGGAGTTATTGGGTTGGCAAGGATTCTGCAATGGGTTGTTTTTGCTGCTGATGCTCAATTTTTGCCTGGAGAGCAAAGCAAATGTCAATAAAATAGTAAACTAATAAACTGCAGTCAGTATATTACCCATTGACTAGAGGTCTGTAATTAACATATAAACTCACCTAAACATGAAACATGTGTGAGTGAGGCTAGCAAGAAAAGGGCCACCTATGGTTTGAAATAATTGTTAGTCATCATTTTTCAACCACTGCTGAGATCATGAATTTCACAATGCCACATCAGACTTTCCGGTCCTTCATTGCCATCCCCAGTTCCTGCTTACCATGCATGCGTCCCTAGTTATGCCCCGGTCTCTAGTCCGATTTGAGGCAGAACTCCAGAAAGAGATTTTTCAGAGACGTTTCTGTAGTCAGAAGGAGAAATCCACACCAAAACACATCAGCCTATAATCTTGTTCCAACATACACGTTTGCTCTGAATCGTTTCATAAATGACCTCCGTTCTTAATTTTTCCTATCCCACCCAGTGTCTCCCCACATTAAAATGTAGCTAAAATGGTAGAAAGCTTCATCACAGTAGGTATTTTAATAGCTCCAAATATTTGTTTCCACTCCCAAATCTGTTAATATTGTCCTTGTACTTACACATGCACTGTTGGCCCCTAGGCCGACCCTTGGTAGAACAGCTTCTACTGTACCTACGGGTCGAAATCATTGTTAGTATTTGTAGTCAGTCAGAGTCAGTCAGAGTATTTTTTTCCCCTGTGATGCATTGTTTTTATTAGTTCAAGGATCATTTTACGGTTCATTTTGCCATTTTGCATGTTTTCACATATACCATACGATACCATACCATACCATACTTATTTATATAGCACATTTAAAGTATTTGCAAATGTAACAGTCATGTATATTAACATTTTTCTTGCGCAACATGCTAAACCCATCTTTTGTTTTACATGTTTCGTTTGCTGTTTTGATCACTTTTAGGACTTACGAGGTTTTGGAGTGATGTGTAGTCCTTGGCATGTAGTCTATGGTGCCTGTTCCCTGTTCTTGTTTTGCTAAACAAGGCTAAAGTGTAGTGTATTAAAATGGAGTGCCATATTAAAAATATTAAAACATGTATTTATAGTGTTAGTTTAAAAAGTAAACTCAATATATAATTTAAAAACATATATTCAGTTATTGTTGTACAATCAATAAGACAAGTTAAAACTAAGCATTTATTTATATTTTCAGTTTGTTGTGTAAACAGTTTTAAATAGCTACTCAGTCTGTCTCATAGGAGGGCTATGGGCAGTTCAGAAACCGTCTTCCAGTGACATCATCATTAGGCAGATTTTTTTTTAAACAAGATTTTTTATAAAAATGTTTAGATTTTCATTATCGTGAGAACGATGGCTTCCATTTTCGTATTGCAACTTTTCAGGACTAGAAAGCCTGCAGTTTATATTAGCTTGTATTCCCCATCGATGATGTTTAGATTTTCATTATCGTGAGAATGATGGCTTCCATTTTTGTATTGCAACTTTTCAGGACTAGAAAGCTTGCAGTATATATTAGCTTGTATTCCCCATCGATGATGTCACTGGAAGACAGATTCTGAACTGCCCACAGCCCTCCTATGAGACATGACCGAGTTTCAAGATTTGAAAAGTGGTCTTTTAATAATAACTTTGTTTAGTAGTTAAATTATCGAAATACTAATGGCTTCGTGAACACTGTAGTAGGCTGGTATTATTTGAACAGATTCATTCTCAATATCTTTAACATATACATGGTCAATCAAAGTACCATTTTCTGTTGTTGAACTTTTTACACATTGTCTGTATCCATGTTGATTCATCAAATTGACAATGGTAGAAGATTTAAATATATCTTCATTGAAATCTCCCATTATTGCTTTCCCTCCAGAGTATGAATTCAATTCTTGAACAAGTTTCACCAAATTTGTACGAAAGAAGTCTATTTTATATGAATTTGGTCTATACAAAATAGCAGCTGTCAGGTTAACCCGTGGAACATTAAACATCAAACACTCCAAGTTTGAGCTTTGTGGAATGATTATATGAATTGTGTCATTAATGCAATGATATATTCCCACTCCACCTCTTATCTGACGTTTTAAATCCGTAAACATTGGATCACTGTCATCGTAGCAATTTGATCTCGGATTGTGTTGAAAGGTAAAACCTGGTAAATCAAGATTATTGTCTGTGTCATCAGAAGTTAACCATGTTTCTGTCAAACAAATGCAATTGGCTTTTTTTAGCATATGATGTGCTTGAACATCTGGAAAATGTGCTTTTAGTCCCTGAACATTGTGCAGAACCATTGTGAACGCGTTTGTAGGGTTTTCTTTGGGAAGAATGAAGTCCAGCATGTTTTTAATTGCCGTGTCAATTTTGTCATTGCAATATATGGCTGAATCCTTGAAATCTTCAATAATGAGGCCACTGAGAGTTCTTACACGACTTAAGGCAACATATGCTTGTCCCGGTGCAAATATATTTTTCAATGACACCACAGCATTATCAACTGTCAAACCTTGTACTTTATGGACTGTGCATGCCCACGCTAATCTCAGAGGAAATTGCCGTCTTACGCCACCACAATTTGTCACTTGGTCTTCTTGTGGTTTAATTATCGTTACATTTTGTCGAGTCTTTGATCTTTGAATTTTTCCGACTTTTGCATCATCAAATGCAAGATGAATGTCAGAAGGAAATGAAGTATCAGGTGAGAGCGTGATATGGACGACTGTTCCGAAAGCTCCATTTACAAGACCGTCTGAAACATCAATATTCTTCTTGAGCATAACTCTAGCACCTATACCAATATTTACAACTTGTGACAAACAAGAATTAAATATTTTTTTATGGTGACCGTTTTTCTTTTCCATCCTTCCAGTTTTTGGGTTTCTTTCAAAATCCTCAGCCTCTATAGCCATTGTATCTGGACAATTTTCAACCAACATTTCAACGTTGAATGTGTCAACTTCGTTATTGGTAGCAAATATGTGGATTGCATTAGATTGCTCGCCAGTTTCACATTGTTTTATCAAAAGTAGATCTCTGTCATTTAATGGTTCTTTCTTTTGATGTATTCTGAAGCGATTTAGTGTTTCAGCAAATATTGGATCTTTTTGTCTCTCAATCTTAGTTAGCTTTGCTATTGTAAAAGTATTCCACAAATTAACTCCTGTTCCTTCTGCATATAAAGCCATGCCTTTCACAGGAGCCAACTGATAAAAATCCCCAATTGCAATTATGTTCACTTTTCCAAAGAGGGAATAGTCACCAGTCTGTTTGATTTGTCTTAATCTCCCATGTATGTAGGCCAGAAGACGATGGTCCACCATAGATATTTCGTCAACGATTAATATTTGTACATTACCCAGTTTGGAGCGTAGGGAATTTATTTTCTCATCACCAAGAGGTACATATGGTAATGTGGTATTGATACCAATAGAAAACGTGTTGTGTATGGTTGAAGAACCAATGTTGTATGCAGCCACACCAGTTGGAGCCGTCAACAGAACCGTGACATCATCAGGATGTATAGAAGTTTGAGACAAGAGTCTGCTACATTCATAATGTATAGCTTTGAGTAAATGTGTCTTCCCTGTGCCTGCACCTCCAGTCACAAATACATGAAACGGTTCTGGATTTTCCCCATGGATCTTCTGTAAGCACCAGTTACGTATTTTGTAAAAGATATCCGATTGTTCTTCATTTAAAGATCTCATTAGATTTAATGCATCTTCTCTGCGCAAATGAGCATTATGCGGGTCAATTGTGCAAATGGTGTGTGTATTTAAATCGGGGATATTTTCGACATAATTTTCATCATCAGCATTAACTTCATCTTTCCTTAGATCGAGACATTCCAACCGTTCCCTTTCAGATTCAGGACACAATTGAGCCCAAGCATCTTCCAAATCACCCACTTGCTCCAAAAGCTCTTGTGCTCCATCAATCTGGTCACTTTCTTTTTCATATAGACATCTGTTTGTCTCAACAATTGATTTTACCATCGCTAAATCACCCTCAGCATTTCTTACTGAACCGAGATTATAAAAATCTTCAAATGATTCAAAAGGTGGAGGTTTTAACTGCGAATCTTGACGATATGGCAAGAAGAGTTGCAGAAGAGATTTGTAGTATTTTTCTGGATCTTTTGTCGGAGAGAATCTTGGATACCTCACCACTGCGGGTTTTGTTTGGATCCGTTTTTTCACATGTCCCAAATTGTTGTTTAGTTCAATTGTAGATGTAGAATTCTCTGATTTGGCCAGCACTCTGTATTCTGAAGTAAATGTGGCAATACATAAATGTTCAAAATCTTGAGTTTCTGGTCTGCTTTTATATCTGTCTGCAAGACTAATCATCCATATGCTTGAGTCATCATTGGCGTCGTTTGATATTTGGTTCTGCAATACTTTCAAAGGTTTAGTCATTCTAACTGTATCTCCAACAGGAATAAATTGAACTTTACGAGAACATTCCTTCAAATGCATGTTTGTTAGTCTATACACAGCCTCTTGGGCACTAACTTCTCTATTGTGAAGATAAACAGCTCCAAGTTTTTGAAAAGCCTCTTTAGCATTGACATTTCCATCCAGACTTTCTTTTTGTGTTTTATCAAGTAACATTCCCATGGTACGTTCAGATTTTGATATGTAGGCGATTATGTATACAACAACTGCGTATGCATCAGTAATGAATTGAATGTCCATATTAGCGTTCCAGCTAGATAACAAGTCTCTGTTGTATTGATTTATCCAAGTTCCATTAGGTGAACGTTTCAAAACAACACTCGTCTTGTGAGAAACTCTATTGTATGCCAATTCAAATGTTTCTTGATTTATACCAACGTCATCAAATAACTCTTCTGTCGATTCATACGTCATGTCAGGATTTGATAATGCCGTTTTCACCTTTTCAAGAATATTTAAAGCCTCGTCTTTTTTCAAGACAAACTCCTCATCTTTTGTTTGTGGATCATTATCAACGTCTTTTTGAACATCCTTGTCGTCACTTTTATTTTTCTTTGGTCGGCTAATGAAGGTTTGACAAGAAATTGGCCTAGGAAAATTAAATCGGCATGTAGTTTTATTTTTTCTGCACGTCTTTGAATGTCTAGTGCTATGCTTTTGAACACTGTTAACAACCTCATACAATTTTTCATCACTCTCGTCTGGCATCTCACATGTTACATATTTGTCCACAAATTTAACAACGTCTTCGTCTGAATCTTTATCTATTTGTGGAGCATCTTTAACCCACAACAAACCATGCACGTGTGCGCTTCCCCTTTGTTGGAATTCCACACGATAAAAATGATCTGTTACATGTCCAATAGGTGCAGCCTCAGATAATAAAACATTCTTTAAATACTCGTGCCATCGATGGTCAAACATTCTTGCTGCTGTGACTGGGTTACGTTTTAGTAAGCCACATCTTTCTAACCAATTAAGTTGTTCCACATCAATCTGGTTTCCTTCTTGAAGCATAAGTGATTTCAACATTTCTGGCCATCTCATATCTGCAGAACTAAACGAGCAAAACCAGGTAGGAAGACCAAGCTGTCTTAGCATTGCAAAAAGATCTTTTTGTACACACTGCCAAAATGGAGGACTTCCACGAATATTCCGGAGATACTTGTACCCTTCATCGTGATGTAAGATTCTCCTTAATGATTCAGTATCTTTTAACATATCAGCTGTGATGTGCGCTGGGTTTTTGCCATCTCCCTTTCTCATAGCTATAGATACACTAGACACAACTTGTTCAAGTTCTGATATGTATTGTGCGTAAAATATATAATCTATACTATTTGCAAATCTTCCATCAGCATTTAACAGTCTGTTGTTTAAGTACTTTGAAAGTGTTATTCTCATTAGTCTGTCATCATGAAATGTAGGACCACCTTTTGGAAACAAAACTGGAAAACATTTAGCTTCGTTTGTTTTATCCATCAATAGTCTGACGGGATTGTTGCCTTCTGCAGGAGCCACAGATATTACACTGTCAAAGTGCTGATCTAGAATATCTTGTGCCAAATCCACAGGCTGAAGACAAGTATCAAAACACGCTCCATTCTGTTGTTCTGTATAGGTTAAATCTTCATCATGTTCCATTTCATCTTCATCGTTTGCGTCATCTGCATTTTCAATTGTTTGTTCTACTTCCTCAACATCAGTGTCGTTACTTTGACTTAAAGGGTTTATCCAATCGTTATTGATTTCTGTGTCAGCATAGAAGGGATTGTGTTTAATCAGGTATCGCAAGGCATTTTTGACATGATCTGTATGAACATATTCATAATTATAATGTCCTTTATATGTAATTTTGCGTTTCAGTTTTACTCGTATCATCATGTCATCACAATCGTTTCTTGGTAGAACATTTGTCACATGGCTCAAGTTAGAAGGTACACAAACGACTGGTCCGTGACATCCGTTTTGACCTCCTTTGGGCAATGCAACTACTTTGAGAAATGGAATATGTTTAGCTGTCAGATGAGTTTCCAAACTATTAAGACATTTTAGTTCTGGTGCTATTGGTTCTAGATGTAGATTGTTTAATACACTTTGTTCAGGCATTTTACCCTTTAATATCTTTCTATTGCATGTATGACAAATCCATAGTTTAGCAGCTGATCCTTGTGACATTACACAATTAGGTAAACAGCTACTATTGCATTCATGCAAATATGTGTGAGTAATGCATTCGTCTGCTAAGAATCTGATATCGTCTTTCTTCTCATAAGAAGATTTCTTACACTCAATGACCTGCTTTCGGAAAAGTTGACGGTGGCAGACAGAGCAAACAAATTGAGGGCCTGTACGAATGTTTTTGTGGAATGTTTCAATAGCAACATCAATGTCAGTTTGTTTTAACGTATTTTTTATATAGTTCTTGTGTGCTCTCATATTTACATCTGCTTTGAACTCTGGTTCAGTAGAATATTTTAATTTGATGTTTTTAATTTTGTTAGTACAATAGACTTCATCATTGTGGTATCGGAAATGATCGTCATCAATTTTTGCTTTTTTATGCACTTCATCTGTGTCATATCTGTGTTGTTCATAGTCTATTTTTGCTTTTTTGAACACTTGATCCTTTTCATATCTGTCTCTTTCTTTCTCAGATTTTGATTTCTTGAAACTTGTGTCATGTGGTCTTTTTCTTAGATGCATTGTACTTTTGTCTTCTGCATTTGTACATATACCTGCACAACAACTTTGATTGTCTTTTCTTTTAACACATGTTACAACATCATAATGATTTCCATTAGTGTTGTTTAAATATATTGCTTGACAATTGTGAGAAAGTATCACATTTCTTGCACGACAACTGGGGAAAATATTCCATATACCATTATTAAATGTCATAATAGTTGTTTGCAAGAAGTCTGCAGCTGCAAAGATTTCAAGTTCGGTAACCCATGTTCCTGAATAATTCATTCGTGTTTTTGTCAGGTATTGCTGCATAGATTCATAACCTTCTCTCAGATACTGTTGAAATGTTGATGGATTTTTGGAAAGATGTTGAAATATAGCACGACGTATTTTTAAATGTTTATTCTCATTACCACAGATCGCAAAGGACAATGCTCTGAAGAAGCAGTTTCCATCACCTTTGATTTGTAAATTCTTACAAGGATCACCCATTGGTGTGAAGTCTATGCTTTGTTCTACAGTTTTAAGACTTTCATTACTGATATTGAATTGAGAACACAAGATGTCCTGATGCACAGACCTAAGTGGTTTAAAAGACAACGTAGGTGTTATGGTAGCAGTAATTATAACATCATCTGTTATTTCACAACTGGCATCATACATTGTACTAGTAGATGGCTCAATTATCAAATGAGGCTTTGGGGTATTAACTGTTGTACGTGTACTTTTCAATACAGTACTGTAGAGTGGTTGAGTAGTAGAGACACATGTGTTCAGAAACGGCTCCTGTTCAAAGTATTGTTCTGTGTCGTCATGTATCACAATTGCTTGTTCTCTGTCGTCCTGCATCACAATTACTTTGACTCCAGTCACTTCAAATGGCTCATGATATGCTTTTAAGGATTGTGCAACTTTAAAGATGTTTCCAATCAATTCTCGAATGTTAGAATGATATACTAAAACACTTTTTCCATTTCCGTCAACAAGTCCTTCAGAACTACGTGCATGGGAGTCAATTACAGCATACCAGCCATTCTTTCTGACAATTGCACAAGTAGAGCCATTCAAGGTTAATAAACATGCATCAAAATCTAAAAGAACTCTTTGTATTCCCTCATCCAATGGAACC
The DNA here is from genome assembly GCF_963924005.1 of Protomyctophum bolini. NCBI lineage: Eukaryota > Metazoa > Chordata > Actinopteri > Myctophiformes > Myctophidae > Protomyctophum > Protomyctophum bolini. Next base: position 6,694,448 of record NC_137880.1, on the reverse strand, counting down.
ATCATGTCCTGCCATTCTTTATCATATTGGTCAATACCAACACAACCACCAAAGACATTACCATACTCTATTGATATGGGCATATTCCACAGTACATGTTTCTTAGGCAATTCATCAATTGCAACATATCCACTTTCAGATGAAATTCTACATGCTCGACTCATTGAATCATACAGTGCATTCCCATGACGTAGAATGTCATCAAGGTCTTTTGGTTTCCACGTAAAGATATCTGTAATTTTACTCATGATTATTGCAGTCAGACTGTTTGGGACACATTGCTTGCCAGCATATTGACCAAATTGTTGATGACCTTGATGGAATGAACCATGAACATAAGGTACTTGAGGATTACTTACTTGATTACTTACTTGAGGATTACTTACTTGAGGATTACTTACTTGAGAGTTTTCATTAGATTTCTTTCCAAAGTTTTCATCAGAGTTTTTCACAAAGTTTTCATCATAGTTTTTCAGAATGTTTGTATAGCCTTTTTCAGCCAAGTTATATGTTCTTTTACACATTGTCTTTTCAGACATAGCCAGGTAGATTGCGTTTTTTTTTACGGGGTTGCTCTTAACCTCGTGAACTTTTTGAGGAAGTTCAACCTCAGTCATGTTATAGTCGGTAGTCTTCGATGTTTCAATTTTGTGAGGATGCAAATCAACTTTATCAGAAGATGGAACCTCATTAATTGCAGCATCTTTAGTCAGTAAGTCAGTGTCCAGGTCAGTGTCAAAAGAAGCAAGATTACGCAATGCTGGAATTGGACAAGGATGCACAACCTCGTGAATATGGTCACGAGGATGAACCTCATTATTCACAGCATCCTCAGTCAATGGGCAGTTGGCCCCCTTCTTTATGGCAGCATACCGCCACTTACCTTTTTTTTTAGGCATCTCTCTCTCACTCTCAGTTGTCTGAAAAACACAAATATAGATTGTTATTTTATCAATTACCTAAATGCATCATACTGAATATAACTTCCAATTTGTAATTTCACTAGCACACTACTATTACACTAAATACATTACAAAATTAGACTTAATATACTATTACACTACTACACTTATTACTATTATTACACTAAATACACTTATTACACTAATACATTACTATTACAACATTACACTATTACATGATTACAAAATTAAACTTAATACACTATTACACTACTATATTAAATACAATAATTACATGATTACACTACTAATACACTATTACACTATTACACAATTAGACTTATTACACTATTACACTACTATTACACTACATACACTTATTAGACAATTACAAAATTAAACTCAATACACTATTACACTATTATACTAAATACAATTACACTATTACACTATTACACTTACATGTATTCCACTATTACACTACTATTACACTATTACACTAATTACAGGATTACAAAATTACACTTATTACAGGATTACACTTATTACACTATTACACTAAATACACTTATTACACTATTACACTACTATTAAACTATTACACTTATTACACTATTACACTATTACACTTATTACACTACTATTAAACTATTACACTTATTACACTATTTCACTACTATTACACTATTACACTATTACACTATTACACTTATTACACTACATACAGTCACGTATTACACTATTACACTTATTACACTATTTCACTACTATTACACTATTACACTTATTACACTACATACACGTATTACACTTATCACACTATTACATTATTAGTCTCATTACACTATTTCACTATTACAGTTACTACCATCTCTATTTTTGTGATGTCATGTCCTAGTGCCTGATGGGTAGAATTTGTGCCAAAACTGACCCACTAAGCATGCCTTCTGTGTATATACAAATTCACAGAGGCTTGTCTGGGTGCAGCCATTTTGAGGTGTACCATTGAGTGCAGCAGCACTGATTAGCTACACCTGACCACAGTAATGGCCGCGCCCATGGCACCCCTCTGTGAATTTGTCTATTGACCGATTCACAGAGGGTTTCCTGGGTGCGGCCATTACTGAGGTGTACCATTAAGCACAACAGCACTGATTAGCTACACCTGGCCTACAGAGCACCTGCTCCATGGATTACACCTCAGTAATGGCCGCGCCCAGGGCACCCCTCTGTGAATCGGTCTATACTCAGTGTATCTCATCTTTCATTAAATACAAGCAGCTTCTGAGACTGAACCACCCTTTTATCCAAATATGATCAATTCCATCTTCAAAATTCAAATATAGGACACATTATGGCAATTTCAATGCTTCAAAACAAGTAATCACTTAGTAACAGTAATTGTAACATTGATGTGTGGGCACACATCAATGTTACAATTACTGTTACTAAGTGATTCATACAATTACCAACTTCAGGCTGCACTCAGGCTGTTTGATGGCCACATTAATTTATTTCAAAGGAAGGTGTGGTTTGACCAAACATTTGTTTGATGGGGGGAGGGGGGGCAGGACACAGCCATCAAGCAAAACAAAAATGTTTGGTAAAGCCATGTGACTTCCATTGGAAAAGCATTGGGGTGGCTATCAACAAGACACGACAAAACACATTTTACATTATAGCTTGAAAGTAGTTAATTCCATAATTCATAGGTGATAGTTTACACACATTTGTTTCTACCAAACATATCACTATATTGTTAGTAGGAACCAAAAATTCAGCAAACTTACCTATTCATGCAATGAATACCCCTGCTGTTGTGGTGCCTTCACTGTAAGCTAAATGGCTATTTGTGAAAGACCCATGAAAGACCCATGTAGCTACCCTTAGCAATGCCTGAACAGAATGAACAATTCATGCTGTATGCTGCTGATGTGAATGGTATCCAAAAAAGAGTAACTTAAGTTAGTGTCAGTAAAAAAATATTGTAATGTTCATCTATTAATGAAGAAACTTGGGTTCTTGCAATGTCACTTTATTTGGACTGGTAGATTTGGTAGCATCTAGGTCATAAATCTAATTCTTGGAAATGTTTGTGGTCTAGGATATAGTGGCATATTCATCCTCATTGCCATCTAGTGGCTGGTATAAATCACATCACTTGTAGTGTGAAACTATGCTCACCTCTGTAGATGAGCAGAATTGTCATAGCTTAATGGATAGAGGGGCCACCTGGATATACAAAGGGTCAATTCCTGATCACCACATCACCACGTTAATGTGGAAGCTCATTTTTCAATGTTCATAAAGAAATAATGTGAGCTTGTTTCAAGCCAAAAAATAAATGTAGACTTCCCTCTTGTTCATCAGATGATGGGAGCAGCTGTTATGGTGATTGAAATGTAGATTTGAGCATCAACATATACTTTGAGCACCAAAGCATAAGTACTCAAACAATTAGCAGATCTACATGTTCATAGCATGTCACATCACAGATCGGCTTTGTATACACCAGTCTTTGAAGTTATTGATCTCACTGATATAGCCCACAGGACATTCAACACCCCTCATCAAGCGGACTATACAGTTTCATCAGAGCATTTCAAGATGTAGTTGATTTACATCCATGTTTTTTTGCTTTTTTCATACAGCGAGTGGTGTAGATGTTATGGAGACTGGGTAATTCTGTGCTGCCGATGATTTTAGCTGCTGTTTTAATGGTCCTCTGCAACCTATTGAGTGACCATGTGAATGTGTCTGTGATGTGTATGCCCAGGAATTTAAAGTTATCAACTATGTCGACAGATGACCCTTTAATGGAAATGGGTGTGTGGATACCTTTGGACTTCCTAAAGTCGACAATGATTTCTTTGGTCTTATTGGTGTTAAGTGAGAGGTTGTTGTTATTGCACCATAGAGTTAGATCCTCTATCTCCCTCCTATAGGCCCTCTCATCACCGTCGGTTATTAGTCCGTGGCATCAGCATTTCACCACGGAACCGTGAGCTGTGCGCATGGTCTGCTGATATTATTCTTTAATGCTTTGCCTTGGACATTATTGTCTGTAAGTACTTTGAAGTTCTAGTTAATCGGTTCAAAGAGTATATTTAATTTAGAATGTGATTTTTGCAGAATGCCTTAGTTGGTTATTATGTAAATTGTGTAAACACTTGGTCTGCATGTTAGTTTACTTCTGTAGTAGCAGTAGCCATTTTTTGTGTTTGATTTCAACATTGTGTACCTAGTTCACTGCAAATAGCCTACTAATAATTATGCATACTATATTACTCACACACTCACACATTTTCCTTGTGTTAATTCATTGTTTGTGTATTTCTGTATTGTTTCAGTTTTACAAAATTACCTGCAGAGACTCAGTAAATTCAACAAAGTCAAGCCTTGTCTCTTTATTGGAGGATCTCAGAACACTGTTAACTAGCTGTCTAGCTACACATGGGCACGTGTTGCAAGGGCAGCATAGAGAGAGAGATAGAGGGGGGGGGAGGGTGGAGAGAGAGAGAGATGGGGGGTGGAGAGAGAGAGAGAGAGAGAGAGAGAGAGAGGGGGGGTGGAGAGAGGGGTGGAGAGAGAGAGAGAGACGGGTGGAGAGATAGAGAGAGAGAGAGGGGGGTGGAGAGAGAGAGAGAGAGGGGGTGGAGAGAGATAGAGAGAGAGAGGGGGGGTGGAGAGAGGGGTGGCGAGAGAGAGAGAGAGAGAGAGGGGGGGGTGGAGAGGGAGAGAGAAAGAGAGAGAGAACAATATGCACAAATAAGAATCACAGGCTGAGTTGTCGCTACCCGGATTTGAACCAGTGACCCTGTGGTCCAAAGTTGAGAGCTCTACCGACTGAGCTAAGCAGACACTGTCAGTTGACTCATTCTAAACAGTAACATGCAGTATAGGTATTAGCTGCCAACCGTATTTGGAAGACGTATTAGTTGCATGAGAGGTTTCACAAAACAGCATTTTCGTTGGCTCATAAAAACTTCATTTTTTCACTTAAAAGAAATCTGTTACGATTTTTTGTTCGTTTAAGTCCAAAGTTCAAGTGTAGACGTTTTTGTACATTTTGATCAAAGATTCTGGGAGGAGATAGATTTTAAATGGTTTTCATATAATTCAAAATGGTGGGTAATGTAAAGGTCAGAGGTCAAAAGTCAGAATACGAAAGTTGTTCACCATGAGGAGACAAATATGTGTATCAAAGTGTCATTGCCAACGGTCAAACGGTTCATGAGATATGCAAGTTCAAAGTTTGCATTTTCAGTGCTATAGCGCCACCATTTGGCCAATGGTCATGGGCTTCACATGGTCACTGTTTGGCATGGCCCTCTACCAGATTACAGAGTTTCGTAAAAACCGACTGCACGGTTCAGTCAGAACAGCTATCACAAAACAGCATTTTCGTTGGCTCATAAAAACTTCATTTTTTCACTTAAAAGAAATCTGTTACGATTTTTTGTTCGTTTAAGTCCAAAGTTCAAGTGTAGACGTTTTTGTACATTTTGATCAAAGATTCTGGGAGGAGATAGATTTTAAATGGTTTTCATATAATTCAAAATGGTGGGTAATGTAAAGGTCAGAGGTCAAAAGTCAGAATACGAAAGTTGTTCGCCATGAGGAGACAAATATGTGTATCAAAGTGTCATTGCCAACGGTCAAACGGTTCATGAGATATGCACGTTCAAAGTTTGCATTTTCAGTGCTATAGCGCCACCATTTGGCCAATGGTCATGGGCTTCACATGGTCACCGTTTGGCATGGCCCTCTACCAGATTACAGAGTTTCGTAAAAAGCGACTGCACGGTTCAGTCAGAACAGCTATTTTTGGCGGAAGAAGAAAAAAAAACACAAATACAAGAAGTGACCAAAGTCACTGCGTGTCTTCTTGGTCCCTTAAATATAGCTGCGAGCAGCGATAAGGCGGGACCAAGGAGAGGGAGAGAGAGAGAAGGGTGGAGAGAGAGAGAGACAGAGAGAGAGAGAGAGAGGGGGGGGGTGGAGAGAGAGAGATAGAGAGAGAGAGAAAGAGAGAGAGAGGGAGAGAGAAAGAGAGAGAGAGGGGGTGGAGAGAGAGAGAGAGAGGGGGGGTGGAGAGAGAGAGAGAGAGAACAATATGCACAAATAAGAATCACAGGCTGAGTTGTCACTACCCGGATTTGAACCAGTGACCCTGTGGTCACTGGTTCAAATCCGGGTAGCCGTGGAGAGCTCTACCGACTGAGCTAAGCAGACACTGTGAGTTGACTCATTGTATACAATAACATCATGCAGTATAGGTATTAGCTGCCAACCGTATTTGGAAGACGTATTAGTTGCATGAGAGGTTTCACAAAACAGAAACTTTCATTGGCTCATAAAAACTTCATTTTTTCACTTAAAAGAAATCTGTTACGATTTTTTGTTCGTTTAAGTCCAAAGTTCAAGTGTAGACGTTTTTGTACATTTTGATCAAAGATTCTGGGAGGAGATAGATTTTAAATGGTTTTCATATAATTCAAAATGGTGGGTAATGTAGAGGTCAGAATACGAAAGTTGTTCACCATGAGGAGACAAATATGTGTATCAAAGTGTCATTGCCAACGGTCAAACGGTTCATGAGATATGCACGTTCAAAGTTTGCATTTTCAGTGCTATAGCGCCACCATTTGGCCAATGGTCATGGGCTTCACATGGTCACCGTTTGGCATGGCCCTCTACCAGATTACCGAGTTTCGTAAAAACCGACTGCACGGTTCAGTCAGAACAGCTATTTTTGGCGGAAGAAGAAGGAGAAGAAGGAGAAGGAGAAGAAAAAAAAACACAAATACAAGAAGTGACCAAAGTCACTGCGTGTCTTCTTGGTCCCTTAAAAATACTCCGTGTGGCAGACAGGAGATAGTGACATGAGGAACACAAATTACTCAAGAGAGAGAGAGAGAGGAAATGGAGTCAGATAACGGAGGTCCAGGGAAGGGGGTAATGTTGTGTAAACAAAGGTTGCTACAATTGGAAAATATATAATAATAATAATAATAATAATTAGGAAAAATAATGGCACATAGTGGCCCGATAACAGCCCACTGCTTTAAATTTTATTCCTGTAGGTAATTAGGTGTTGACCAATGTGAAATAGACCTTTTACGTGAAACCATAATAGGTAATACAGCCTGGGGGTAGCAATACTATCAAGCGGAAGGTCGAAGTTGCGTTGTAGTTTTGTGAACAAATCACAAAAGGTCAAGGATAAAGAGGGTGGTTAAATTCAGGTCAGGGGAAAACCCCAAGGGGATTCAATACATTTAAACCAGACTAAAATAAAATAAAAAACGGTAAGAAGCAGGGTTTACATTAAAAGGGATATTAAAAGGGTGTACACAATCTAGGAGGGATTTTAATATTGGTAATACCTCCCTCAATATGAGAGAGGTAAAGGGGGGTGTGACGTACGGGACAGAACGCTTGGTCGCCAACTCTCACGCTTGGTCGCTGTGTGCGTGGGTGTGTGTGGATGAGGTTTGAGGGAGACTCATGTCATAGTTTGGTTGTTTGGTGAGAGTTGTTAACTGAGCACTGTTGGGGTTGTTATGTTATATAGTTTAAATGTTCTCATGTCATAGACTAGACAGATGAGCATTGTATTGTGTCTGGGCAGTGGTGAGAAAGTGAACTTTTAGCCAGAAGATGGGAGGCCTTGACTGAAGGCCTGTCGTTTGTTCAATAAGGGGATATTGTGGGTCAGTAAAAGTGGGCAGGGTCGTGGTGTTGTCTTTGAAGTGTAGGTCACTGTGGAAAATACAGGGACTGATTTTGGCCTTCCCTGTAAATTGTGTCCACAGGGAATATAAAATATTGTGTAGAAAACAAAATTGATAATATAGTTACACTGTGTCCCAAAAGATGACACTACTTATGTGACAGACACTTGCCCCCAGAAAAAAAGTGAAACTCCCCCTTGAATAGTGTACATCAGGACAAAATGGCAACTGGCCGTTATCATAATTTAGAAAAAACGGGTTAGTAATGTTTCCGAATGGAGGCGATTAGATAAGTGATAAAAAACTGTATGTCCATGTACAGCATATTTTAGCCCTACTCAATTAGATTAGATGCTGGTACCCTGGTTAGAATATGGGGGTTACACCACCCAGAAAAAAAACTACTTTGTAGGCATTGCTCACATGCATGTTGTAAGCTTGTAGCGAGTCAAATTTTACCATAGGTGCAACTACGGAGAGGAAAAATAAATCAATCAAAATAAAATAAAATAAAATAACACTCAAAGTATTAAAAGTAGTGGTACTCATTGTGCGGAAAGGGAGAAGCAATACATGTTTTGTAATAATAACCAAAGTAAACTATAAACTATAAACTATAAAGGAAATACTCAAACTAAGTGAGAAAAGTGACAGTAAATACGTTAAGGTACTTTCCACAACTGAAAAAGGTATTGGAAGGGGGGGACAAAAAGTACTCAATTGTTCCAAAGTGTAATACATACAAAGGCCACTAAAGTATATATATATAAAGTCCAGAATTCAAAATACTTAATGAAAGTACACAAGTAAGCGAATTAAATGCACTAGAGTAGAAGTGCCCTGCCCTGTTCGGTAATCAAATTACTCAAAGTAAAAAATAAGACTTGTGTAAAAAATAAGAATTGTGTAGAATGCCTAAGGGAGATATTATTTAAAATTAGTGTTAAGTGAGTTGATCCACAAGCTCAGACGGCCGGGATAATGGATATTTGCAAAAATAAGTGAAGTGTTTCAAATTAAGTGGAATTAAGTGGAAGTAAGGGGTTGAAACCATTGGCAATATTCAAACTACTATCTAAAGATCCCAAGATTGTACTTAATTGAGCTAAGGAAATATACGCGTTTACTTTCCACAAGTGAAATATAATGGGCAACCAATGCACCAAATGGTGATTAGTTTCAAATGTAGACACATAAGGTCAGATTAATCATCCCTTCTCCCCTATAGTGAATAAAATATAGGGAATTTTGATTTGATTTGAGTTAATATTTACTAATTTTATTTTGACTGACTGAAACATAGACCATGTTCCTCTACTAACAGTAGACAGATATGTTGACCAGCTATTCCCTCAGCCCTGACGGTAGGAAAATGATAGCTACAGGACATGGACTGATTGCTCGCTTACCCTGACGGGTAGGTAGGTGACATATGACTCAATTGACTGTTATTTTACTTTTAATAAAAAGGTTTTATCCATTCTATTCCATAATAAGATCTGGGCCCATTACATATATTACTTAAACGGAAGTATCCCATTTTAAGTGAAATTTAAAATTTAATTTCATAATTGATTCATAGTTCCCCTAAGTTGGAATATCCCTCCCTGTAAACAGTTCACCATTTGACCTTAAATTGAGTTAATATAGGAACATCGCCCTCTCCAGTTTATTATTTTAGTTTCTTTTCATCAGGAGGTTGATCGAACTAAGTGATTAATCTCCCCCGAATCCAATTGATTGATGTGGTATTAGACGCTATCTGCTAGTAACCCCCCATTCCACCATCAAGGTGAGAAGCTCAAATTATAGGAAAGACAGAGTGTGATTTGTAGTTGTACTAATGTAGCATAGAAATGTTGCAAGCCAGCAACATAAAAAAAAAAAAAAAGCAAACATGGGACCCGGAAGGAAGCGGCATGAATGTCTCAGTCCAAAATCATCAACAACAAAGGTGGGAGAATATTTTATTTCATATGCACGAGCCTATCGTATCTCCAGAGACAGTTGTACACTCTGTTCCACCAAAGAGACATTGTTGCCGAATGTTACTGCAGCAACCAGCCAGCACAAGGGTTCCAGAGTTGGGGGGCCACTTGCCGAGAGACATTGAATTGGCCGTGCTGCACGGGGTAAAAAGGGGCAGCCACACACAGCCGCCAGACTGCTATATGCCACCTGCTATGGAGAAAAGAACTGTTCCGGGTGCTGGGGAGTCACTCACAAAGACACTGACCACACTGCTCAAGGTCATGGGCCAGGGGTGCGATGCCCGCACCCCTCTGCCCAAGTTATAGGCCCAAAGCCATTTAAAATCAAATATTGGACCTGCCGCAGTTGTGTGTGGAATTACACACTAGCATAACAAATTGTAAATGAGGCGAGATTGCGTATGTATGGGCAACATTAGTACAGATACAATACTCACACCTTGTGTCATCCAACCCTCCAACAAAGGAAAATGCCATATATAGAATATATATATTAAGTTAATTATTTTAATGAGGAAATCATATAGTAAAATAGTGGATTATGCAGAAAGCGGAAGTTTCTAAACAATACACCCCATTGAAGAGCTTATGTAATAGTGAGAAGACAACTAAATAAGTGGTGAAAAAGGCTAGTAATGTGTAATTAAAGTACCACAATCAAAAATATATATATTTTTTCAAAAGGAATTGATGTAATTGTGTAAAAATATAGTGTAGAGTAATTGTTTGAACAGAGAATCATCCCCCTATCCCTCCCCGTTGTAGGCCTATACAGTATCTAGGAGAGATACACGTACTTCATGAAAATACATTTATGGAACTGAGGGGGGGGGGTACGTTCAGCAAAATAAATATTAATTAAGTGATATTAAAAATACACGAGTTGTGTCAATGTAGTGTTTCACCAATCTCTTAATAAGTGCAAAATTATAGGTCAGTGATTACAGCATAAAAGTGCAGAAAACAATAAGCGAACATAGGTGAGGGGTACGCAGCTACAACATAAGCAAACAGAAAAGTGAGATAACATAGAATAACAAATGTAAGTGTCATCAGATGACTTCAACATAACTCCAAAGTGTCCAATACTTAAGTGAAGTGAAACGCCAAATTTAATAAGTGTAAATATTAAGCAAAAGCAATTACTACGTTGGTCTACATTTACTTTGAGTAATGATTTCATATAATAGTCATTAACTGGAAACAATTGGAAAGGGCTATAGGCTCATAATGTCATACACTTATAGTGTAGTTGTCCTGTTTAGGCTAGTTCAGTGAGAATTTGACATAAGTAATAAGTAACCACACCCAGAAGTCATATAAATATTAAATGGAGGAGTACAATTTTTGCATAACACTAGAATAAGACTAATAAATTAGAAAGAATTAAGGTATCTGGAGAGAGTAAAGCCCTGTCGGGTTCGTTCCGTTAATTGTGCCAACCATTTGTTTTGATTACATAAGTTTAATAGTAGTTACGGTCCAGGGCCACAAATATTGTAATAACGTATTACACTGTGTAGCACGTAGTAAAAACCACTTCGACCAGTTTTGAGCGGTGTCACGCTCCAATGATTGACCAGGGGTTTAGGCTTGTCTGTTCGAAGTATGGTCCATTGACAGCTGTAACTGATTGGGGCGGCATAGGGTCACAGGGCATGGGAACGAGGAACACTATGGTTAGGGTTGCAGCCAGCCAGCCAGGGAGGTTGCTTCATATATAGATATTGGATCAGGAAAAAAACAGAATGCAAGAAAACAAAATGGAAAAATAGATGCGTTCACTATTTTGGAGGGCCGGGACATAAGGCTGAACCTAAATTCTTATATAAAAAACAGTAAATGGCCATGTATGGACAATTTGGACAATGAGTGCGCCCCTCATTTCACATGGGTGTGATTTTTTTAATTTTTTTAACCTTCTGAAATAGATAAAGTGAATTAGAAAGGACTAGCCCTGTAAAATTTAAATGTGTTGTGTTTTTGTTTAGGAGTCAGTTAGCAATTAGCACAGAGTACTTGTTGATATAAAGATTAATAATTTCCCAAGTAAGCAACAAGAGGAGGCACAAAATAACAATCTCAAATTAATGTCCCACAAGTGTCAACGGACACATTAAGCAGATGGCCCGTGGGTCGCTAATTGGTCCACCCTGGTTTACAGTCTCTGGCTTGTATTAGAGACCTCTTCTCTAAGTTAATCAGTATAGTTTAAAATGAGGTCAGTCACCACATGCGAAGAGGACAATTATAAATGAATAAACGAAAATATTGAATAAATAAGTAGGTGCTTACGCACAATCGGTGAGGTTATGCTTCTGGGAGAAAGTTGACTTATAAGCAGACAGGAGGCAATTGGCCGGCTTCAAAAGGAATGGTATGCTTGTATTTTGTTAAGAGAAATGTGCTATAGTTCAATTGAGATTAAAATTATGAGTGAATAAAATTTCCCCATTGACATGAATGAAAAATGCCAAATTTCAAAAGTAAGTGCCCGTTCTAGTTGTATGGTGGTACGGTGGAGTGAGTCAAACATGGTTTTGTATGTACAGGCGCCCTGACCGGGAGATTAGTGAGTGGTCCGGTGATACTGTTCTGGGAGCAGTGGGGAATCGCGTTTGTTTTCAACATGAATTGGTAGGCCTCAGGTGGGGTTGTCGTGTAGTTAGATCGATTGAGTCATAAGTAGCCTGATTAGGAGTCAATGAGGTAGTTTCCTAGAGATATCAAGAGATATGTGTTATTATAGTTAAACTCTGGCGGATCAATGTTATTTCTTTTCTATCTTTTATTGCAAGTTATTATGTACTGGCATTGGAATAGCAGAGTTTAAGTGAAAAAACATGTAGGTTATTGCATATCAAAAATGCTCTCGTAGCAATGGAGCTGAACCATTTTGGGGAAAATTCTGTACTATAATGTGGTGTCTGGAGTCTTGAATGTGTCATGTTGTCAATGAAATAGGGAGTCTTGGCTGGCTGCGTCCAGTCAGTACCGATCTAATGCTTTGACAAGGGTTTTCACTACAGTACAGTCGGAAGTTTGCTTTAGAGAGCTCATTTCTCTATGGTTTAATTAGATTAGTTGTGGGCTACTTATAATATACGACACCTGTGAACTTTGGGCACAAAGCCGTAGGGGTTACGGGGGAGGCTGAGGCAGGAGAGCAGCACCATAGACTTTCATACTATTAACAACGGGGAGTGTTTGTGTGTGGTATGAATGCACGTCGAACCATTAACGACCAAGGATGCGCAACTGGGGCGTAACAGGGAATGCTATGTTAACACGGCAGCAGGTAGAGCGGCTATTTTCGGGGAAGAAAATGTTCCCTCGGGGATCCAAAATACAGAGAATTAATTAATGAGAATAATTGCCTGAATACAAATACAAACAGTTGTTGACTACAACAAATACATTTAAGGGTCTGCAGCAGACCAAGCGGGAAAATTAGGGGGGAGCCGATTGGTATGGGGTGGGTCATTATAAAAACAAGGGGAAACTAAAATAAAAGCACAAAACACGGGGTCAATATAAATAAGTGACAGTTACAAAATGACAAATAAAAGGGTATATCAGTGAAAGACCAACTATAAAAATTAATATATAATATGTCACACAATAAAAGAATGAACAAAATCAAGGGCCATTCTGGCCTACACTGGGCACTAGGAGGGACAGAGAACAGGCAGGAAGCTCAATTGGTTTTAAAGGTTTGGGTTGAATCAAATAACCAATTCCCCCCAACAGATGAATTACTTGCCAAAATGTATAATCAAAAGTAACTAACAAATTTGCCCACAGGAAGTGTCCACGGACTAGGAGGGAGGTCTGAAAGACTTAAATGTCAATAATATGTTTTAATGTGTCATACAAAATGTCACATGAAGGAGGGAGAGAGCATAACCCTAATAAATTCCCTAATAATTCTCTACAGGAGCAGGGACTTTTGGATGTCAATGTCTGAGTGTGTGTGAAGTGTAAAACATAACAGTCCCACAGGGCAACAGCACGGACGACACTCACATACAAGGTCAGTATGCAACACCAGACCCAGACTGTCCAAATGTTACTTAAGGGGACTACAGACCAAATTAAGACCCCCCATGGACCACAAAGTGTCAAGTTCATATCCAGGAGGGACACCTGGTTGGGTTCAACAAGTCATTGGGTAGGATGACCAATCTGTTCCAAGGGGGCATCCTTGGAAGAAGGCCAAGTATAATGTCAATTGGCCTGGCACAGGAAGGTTCTGTTTTATTGATACTAAATGCATTCATATGTGATTCTGTGTAATGTCAATCAAACCGAAGTCGATTTAAATATGTGATTCTGGGTGTATGTCAATCAAACCGAAGTCGACTTAAATAACTAACTTACTAACATATGCAAAAAACCCAATCACCATAACTGTCTTGAATGATTATACTGCAGGCAAAAAGAATGTTGTGTGCTTCTGTTATCTCTGTTGTCCTTGTTGTGTGTCCCTCAACAAAAGGGTAAGTATGAAAACGCGCACAGTCACACCAGGAGTTATGAATTCAAATATTCAAATATTAGACACACCAGGAGTTATAGAATATTATGTTTAGGGAAAAAGGAGATATACGGTCGAGGAAGGGGGAGGGGAACTTTTCTTTGAGTTTGTTTCCACACAGATGAATGGGAATCAGAGAGTATGCCATGCAGAGTTCATATACGCAAACACCAGGGGTGATTCCACAACAACTTCCACGTGGAAAGGCTTGCAGGCTTGCGGACCTGCGGGACGCTGCGGGACGAGGAGCGTTCCAGCATCAGAGCTTGCTATAGCTCTTCAACCTCGGAGCAGAGACGGACAACTCTCTGTTTCGAATGCGCGACGCGAGCCTAGTTTCTGGCTGGAAGGCTAGAACATGCATCTCTCTGTTTCGAATGCGTGACGCGAGCCTAGTTTCTGGCTGGAAGGCTAGAACATGCATCTCTCTGTTTCGAATGCGTGACGCGAGCCTGGTTTCGGGCTGGAAGATTAGAACAAACCCCCCATGTCTTTCCCCTCACAGGCGGGAACACTATGGCCTATACGTCGTGTTGTGACTCGCGATGATCATAACAATTGCACCCAACAGGAGGGACGGGCAAATAAAAAAAAACAATTGCCCATCCCACTTTTGCGCGTGAACACTGCCCCCCAAGGGCAACCAGGAGAACAATTTTTGATAACATGTTTCCTTTTCAGATTTCCCATTGGGGAATGCAAAAATGCCCATATTTGTTCACAAATGTCATTCATTGTGCAGGAAATGGACCAAGCTAAATGGCAGGGACAAAAGCATGTCCCTAGTGAAGGTTTCGCCAAAAAAGAAGGGGTTTTACTGTTTGACAGGTTTCCCACTCACATAACAATGGTTTCCCTACTCACAGGTGTCCACTTGCACGAGGCTTCAACAATGATGACTGGCAATACTACAAGAAGTTTGACATGTACAATGTGATTCATGACTGAGTTGATTTTCATAAGTGACGCAATGTACGTCTATTCGTATGATTGAACTGATTATTAAGTGTCAACTTTTTTATTTTTCATCTTTTGGAATTCAATGTCTGCCCACCACTAACCCTTAAATACAGTCTACAGTCTCTAGATTGGTGTGCCCCTCGAACGTACGTATGATAACATTAGGTTAATTGGCTACTTCAAATTCCGTGCGGTAATTGATTATGCGGCGCGCCCTTCGAATGATATAACCTTAGTGGGGTAGGCAATTATCCCTGACCTGATTGGTGTGGTCAATGACAGGTCTTGACCAAGGGAGGCTGTTGGGATATTTCGCACCTCTTAAATAAGCACCATTACTTTAAGAGTGTGCAGCTGAGCTGTGCCCAAGCAAGGTCACAAGAGTGACAGGGCGATTTTCTATATAGTGTGGGGAAAAAGAGAGCCACGTCAGAATTCTCCAGGGACGACACGCGTCGGCACTGTGCTTCGAGGGGCCCTTCGATCTGCGGACTGATATGATCGAATCTGATTCGTGATGTATACAGGTCGTATCTGCTTTCATATGTGTATTTGCTGTTCATATGTATATCACATGACCATTCAATTTGAGATAATTATGGGCAATCAATAAATGCCAGATCGTGTGAATCCATGATTTTGAGTGTACAGCCTGTTTATTGGACTATTAGATAACCCCCTCACAGGATGGCGCAACAGCACCAAATGGACCCAATTAGGGCAAGCACTGAAGATTTTACACTAGTATAGATTGGGAACGCAGTATAGCGTAGTTCAGCTATTCTCAAACTTTTTTTTGTCATGTCATTAATACATATTATTTCCATTAATACACTTTTTTTGAATGGAACCCATCTACACTATGGTCATTGCACCCTGAAAGTTACAACTGTCTGTGTGCATTTCCTCTCCCAGGTTCGGCCCCATCCAGACCAAGACCAAGACCAAGAAGGATGCTAAGCTGGATACCAGCGTCTCCAGCTGTGACGGTATGTGGGGTTTTTATTACCGCGGTGAAAACTCAGAGATGTCGGATGTTCCAACTCAAACCCAAAATGTGCCGCCTGCGACCATCTAAATCACAGTCTAAACGTCCCGTTGAAAGAGAGTTGCATCAGTGCTTGAGCTCAACGATTTCCCATCGCGTTGGTTATGCATTCTTCTCGTTTCTTGTTATCTCTGAGTCTGAGCACACAAAATAAATGTAAGGTTGGTTTTGGCAATCCATGTTTGAATATATGTTGTTACTATATTCTCCGTTTACAATGGACGTCAGTGGTGGGAAATGGTACAGATGTTTTACTCCAGTAAAAGTCTAAATACTGCAATGTAGGAATACTCTCAATTCAAAAGTACAGAAGTATTGGCGTCAAAATGCACTTAAAGTACCAAAAGTAAAAGTACTCACACAATGCAGAATGTCTCATTTCAAGTTGTCAAGTATATAAACATCTTTTGAAAATGGCAGATCTATAAGCTCACAACGTGAGCTTATAGCTTTTGAGCCCCTGTATAGCTTATGAGCCCCTGTATTTTCAAATGGCTGAAATGTATATAGGGCTCAAGTGATTACTGTTTGCTTTGCAATAGTAATCAAAATCTACAAAGTAACTAGTAACTAAAGTTTTCTAATACATGTAGTGGAGTAAAAGTGCAATATTTGCCTCTGAGATGTAGTGGAGTAGAAGTAAAATAAATTGGAAATACTCAAGTAAAAAGAAAATATCTCCCTGATATACAGATGCAGTTATTGAAGAGGCTGTCTCACTAGCTTCACCTATTAAAAATTTGAGACCAGATTCTACAAACGTCTTCTAAATCATGACACTTCTGAAAAACCTATGAGTGGTACTCAAACTATTTCATGTCAAGGACCCCAACAATTATATGTAATTGGCTGCAGGCCCACATCTGAAAATATGTTGTTCCAGGGACCCCCAGCAGCAAACAATTGAGTTAAAGCGTTTGCGGTGAAAGAATAAATATATTCAAAGATTTGCACACGTTTTCACTATTTAAATGAAAAAAATCTGCTATGTTTCAATAGCTAACGTTTAAAATAATGGTTAAAGTTATTTAAAGCTAAGGTCACCTGCATTCCAGTTAGTTCATTTTCAGTTGGAGGTGTGTGCATATGCATAGCATCCCGTTAACAGTGTAAATGTGTTTTTCATAACCACCCACAGATGAGGAAACATCATTACAGAAAGATGTAGAGGACGGCCAGCCGTCGGACAGAGGCTCACCTGCCAGCAACCTGACGCCAACCACGATGGTCTCTGGCATGTCGGAGACGACTTCAGCCTCTCACGACTCCGGCGTCCTGGCTAAAGGAAAAGGTACTCAAATGCTTCACATTAAAGGAGAATTCCATACTAAAAGGCTTTCTTACCTTTCTTTGTAGTTGTTACGTCCCCACCAAAGAGGTCCAGGTGTTATTTTGTGCAAAAGCTCCTTATTGGCTGTTTCCCCTACCATAAGCCCTAAATGAATTGCATTGAATTGAATGGGAATTTAATGGGGCTATGGGGTGTTGTGCTAATTTGCTTATTTCCATCGCTCAAAATTATAATTTCTTTGTATATATATCCTCTCTTCATAATGTAAATAATATCCCAAGCGGCACACTTTACTACTTATTTCGATGGAAATAAGCAAACTAGCATAACACCCCATAGCCCTATTCAATTTCCATTCAATGCAATGCAATTCATTGAGGGCTTATGGTAGGGAAAATAGCCAATAAGAAGTTTTTGCACAAAGAAACACCTGGACCTCTTTGGTGGGGACGTAACAACTACAAAGAAAGGTAAGAAAGATAAGAAAGCATTCTAGCATGGAATTCTCCTTTAAGTAAAAGGTGTGTGTGAGACATTTGTCGATGTTTTCTTCTCTCCATTGTGGTCCAACTGAAGCCATGGACAGAGAACTTGTTCTCCGACACATGTTTGAAGAGGACAGCAACATGGAGGAATTCCTTGGATTCCCTGCCACTGGTATGGAAGAGTATTGTAATGTTAACCACTTGTTCTTGATGGAACTGGCCCGAGTTAGCTTTGCTCTTCTATAGGGAAAAAACGGGCTGACGTCACTGGTAGGTTGACACTTGACAGCCTACCGCCGTCATCTTGGATGTGTCTAGCCTACATGTTGTAGGATATGTACCTGTAGGCTGGAAATACTTTTTCACCATCGACAAATTCAGAATAAAGGGGCTGTAGAGAAGAAATAATCCCACACACTGTCTTCACTTGAGTTAGATTTATTGAGCAACGTTTCGAACATGCCTGATTAATGTCTGACGACCGAAACGCTCGTGCTTTATATTGTACAAACCCCAATTTCAATGAAGTTGGGACGTTGTGTAAAACATAAATAAAAACAGAATACAACAATTTACTCATCCTCTTCAACCGGGGTGGTGGTGGCTCAGCGGTAGAGTGACTGGATGGTGACCGCAAGGTTGCCAGTTTGAACTCGGGCTCCCCCAGAGTTAGTGTCGAAGTGTCCTTGAGCAAGACACTGAACCCCAGCAAATATTCATTCATTTTTAATTTGATGCCTGCAATCAAACAAAAATGTTTTTCAAAATTGTAAAAAAATGGCAAAGCGGTTTAGGGATAATGGGTGGACGAAAATAGAGCCCATGGTGTCTATTTTGGTCCTACACAGACATTAAATTCCCATTGACAATGAATGGAGAATTTTACCTCATAGTGTCTGAGCAAATTAGGCATAGTGTCTATTTTTGCGTCATGATGATGTACAATGATAAGAGCACCCCTACCTTCACACGGGTGTGAGTTTTAGCCTTTACGTTTGGATATTTGCTGCGTGAAAGAACTAGCATTATCTTGATCACAGCTTGTCAGAAGCCTCTATCAACTGATCCCCCTCCCTGATATATTACAGATACTGCAGTTATTGAAGAGGCATGTCTCACTAGTTTCGTGTGAAAGCAGTTCCACCCATTGAGACCAGATTCTACAAACGTTATATCATGACAGTTTTCTGAAAAACCTGTTTCTATATCAGTGGTTCTCAAACTATTTCATGTCAAGGACGACCAACAATTAGTATGTAATTGGCTGCAGGCCCCTATCAGAAAATATGTTGTTCCAGGGACCCCCAGCAGCAAACATTTTAGTTAAAGCGTTTGTGGTGAAAGCATACTGTACATATTCAAAGATTTTCACACGTTTTCACTATTTAAATGAAAAATCTGCCCTTTTTCAATAGCTAACGTTTAAAATAATGGTTGAAGTTATTTAAAGCTAAGGTGACCTGCATTCCAGTTTGTATTTCAGTTGACGGTGCATGCACATGCGTACCATACCATTAACAGTGTAAATGTGTGTTTTTCATAACCACCCACAGATGAGGAAACATCAGTACAGAAAGAGGACGGCCAGCCATCGGACAGACGCTCACCTGACGGCAACCTGACGCCAACCACGATGGTGTCTGGCATTTCGGAGACGAGCTCGGCCTCTCGCGACTCCGGCATCCTGGCTAAAGACTCTAATGCCGAGCCTGGCGGTAGAATGGACTCCCAGTCCGCTTCCTCCTCTTCCACACGGGGTCACCTCTGCGCAGAAGGGCTGACGGGCGCCGAAAAACAGCTTGCGGCGGAATCTCCCACCGAGGTAGTGGTGATGATGACGCCGCAGCCGTCCTCTGCTCTTAGTATGGACTCTAGCGTCCTAGCTAAAGACTCCAATACCGAGCCGGGAGGTAGCAAGGACTCTCAGACCTCTTCCGCCCGGGGCGAACTGTACGCGGAACCCACAGAGCAGCAGCTTCCAGCACATTCTCTCTCTTCGGCTGAGGTGATGGCCGCACATCCGCCGCCTGCTCTGGTCATAGACTTCAGCATCCTGGAAGAATACTCTAATGCCGACCCCGGAGGTAGCGAGGACTCCCAGTCCTCTTCCACCCGGGGTGCACTCTTCTCAGACGGGCTGACACGCACTGAAAAGCAGCTTCCTGTAGAATCTCCCACTGAGGCGATGACTCTGCAGGTGTCCCCTGCTCTCATCGTAGACTTCAGCGTCCTGGGAAAAGCCTCCGAGCCTGGAGGTAGCTCAGTCGAACCGCAGTCCCCTTCCACCCGGGGTGAACTGTACTCGGACGGGCTGACAAGTTTGGACCGCCAGCTCCCAGCGGAATCTCCCACTGGGGTGAGGGACCAGCAGCCATCCTCTGATCTCAGTGTAGACCCCGGCATCCTCGGTAAAGACTCTACTGCTGAGCCTGCAGGTAGCAAGGACTCCCAGGCACCCTCAGCCCCGGGTGAATTCTACTCGGAAAGGCTGGGATGCACGGAGAAGCAGCTCCCAGCGGAATCTGCCACGGACATCCCACCGGCAACGTTCGCCCGCAGGGCCTCCGACTGCCGGGAGTACGGTCGGCCTCACCGGAATGCCTCAGGAATGCCTCACCCGACACGGCAGGTAACGGCCCCCAACCTGTCGCAAACGGAAGGGGGAGGCCGAGAGCTGGGAGCAGCAGCTCCCAGCGGAATCTGCCGCGGACATCCCACCGGCAACGTTCGCCCGCAGGGCCTCCAACTGCCGGGAGTACGGTCGGCCTCACCGGAATGCCTCAGGAATGCCTCACCTGACACGGCAGGTAACGGCAGCCAACCTGTCGCAAAGAGAAGGGGGAGGCCGAGGAAGACCGCAGCAGCAGCAGCAGCAGCAGCAGTAGCAGCAGTAGCAGCAGCAGCACGGAGAGCGGAGAGATTGCAGAGAGACTGCACATTGCTGAAGCCACCATATATGGAGTCAACATCTATGGTCACCGACCGGGACCCCGTCCTGGGGCGCAGCATGGACCTGGCCAGAGACCAGGCAACCAGATTAACAGAGAAGATGTCCCCTCAACCGGTCAAACGCAGCCGGTAAACAGCACACATCTGTCATGCTATGTCGACCTTCTTGGTTGGCGTCCTCTGTAATGTCAGTCTTCTCGCGGCTGCCCATCGTTCAGCAAAGCAGAAAAAACTAAAAAATATGTTTCTATCCAAAATGACTTAAAGGACAACTTTTTCAACCAAGGTTCATGTTTTAGGTTGTTATTAG
The DNA here is from genome assembly GCF_963924005.1 of Protomyctophum bolini. NCBI lineage: Eukaryota > Metazoa > Chordata > Actinopteri > Myctophiformes > Myctophidae > Protomyctophum > Protomyctophum bolini. The sequence goes on along the minus strand of NC_137880.1, from coordinate 6,673,238 downwards.
AGAAAGTAAAAGATGAGTGTAATTTTTTTTTCATTTGCTGCTTTCTTTCGTTTTAGGATGTTAAATATGTATTTTTTTTTTACAAAATATCATCGATTAACTTTTTTATTATTTACTATAGTCCTACTAGACCCCATACATTTGCATCTGGCCACAGAATATGAAGGTAGCCTACTGGGGGGAAGCCAGTGTCGTATACAGTAGGCTCAATATGTCAGTTTGACACATCATTCAGTAGATCTCGTGATCTTTTGTGGCCAGATGTAATTTCTTGGGGTCTAGTAGGACTATAGTAAATAATAAAATAAAAAAATCGCTATAACATTTAATAAAGAAATACATATTTTTTGTCCCATGCTCGAATGCCCCCGCCCCCTGTCAAAAACGGCTAAAATCCCTAAAACGAAAGAAAGCAGCAAATCATCTTTTACTTTCTCTAATAACCTTGGTGGTTGAAAAAAAACTAAAGTTGTCCTTTAACAGCACAGGAATACTCTTCAGCTTGGTACGACATAAATGCCAGAGCTTAAATCGGCATGTACGATAGAATAGAGCTAGTAATCGTCAGCATTGCTAACACTTTCCTCAGTTTCATCCATGCAAACTCATGGTAAAATCTGTGATTTCTACCCGATCGTTTTAAAAGTTACTGTCTTGTCGGCTTGTGTCTAATGTAAATGTATTAACAATGATATTTTGTTAAAACTGTAGCTATTTAAGGATATAAGTAGCTATTTATATCCTCCTGGGGCACTAGTTCCGAAAGCTTGGTCTCAGAGAGCATACACAGAACAAAGGGAGCCCAGTAAACAAAGGAAATGCAAACCCCTGCTAATGGACGCTATGCATGATGGGATAGATAGATAGATAGATGGATCAGTAGTAGTTAACTCTGAGTGTGAGCCATTCAAATTACCGGTAGTGTTTTCTCTACTTAAGAGTTTTAACTTGACTTCAGTTCTATAAGCTGTAGTCTCAAAACTATTCACTACATAAAGAAAAACAAGATAATAGACAATAGATCTGGACATTTCTTTTTCAACTTGGTCCCAAGTAATTTCAAACTGTCTATTGCAGCTTGGCCATCGAGGACAACGAGGCCTCGATGACAAGGAGGACAAGGAGGTGCAGGCCTCAAGGACAAGGAGGACAAGAAGGTGGCTCTGGGACAATCGAGGACAAGGAGGTGGCTGTCGATGGCAGCCGTAGCAAAATGGACGTCCTCCAGACACAGGACTCTCAGGACAACCAGTCCAGCGGCAACACAGGTGGGCCTGAGACAGCATGGAGCATAACACTACCGAGCATTTGTCGTAGAAACGTGCAGCAACCATTAAGACTATGGGAACATGACCAACCAGAAAATCGGTTATGAGTCAACCTGTAGCTGTCTGTCCTTATCTCTCACTATAATCAGAACTTGGTCAAATATAGGTGTGGAAACGACAGTAGAAGTTCACCTTCAACTACCACAACTACAAAAAATGAATGAATAAAAAGGTGGATGAAGTTCAAACATTAAATGGTTCACTCTCATTTATTCTTATGTTTTTGCCTAGACTTCCGGGACCTCCCCGTCTGTAAAGAGGTGGTGTCCACGGAACGCCGCGGGCAGCGGGAGGAGGAGGAGCTAGCCAAAAGGCCAGAGGAGGCTCATTGCTCAACGTTGACATTACCGGTGGCGGTGAGTGAGGATTACAACGACAACAGTTGGACAGAGCCTATTTCCAGCACCTTCAGCGAAACACAAGATGGTGGAGCGTCGCAGCCGACTGGCGAGGGGCAGCCCCTCCGTCTGCGCTGGTCTGAATCCGACAGCGATAAGTGGGAGGAGACCAGAGGTGGGACCTCCTCGACCGGACACGGGAAAACACGAGCTCTAACTTCGCACGGTGCCAAACCAGACACCGAAGACGGTGGGAGTGAGTGGGCGGAGTCCAAGGAAGCACCACCGGCTTTACAATTAAAAGGACAAAGATTGTCTTTGAGCAACAATGAACCCACGATGAGGATTAGAGGGGAGAAGCGTTGTACAGTTTGTGGCAAACAATTTCGTTTTAAGAGTGAGCTGACCAGACACAAGAGTGTTCACACAGGTGAAACACCCTTTGGTTGTACATTTTGTAGCGCAAGCTATAAAACAAATGCGTATCTTCATAAACACATGACCACCATGCACACAGCCAACAAGCCCTTTAGTTGTACAGTTTGCGGCAAAAGCTTTACTGTAGGTGCATATCTGGAAAAACACATGCTCAGTCACACAGCCTTTGCTTGTACAGTTTGTGATAAAGTCTTTGGTCTAAAGAAGGCTCTGACTGCACATATGATCACTCATATAGCAAACCCCTTTAGTTGTACGGTTTGTAACAAAAGTTTTGGCCTCAAAATTGCTCTGAACAGACATATGTCCAGTCATTTACGGGGAAAAAAGAGAAAGACGGCATCTAGGGTCACCATCCTGGACTCCATCGTGGGGCGCAGCATGGACCTGGCCAGAAAGGCAACCGAGAAGATGTCCACTCCACCGGTCAAACGCAACCGGTAAACAGCACACATCTGTTATGTTATGTCGACTTTTTCGATTGGCCTCCTCTGTAATGTTGTCAGTCTTTGTTCCTGCCCATTGTTCAGCAAAGCAAAAACAAAAAATTCTGAGCACAGGAAGGCTCTTCACATACTTAGAGCATGGTCTGGCATAAACGTAAGCTATATGAATAGAGCTAGCAATCGCTAGCATTGCTAACACTTGCCTCAGTTTCGTCCATAATGTTGCAAACTCGGTACCATCTGATTTCTACCCGAACGTTTTAAAAGTTGCTAGTTTGTCCGCTTTGTCTAATGTAAATCTCAAAGAAAGATGTATTAACAATGTTATTTTGTAAAAACTGTAGCTGTTTAAATTTAAGTAGCTATTTATATCCTCCTGGGGCACTAGTTCTGAATGCTTGGACTCAGAGAGCATACATGGAACAAAGAGAGCCCAGTAAACAAAGGAAATGCAACCCCTGCTATGCATGATGGGATAGATAGATCAGTAGTACTAACTCTGTATGCGAGTCATTCAATTGGTGTTTTCGGCACTTAAGAGTTTTACAGTAACTTGACTTCAATTCCATAAGCTGTAGTCTAAAAACTATTCACTCAATCTAATTAACCAATCTATCTATCATTATTTTGCTATGATTCCCTGCTTTCATAATGAAATGCAAAAACCCTGGAATGCAAAAGCTCTAGACAAAATAGGTCACATACTGTAGTGTACACTTTAATATTCAAGATAGATTTTTTTTCAACTTGGTCCCAAGTCATTGCAAACTCTCTTTCTTTGAGTTACAGCTTGGCCATTGAGGACAAGGAGGGCGGCGGGGTGGCTGTCGATGGCACCAGCAGCAAAATGGAATACTTTGGCTTTGAGGACCTGGGCAGGAGTGACAGGGACGAGGAGAGAACCCAGGCTAAGGTGACGATGGAGGCAGCCCTGAGCACCAGCATGGACGTCCTCCAGACACAGGACTCTCAGGACAACCAGTCCAGCAGCAACACAGGTGGGCCTGAGACAGCATGGAGCATAACACTACCGAGCATTTGTCGTAGAAACGTGCAGCAACCATTAAGACTATGGGAACATGACCAACCAGAAAATCGGTTATGAGTCAACCTGTAGCTGTCTGTCCTTATCTCTCACTATAATCAGAACTTGGTCAAATATAGGTGTGGAAACGACAGTAGAAGTTCACCTTCAACTACCACAACTACAAAAAATGAATGAATAAAAAGGTGGATGAAGTTCAAACATTAAATGGTTCACTCTCATTTATTCTTATGTTTTTGCCTAGACTTCCGGGACCTCCCCGTCTGTAAAGAGGTGGTGTCCACGGAACGCCGCGGGCAGCGGGAGGAGGAGGAGCTAGCCAAAAGGCCAGAGGAGGCTCATTGCTCAACGTTGACATTACCGGTGGCGGTGAGTGAGGATTACAACGACAACAGTTGGACAGAGCCTATTTCCAGCACCTTCAGCGAAACACAAGATGGTGGAGCGTCGCAGCCGACTGGCGAGGGGCAGCCCCTCCGTCTGCGCTGGTCTGAATCCGACAGCGATAAGTGGGAGGAGACCAGGGGTGGGACCTCCTCGACCGGACACGGGAAAACACGAGCTCTAACTTCGCACGGTGCCAAACCAGACACCGAAGACGGTGGGAGTGAGTGGGCGGAGTCCAAGGAAGCACCACCGGCTTTACAATTAAAAGGACAAAGATTGTCTTTGAGCAACAATGAACCCACGATGAGGATTAGAGGGGAGAAGCGTTGTACAGTTTGTGGCAAACAATTTCGTTGCAAGAGTGAGCTGATCAGACACAAGAGTGTTCACACAGGTGAAACACCCTTTGGTTGTACATTTTGTAGCGCAAGCTATAAAACAAATTTGTATCTTCATAAACACATGACCACCATGCACACAGCCAACAAGCCCTTTAGTTGTACAGTTTGCGGCAAAAGCTTTACTGTAGGTGCATATCTGGAAAAACACATGCTCAGTCACACAGCCTTTGCTTGTACAGTTTGTGATAAAGTCTTTGGTCTAAAGAAGGCTCTGACCGCACATATGAGCACTCATATAGCAAACCCCTTTAGTTGTACGGTTTGTAACAAAAGTTTTGGCCGCAAAGTTGCTCTGGACGGACATATTTACGCAAGTCATTTACGGGTAAAAAAGAGAGACGGCATCTATATCCTGGACTCCATCGTGGGGCGCAGCATGGACCTGGCCAGAAAGGCAACCAGAGAAGCAACCGAGAAGATGTCCACTCCACCGGTCAAACGCAACCGGTAAACAGCACACATCTGTTATGTTATGTCGACTTTTTCGATTGGCCTCCTCTGTAATGTTGTCAGTCTTTGTTCCTGCCCATTGTTCAGCAAAACAGAAACAAAAAATTCTGAGCACAGGAAGGCTCTTCACATACTTAGAGCATGGTCTGGCATAAACGTAAGCTATATGAATAGAGCTAGCAATCGCTAGCATTGCTAACACTTGCCTCAGTTTCGTCCATAATGTTGCAAACTCAGTACAATCTGATTTCTACCCGAACGTTTTAAAAGTTACTAGTTTGTCCGCTTTGTCTAATGTAAATCTCAAAGAAAGATGTATTAACAATGATATTTTGTAAAAACTGTAGCTGTTTAAATTTAAGTATAGCTATTTGTATCCTCCTGGGGCACTAGTTCCGAATGCTTGGACTCAGAGAGCATACATGGAACAAAGAGAGCCCAGTAAACAAAGGAAATGCAACCCCTGCTATGCATGATGGGATAGATACGTAGATCAGTAGTACTAACTCTGTATGCGAGCCATTCAATTGGTGTTTTCGGCACTTAAGAGTTTTACAGTAACTTGACTTCAATTCCATAAGCTGTAGTCTAAAAACTATTCACTCAATCTAATTAACCAATCTATCTATCATTATTTTGCTATGATTCCCTGCTTTCATAATGAAATGCAAAAACCCTGGAATGCAAAAGCTCTAGACAAAATAGGTCACATACTGTAGTGTACACTTTAATATTCAAGATAGATTTTTTTTCAACTTGGTCCCAAGTCATTTCAAACTCTCTCTTTCTTTGAGTTACAGCTTGGCCATCGAGGACAAGGAGGGCGGCGGGGTGGCTGTCGATGATGGCACCAGCAGCAAAATGGAATACTTTAGCTTTGAGGACCTGGGCAGGAGTGACAGCGACGAGGAGAGAACCCAGGCCAAGGTGACGATGGAGGCAGCCCTGAGCACCAGCATGGACGTCCTCCAGACACGGGACTCTCAGGACAACCAGTCCAGCAGCAACACAGGTGGGCCTGGGACAGCATGGAGCATAAAACTACAGAACATTCGTCGTAGAAACGTGCAGCTACCGTTAACTACATATAGACTATGGGAACTTGACCAGCCAGAAATGGGTTATAAGTCAAACGGTATTATGTCTTTCCTTATCTCTCACTATATATAATCAAAATCCAAAGAACAAAGATAGGCATGGAAACAACAGTAGAAGTTCACCTTCAACTACCACAACTACCAAAAAATAAAAAAAATAATGAATGAGTGAATGTATACATAATTAAAGGTGGATAAAGTTCAAACATTTAATGGTTCACTCTCATAAATGTATTCCGTTTTTGCCTAGACTTCCTGCACCTCCCTGTCTGTAAAGAGGTGGTTTCCACGGAACGGCAGCCGAGGAGCCCATTTTGGTCCTGGAGGAACCAGCCCCTCCTCCCCAGAGTCGAGGGCAGCGGGAGGAGGAGGAGGAGGAGCTAGCCAAAAGGCCAGAGGAGGCTCATTGCTCAACGTTGACATTACCGTCGGCGACGAGTGAAGATTACAACGACAACAGTTGGACAGAGCCTATTTCCAGCACCTTCAGCGACAACCAGTCCAGCAGCAACACAGGTGGGCCTGAGACAGCATGGAGCATAAAACTACAGAACATTTGTCGTAGAAACGTGCAGCTACCGTTAACTATGTGTAGACTATGGGAACTTGACCAGCCAGAAATGGGTTATAAGTCAAACGGTATATGTCTTTCCTCATCTCTTTCACCTTCAACTACCACAACTACCAAAAAATAAAAAAATAATTAATTAATGAATGAGTGAATGTATACATAATTAAAGGTGGATAAAGTTCAAACATTTAATGGTTCACTCTCATAAATGTATTCTGTTTTTGCCTAGACTTCTGTAAAGAGGTGGTTTCCACGGAACGGCAGCCGAGGAGCCCCATTTTGGTCCAGGAGGAACCAGCCCCTCCTCCTCAGAGTCGAGGGCAGCGGGAGGAGGAGGAGGAGGATTACAGTTGGACAGAGCCTATTTCCAGCACCTCCAGTTTGTGCCAAACAATTTCGTTCTAAGAGTGACCTGATCAGACACAAGAGTGTTCACACAGGTGAAACACCCTTTGGTTGTAAATTTTGTAGCGCAAGCTATAAAATAAATGCGTATCTTCATAAACACATGACCACCATGCACACAGGCAAAAAGCCCTTTAGTTGTACAGTTTGTGGCAAACAATTTCGTGACAAGAGTCACCTGATCAGACACAAGAGTGTTCACACAGGTGAATCACCCTTTGGTTGTACAATTTGTAGCACAACCTTTAAACAAAATGGGCGTCTTCATAAACACATGACCACCATGCACACGGCCAACAAGCCCTTTAGTTGTACAGTTTGCGGCAAAAGCTTTACTGTAGGTGCATATCTGGAAAAACACATGCTCAGTCACACAGCCTTTGCTTGTACAGTTTGTGATAAAGTCTTTGGTCTAAAGAAGGCTCTGACCGCACATATGAGCACTCGTACAGCAAAACGCTTTAGTTGTACAGTTTGTAACAAAGGTTTTGGCCTCAGAAGTGCTCTGGACGGACATATGTCCAGTCATTTTAGGAAAGAAAAGAGAAAGAGATTGTATTTTGTCAGAAGGTTGCTCTGGAGAGACAAGGGGCATCCATACAGGGGGACGGTGGGAGGATATTTGTGAGGGATGGGGATATGTTTAGAACCACATATGAGAACATACATATCATATGAGAAAAAAAACCTGTTGGTTAAATAGGAACAAATGCTTTTTATTAAAGACGGCACCTGGATTGACACCTGGTACTGTAACTTATACAGAACAAACATTATCATATTTAACACCAAAACATAAAAGTCTGTGATGGACCCAAGGTCACAACGAGAGCTGGATACTGGATAGTTGAAAGGACTTTAGGTTGAAGGCTCTTAGGTAACAAGTTTTCCATAATGAACAGAATGCAGTATTATCAATATTTGCCTTATTGATCATGCCACATCGGGTGGCTTGTCTTTGTCACTATGTTCCATGTGGATGAAGTGGCTGCGTGAGTTCCTCAGGGATTCCAAAGCCTTGCTCTGAGGCTTGTCCACTGTCTTCAGATCAGTTAGTAACCCTCCTGAGCATGACTCAGGCGACATATACTGTACCTTCTTCTAATAATATATTACCTTTAGTAGTTGTATTTGTTGCTATACTTGGCACAATTTGTCCCCACATTTACCCAAACTATTGAGTATTGGCACTGCAGTAGTTGGGGGTTAAGTATCCTGCAATGGGACTCTTCGACACATATACTGGGCGGGCAAAGGGGCAAACCTTCTCATTTCCCAGGTGGTTGAATCTTCAGCTATGGCAGACTCCACCCTTTGTGTAGTAGAAGTATAGAACACATTCACACGTGCCTTCAGTCTGATGCTGCTCTATTTCCCGTCCGGTGTATTTGTCTTGAACATAAGACCAGAGCTGGTCCGTAAGGCCCTGGGTGATATCTTGATATCTTTATTGCCTTTGAACATGGCAATTTGTTACCTTTTTATTTACCGGTACATGAACGTGGTCTATGTAGAGCCATAGAAGAGATCTTGAAAATGGAGCTTGTGCGTTTTTTAGTTGTTTTTTTACATTTTTATTTTTATATATATTTTTATATAAAGTTGAGCCTCTCTTGCCATTGTTTCCTCAGAACAAAACAAAGTGTGATATATATGCCACAAATGTCAATTTAACACAATTTGTTATATTTTTGACACTTTTGATATACTCTTAACACGATGGTAGTTGCTGTAAGCCGCAAAACGCGTATATCTAGTTTGCGTCCGAGCATAGACATGGTTTATTTTCATACATTGTGTAGACTACTCGTTAATACCCAATAGGTCTATTTTCTCTTTTTCGGGGGGTTGTTTAGTTTAAGTTGAACAGTTGAATTACATTTATTTCAAATAATTGAAAACAAAAGGTAAAGTGATCGTCAAAGACAAGATCGACAGATCGTTAATGCTAATCTAAATATGTTTTGATTGGGTTTTGATGTTCCCTCATAATAGAAAAAAAACTCCATCCCAAATTAAACCCCATGTTCGGGGTCCCCGGCAGGGAAGGGTGGAGTGTCCTGCCTCAGCTGGGGCAGTTGTTGAAGGTTGTTGTTTTAGGCTAATTAGCACAATAGTACAGTTTTGCAGTCAATTACATAGTAGTGTTTGCAGTTTGACTTACAAGAGGGGCAGGCTGGAAACCGTGCCTTTGGGCCCCAAAGACTTGCATCCACAGTGTTTATTCGAACATCCGACTGTGCTCTCCCTTCTACTGTAAAGGTACCTCATAAGCAACTGTTCTCATGCAACTGTTCTCAAGCATTACATTACACTGATGTAGGCTATGACGCATGTGTTTCTGCAGCGAATAAATACTGATCCATGTTGGTTTCAGAGAAATGTCCTTATTCAAGAATGAGAAATGTCCTTATTCAAGAATGAGAAACATCAGTGGTTATGGTGTTTGTTGTCTTTTTAGATGTATGTATTTTGTGAAAAGAGGTTTGAGGTATAGGCCTATACCTGTATGGTTGAGGGAACGTAAGTATAACTAATTTGCCTTTAAAAAAAAGTTTGGGTCTTTTTTTTTATTGAAATATTTATTAACAGTTTGCAGAATTACACTGATATAATTTGCAGCCATCATCACAAAAGGCTTTTTCAGGCTTTTTTTTTTTAAAATTAGTTCTTCAACATAATTATAATAAAATTAAATATCTGCTAAATCCGATATTTTATTTCACCGATAGGCTACCGATTACAGATTAATTGGTTTAAGGCCAATATCGTCCGATACCGATGTGTTTGCCGATTAATCTCCCATCATATTTCCCCTTATACTTTATATGTTTTTCCCCCCCATAGAAGTGTATATCGTACATCTTTAATGTTCTGATTAATTGAACATGGAGGACCCTCATGTAAACAAGTGCTTTTCCTGCAGGTTTTATCCTCAGATTTTGTATTGACCTGTATATTTTCGTTGAACTGTACCCATTCTACAAACTGAATACAAATTTCAATGAATGAATGCATGAATAAATAAATTAATCAATCAATCAAGGCCTAAATATGGCACAGTGCTTTAGTTTACACAATGTGCATTACCGGTATATTCGTCCAGAGTCAGACAGAAAAACAAAGAGTACTTTATACTAATTTGATTAGATTTGTTATCTTTGGGACCACAATCTATTAGCAGTGCACTGTCATTGTTAGACATGCTTTGATCTGCTATGGCCTGCCATTTGGTCCAGAATTCACTGTTACTGTTATGATGTTATTGTCATTGCTATAGTATACAGGCTAACTCTGGGCGTCTGGGTGAGTGACACCTCGACACGGACAAGTTTGCTCACATCAAAAATGACAACGAGCGACCAAAATCAAATCATGTTCTCTTCGGTGAGCGGGTGAGCCTCAAGAGAGGCGCAGGCATGCATGCGGTATACGTACGGCACATCATCAGTCAGAATCAGATGCTTAATTCAACAAGATACACCATCCCAGAAGCTGCATGTGTTGGTTCACACTCACTTCTCCCAACACACTTCCGGTCTCCGGAATAGGCTATCCGGAACTAAAGCGGAGACGGCGTGTCTTGTGGCCCTGTTTTACTAGTCAGTCTTGGGCACGTGACCGTGCAGAGTAGTGTCGGCCCAGTTCCTGCTGCATTCATTTGTTTTTGTTTGTAAACCTTCACTTTTTCAGGTGACTGACGACGCATGGTCGCTATGGCGTGCACCATGCAGACTCTGGCGTCGATCCACTCCGTCCTCTCCGCGGCGGCGGAGCAGGTCTGCGGGCTCGTGGATTGTCTCGTAACAGAGTACGAGGACCGAGACGTGAGCTCCAAGCTGCAGATCGAGACACAGCGCAGGATACTGGACGAGCTGCTGAAACCCCGCGTCACACTGCACAGAGCAGGTTGGTCGGTGAACAAACATGGTACCAAGTACAAGTTACAACACACTTGTTTTAAAACCACAAGCCTAGCACGCACTCACGCACGCACTGAGGTACAACTGAGAGAGTGCAGTGTAGTATCTCATACAATTGACAGAATAAGTCAAGACGAAAATGGTACTATTTTTGTCTCCACCACCCCACTACTACTCATTTCAACTTGTCTTACATCCCAGGCATAGCATGTTCCTTTGGTCTCGCATAACAAACAACCTATGATAACAACACAACAATGAATTACAATGTTACTGTAACTCAATCGCATTCCCTCAGCAGTTATCAGCCACTGGAGGGCGCCGCTCACACACAAAAGACGCCTGTCTGTTGCTTGTCTCCTCTGTGTGTGGGACAGCTCGCAATTCATTTTCAATGGGAGTCACTCAGTGTTGTTTTTGGCAGATTTCTTTTTTATTTTAGTTTTAGTCTTGAATAGTTTTCATTTGGTTTTAGTCACATTTTAGTCACCTGTAATGTTTTTAGTGTTGGTCTAGTTTTAGTCGACGAAATATCATATGATTTTAGTCGACTAAATCTACAGTTCATTTAGTCGACTAAATGTATTTTGGTGGGCCTTGATGACTGTTTTTTTTTCACTTGCTGAAACAAGCTACAAGCTATTTTCAGCATGCAACTAATTGTAAATGACTTCTACTGGATCTCTTGTCCATTAGTCCCTTCCTAACATTTTAGTCTAGTTTTTATTTGTTGACGAAATTGTCAGTATATTTAGTCTTAGTTGTAGTCGTCATAGCTTAGTTTAATCTATTTTCCACCTAGTTTTCGTACACGTGTTATGCTTGCATGCTGAAAATGGCTGATCTACAAGCTCACAACGCGTTGCGGACGCAACGCGTTGTGAGCTTGTCGATCAGCTATTTTCAGCACGTGGAAATATGCAGGCTGTGAGAACTGAGACCCTTCACAATAAAAGTATGCAGCTTTCAAAAAAGAAACGAGACAAAAATCTTAGACATATCGTCGCTGTTGGGCAGAAACCTCTTATCTCCATATTCTAACTTTATGTGTTAGAAGCAAAGCATTTTGAGCTTGTAGATCTGCTACTTTTGCTATGTTTTGTTTGTGTATTTCAATGCTGAAAAGTAAGTTTCCACCCGATAGAGACCATATACAAACACGTAGCATAAAACGGTATGCAGTGTACCTGCCACTCTTTTATGCCAACACATTTTTACCTTATGTTTAAACACATGTACGGTACTACAAATTACTGGCAACAGCATTTCCTGTGTCTCCACAAATAAAGGCTTTAAAAATGTCACCCGGTATACCACATTCATACAGAATCTGACATTGGATTCACCAAAACGCATCATGCTAAATCATTTGTGATTCTTTGATTGTTGACTCAGTTAACCACATGCACCACTATTCGGTGGTGCACATTCAGTGAAAATAACAGATCTACAAGCTCACAACGCGATGCATTGTGAGCTTGTAGTTGTAGGAAAAGTTAGTGGGCCTACTATAATTAATTAATAATTGCCAATTTTTGTTGTCAGAAAGCGAAAGATATATATACAGCAAAACGTATAATAACCATATTACCCTGGCACAAAACATTTTCACATGGGGCCAAATAATATACAGTAAATGTATATAATTTTGTATATCAATTTGGGGGGTCCTTGGCACAAAAAAGTGTGAGCAACTGGTTTTAGAGGGAATTTGTAGAATCAGTCTCAGGTCTGAAGGGGCTAATCACGTTGCTACCTAGGAAATGAGAGATCATTTATCATGTGGTTTTTGCTCTGAGAGATCATTTATCAGGTGTTTTTTTTGTGTGAAAGTGTGAAAATATCAGTGAAGGCACATCCTTGGCTGTTCAACTGAGATATTAGCCAGTGTTGATTTCATCGACTAAAACTATGACGAGAAATGTTCGTCGGCTAGCTTTTGTTCACAGACGAAAACTCAACGCATATAATATATAATTATGATGGTATAATATCATAAAAAAATTAACTACGATGACTACAACTAAGACGAAATATATTGACAATTCTGTCAACAAATAAGAACTGGAATAAAATGTTATGGAGCGACTACTGGAGAAGAGATCCAGTAGAAATAAAAGACACGTCCATTTTATATTTGGTTGCGCTCGGGTGTTGCGTCCTGAAAATGGCAGATCTACAAGCTCGCAGCGTGTCGCGCTGCAAAGCGTTGTGAGGACTAAAACTAAATCAAAATTAGCTGTCAAAATCAACACAGATATTATTATTATTAGCCACATAAATGAGTGTGATTTGGGAACCTGGGGAATGCGGACGACGTTGCAGGTTGATGTCATTCATTGTGTCGTTTGATCTTTCAAAAGTATTTTCAGAGACAACCGCCTCCGATTCCTGGAACTCGGCGAGGACCCGGCGGCTGTCCTCTGCTCTCAGCGTCCTGGGAAGAGACTGCGACGGCCGGCCTGGAGGTAGAAAGGACACCCGTTCCTCCTCCTCCTCCTCGTCCCCCTCGTCCTCCGCCCATGGTGAACTCCACGCGGAAGGCCTTGCGGCAAGCGCTCTGCTGCTCTCCTTGGCCAACGAGGTGGCGGCGGCGGCGGCAGCACCTGTTGTCAAGGCGAAGGAGAGTCTGCTTCTGCACCCGTCCTCCCTGTCGCCATGCCACGTCACCGTCCAGGACTCCATGATGGAAAGCACCCCGCCGCCGGACGCCATGATGGACCGAGGAGAGGCGGGGCAGATGATGAAGCGATGTGACCGGTAAGCGGCTCAGACTCTCTCTCTCTGTCATGGACTTAACCATTTTATGTAGACTAATACTAACTTTATTACATGATAGCACCGTCCTAGCCGTGAGCCACAAAGTGCTGCACAACATGGACAGGAATAAAAACAACAATCGCAAGAGAAATAAGGACAATAAGATGATGATAATCGTAATAAATAAGAATTAACCATACATTCAAGCAAATGAAATAAAACGACATCAGTAAAAAGGTAGGAAAAACAAAAACGTTATTTATAGAAATGCTTTTTGAAACAAATGGGTTTTTAATAGAGTGAGGCGATTTTCTTGGGGTGATTTTTGGGGGCACGGTGGCACAGTTGGTAGTGCTGTCGCCTCACAGCTAGAAGGTCCTGGGTTCGATTCCCGTTCGGGACGCTGTGGGTGCTGGTGGCGCGTTTCCTCCTCCGCATCATCAGTGCCCATACCCGAAGGCGGGGGTTGGCGAAAGGGCCTTTCTGTGTGGAGTTTGCATGTTCTCCCCGTGTCCCCTAGGGTAGGTACCCTCACAAAAAGCATGCAGTAATCCTGGTGTCTAAACTGCCTCCCCCTGTCCAGCCGGGGCGCCTGATGGAGGGGAAAGGAACTGGTTGGAATAACGTGTTCCTTCCACGCACTACGTCCAACCAGGGAAACTCCCCCCTGTCAGGTGTAAAGGAGCAACTTGGACACTCAGGCATGAAGGAAGCCTGAGTTCAAGTCCGTTGCTCTCCCCAGGTTGGCGGAGGGTGTGTAGAGCCCAGGATCACATTAGATAATTGACACAGGGGTGAAAAATGGGTTACAAAATCGTGGGATAAAAATTATTTAAAAAAAAAATAGAGTGAGGCGATTTTCTTTTCTGGTAGATTTTCTGGTGAAGTCAACGACTCGCTTGCAAGGCCTGGGAATCGTATTGAACTGCTGCAGGAGAGAGCACTGCAATACCTTTAGCGTAAGTACTGTGAAAAATAAACATCCCGGGCGTTTCACTCGTATGGATATGAAGAATCAACGAGAAAACGCTATGGTTACTGCTACTGAATTTGTTACATTTTTGCTAGAAACAGACTGTATCATATATGAGTGAGTGACTGTCACAAACGATACAGAGACACCTATACCTCCCTGACAATAACGCCAGGACGGCTTGTTTATTTTTCCGATCGCAATGCTAATATGAAACGATTTTAAGATGACCCCTATGTTCTCCATAGAGAAATTACTTCTGTGAGCCAGGCAGAACCAGGGGATGAGCGAGGACGCTCTGTATGAGCTGTACCATAGTCCCGTTGAGTTGAACTGAAGTTGCATTGACTTTCAGTGTCCTTCTTAGTTGTTGAGTGGAGCCCCAAAAATACCCCTTGGCGGCTCGCTAAAAGGAGTATAGTTGTGTCCTAATAGTATGTTGTAGGAATGAAGAGAAGTATACTGCTTCACCTCAGCGGCTAACACTGAGGTCACAGCTTCTCCCATGTGACATGAGTTGGGAGGAAAAGCAGCCTTTTAGTGGATTCCTTCTCTTTATCCTGGCCGGGCATTAGTCACTTACCATGGCCACTGACATTTTTGCTCACCAACAAGTGCATAATTATAACCTGAAACATAATTCAGAATGGGCTTATACGTTCATCATTACATTCATTATTAATTAAGCAGGATACCCACCAAAATAGACAAATACACGACAAGGGTTTTTGATTTTCCAAAAGTTAGAAGATTTATTATAAACTTACAAAAATGATATAAATGTAAAAGGTAAATAAATAGAATCAGATTTGTTCAGATAGGAAAACTATAGATATACTGTAGATAGAAGTACTAACTCTACTAAGTTACTAAACTTCATAGGCTATCTACTTTGTTTGAAAGTTTTAAGGCTAAGAGCAAATTCATCAGCGGTCTTGTACTTCTCCTCGGGTTTGGAACTGGGACTTGGACACTCTCTCGTCCTGCTCTGAGGGGTTTTATATGTTACAGCTTATGTTGTTGTTAGACCTCGATTCATTTGCTGATGGCTGGCGCCAAATAACTCTCTGTCTGGTTAGTGAGGGGAAAACACACATTCCCATGTCAACTACTTTGTTTATGGGCCTTCACCATCGGATAAGAAATCCTTTGCCCATGTCATCTTAAATGTCTTTCTCTATATAACTAAGACATAAACTACCACATATTGATGCCACTTTCACTATTCTACTTAGTCCATAAGGAGGAGAAAATAATCATCCTTTTTTTTCTACTTAAACTTAAGCACAGAAAATTGGTTGCTAATTATAGTATAATTTTCAGAGGTGAACAGTAATTGAGTAAATGTCTGAGTACCGTAATTATTTGTTAATTCTGAGGAATTGTACCTTTGTACATTTCTACACTTTATTGTTGAACTACCCCACAATGCTGTGTTACTCCAATGCTGAGAGCTAGTCCTATTCACCTCTGAATCTTATCATTATACAACATAAAAATCACACCCGTGTGAAGTGAGGGGCACTAATATATAAAAGTCTAACTCATGTTGATTAGGTGATGTAAAACAAAGGGTGCCAACACAAACATTAAATGCCATTAACAATAAAGAGACAATATGACGTAATGAGGGACAATATGACATTTTCCCTTCATTGTCAATGGCGTTTTTATAACAAACATTGTACTAAAAACAAACATTAAACCTGTGTATAGCGCCCCTCAAAAAACACAATAAAATGTACTCCTAGCAGGGTCTGCCACATCAGCCTTATAGAGTGGTCCCGACATGGGGTGCACCGTGCAAGAGGGGGTGGGAATGTAATCTCTCCTAGAGACTTTGGGAAACCAGGGGGGGGGTCACAATAGGTCAGCCAGACGGCTTTCTAATCTCCTAATTCCGGAGGATAACATGCAAGTTTGCTGTTTCTTTCCATTTTATCCTCATCATAGTGAGGATAAAATAGATTCAAACACTTGGGTGAACAACACCAATGATCTCATCAAACCAATGACATTAATCACCACTAAACCGCCGTCCTCCCGATTTAGCCTCCTCTTTATCGCCTCCTCTTTATCAGCGTGCCTGTTGTAGATGTCTAGCAGATTTATCTTCACCCCCGGACCTTCAAAACTCCCCTCGACGGTGGTAGGGCCTCACAGCGGGTCCGTCTTGGCCGTGACCCCTGACGTAACCTCGGCCGTATCTTGCTGCACATCCTTCTCTGGAGTTGTTGTTGTTTAAGACGCCCCATAGCCGGGATTTACGATTTCTCAGATATGGATTGAAACCCGCCTGTCGGGGATCAATGTTCCCTTTGTTACATTTAGAACAGATACAAAATATGTGATTAATTTGCGATTAATCACGATTAATTATTTTAAACGATTGACAGCCCTAATATATATACGTACATAGAAAATATCGTCCTATAGCTGGGGGGTGTATATATATATATATATATATATATATATATATATATATATATATATATACATACGTACATGGTAGATAAAGAAATACCTTTGAATAGTTCAGATAGCAAATCTATAAGCTCACATCATGTCGATGTAGAGCGGCTAGAAGTTTAGGGATAAGACGTATAGTAACGGAAATAGAGCCACAAGGGCCCTATTTTGCACCACCTCTTATCCCTAAACCTATTTCTCATGTTTAATATTTTGAAAAACATTTTAAAAAAGTTCAACGAGCCGATCTACATCGTTGGTTTGTCCAAGATAGTAAAACATGGCAAATAAGTTGTAGTTTTCTTTTAGGCTTTTTTAACCAAAAACCTGGTTGAATTTAATTCATATTAAATAATGTACAATGGTATATTTAATACATTTACTGTATATCCGGATTGTTGTTTTAACTTGTGCAAATATGAGTTCTCAGGTGTTGTTTGAGATGACAGCTCTGGCGGAACCTAGTCCCACAGTGGTCACAGGCGTAGGGCTTCTCTCCGGTGTGAATCATCAGGTGTTGTTTGAGATGACCGCTCAGTCTGAACCTACTCCCACAGTGGTCACAGGCGTAGGGCTTCTCTCCGGTATGAATCATCAGGTGTTGTTTGAGATGACCGCTCAGTCTGAACCTACTCCCACAGTGGTCACAGGCGTAGTGCTTCTCTCCGGTATGAATTATCAGGTGAGTTTTGAGAGTAACGCTCTGGCGGAACCTAGTCCCACAGTGGTCACAGGCGTAGGGCTTCTCTCCTGTATGAGTTCTCAGGTGTTGTTTGAGATGACAGCTCAGTCTAAACCTAATCCCACAGTGGTCACAGGCGTAGGGCTTCTCTCCGGTATGAATTCTCTGGTGAAGTCTGAGAGTAGTTTTTGTGCTGAACCGTTTCCCACATTGGTCACACTCACAGGTGTAGTATTTCTCTCCGGTATGTGTGCTCTGGTGAATTTTGAGATCACTGCTCCGGCGGAACCTAGTCCCACAGTGGTCACAGGCGTAGGGCTTCTCTCCTGCATGAATTCTCTGGTGTTCTTTGAGAGTATTGCTGCGGCTGAACCTAGTTCCACACTGGTCACAGTGGTAGGGTTTATCTCCTGTATGAATTCTCTGGTGTTTTTTGAGACTATCGCTGCGGCTGAACCTAGTTCCACACTGGTCACAGTGGTAGGGTTTATCTCCGGTATGAGTTCTCAGGTGAATTTTGAGATCACTGCTCCGGCGGAACCTAGTCCCACAGTAGTCACAGGCGTAGGGCTTCTCTCCTGCATGAATTCTCTGGTGTTCTTTGAGAGTATTGCTGCGGCTGAACCTAGTTCCACACTGGTCACAGTGGTAGGGTTTATCTCCTGTATGAATTCTCTGGTGTTTTTTGAGATTATCGCTGTGGCTGAACCTAGTCCCACAGTGGTCACAGGCGTAGGGCTTCTCTCCTGTGTGAATTCGCTGGTGTTGTTTGAGAGTACTGCTCTGGCGGAACCTAGTCCCACAGTCGTCACAGTGGTAGGGTTTATCTCCTGTATGAATTCTCTGGTGTTGTTTGAGATCACTGCTCTGGCTGAACCTAGTCCCACATTGGTCACAGTGGTAGGGTTTATCTCCTGTATGAATTCTCTGGTGTTGTTTGAGATTATGGCTGCGGCTGAACCTAGTTCCACACTGGTCACAGGCGTAGGGCTTCTCTCCGGTATGAGTTCTCCTGTGTTGTTTGAGAGTAAAGCTCTGGCGGAACCTAGTCCCACAGTGGTCACAGGCGTAGGGCTTCTCTCCGGTGTGAATCATCAGGTGTTGTTTGAGATGACCGCTCTGGCTGAACCTAGTCCCACAGTGGTCACAGGCGTAGGGCTTCTCTCCTGTGTGAATTCGCTGGTGTTTTTTGAGAGTACTGCTCTGGCGGAACCTAGTCCCACAGTCGTCACAGGCGTAGGGCTTCTCTCCGGTATGAGTTCTCAGGTGTTGATTAAGATGTCTATTTCTGCTGTAGATATGTTTGAGTTGGGCAGGAACGACATCTGGGATGGAGACTGAGGAGAGAGGAAAAAAACTTGAATGATATGTTTTAAAATAACATGCAAGCTGTGTTGTATTATTACCAACTGATAATGTTCTACATTTAGGCCTGCCAGGCAGTGATTAACCATTGGAACATTCCTGGCCTGACCTCCTGGCCCCCTCCCCCCCCCCCCCCCCCCTCTCAGGAGTGCAAGCATCTAGCCTGTCTGCAGGGACTGGACCAACCCCTCCCCTGCCTATCTACACAGACACACACACACACTTCTGTTTTTTATTTTAAATTTTATTTTTAGTTGTACATTTGTATTGCATTTGTTTTATTCAGGACCCCCAGGAAGACTAGAGGCTCAGTCATGCGTCTCTAATGGGGATCCTTCAATACACACACACACACACACACACACACACACACACACACACACACACACACTGCTTACGTACAGGTCAGTGCTACTGTAGGAGGAAGCATTACTCCGTTACTCTAACATTTCTGTACATGTGCCTTCTGATGAAGATGCGCAATAAAAGTGACATCAAGCATGCACATACCTATTCTGTGTAACTTGATCACAGGCTGCTTCAGCATGGCTGCCTGGTAGATCTGTTCCTTCTCTGACACAGCGGCTGAAAAGCTGTCGGGCGACGTCTCTCTTTTAGAAGAAGCCCCAACTAGTCCATCTCCTTCGGTCCACTCCGATGGTCCACATTTGAGGCCCGCTTTTACCGTCTGGGACGTGACTTTACTCGCTGACATGTTGTGGTCTTGACTCAGTCCTCTGCTCCGCTTCCTGACCAAACTCTCCGGACAGAAGAGTGCTTACATAACCAGGACCAGCCCACTCTCCACCCACTCTCCTCCCACCCTTCAAAAAGAAAGAAAAAAAAAAATATATATATATATATATATATAAAATATTTTTCAGGAAATTAGCAATAGAGCCTCATCAAAGTTGGTGTTTGTACCTTTATATATTTTCAATTACTTCCCTGAGAGGGGTAGTGGTGGTGGAGTTGGTTGCTTTAGCAGACATTTTGAGGGTCCAATGGAGTTAAGAGGTTTTGTCCAAAGCACTTTTTACTACTTTCCATTGGTTCAATATTTTCGAAACAACACACAGATGTATAAAGGGTGTTCAATAGCACTGGTTTCATGCAAAAAAACCCCCCTCAAAAATGGAGTTATGAGGTTTCCTCCCGACAGCAATGATATGTAATATAATTATAAATATAATATGTTGTTCAGTACATCTGACTGCTTGAAAAATGTGCCATGTTGTGCAGTAATATGGAAAAGTGTGATGCTTTGCAATGCATCAGAGAATGGAGTCGTTACCTGGTGAATCGTAATGAGGATACAGGGACACACAAAGCTACGTATAGGAGTGGTTGCACCACGCAAAAAAAATAAAAAGACTCTGCCCGTTAGGGGTCTGTAACTTTGTCAGGTTGCCAAATGGACCCAATTAGGGAAAGCACTGAATATTTTACACTAGTATAGATTGGGAACGCAGTATAGCGTAGTTCAGCTATTCTCAAACTCTTTCCATTCATGTCATTAATACACATTATTTCCATTAATACACTTTTTTTTTAATGGAACCCATCTACACTATGGTCATTGCACCCTGAAAGTTACAACTGTCTGTGTGCATTTCCTCTCCCAGGTTCGGCCCCATCCAGACCAAGACCAAGACCAATAAGGATGCTAAGCTGGATACCAGCGTCTCCAGCTGTGACGGTATATGGGTTTTTTATTACCGCGGTGAAAACTCAGAGATGTCGGATGTCCCGACGCAAACCCAAAATGTGCCGCCTGCGACCATCTAAATCACAGTCTAAACGTCCCGTTGAAAGAGAGTTGCATCAGTGCTTGAGCTCAACGATTTGCCATCGCGTTGGTTATGCATTCTTCTCGTTTCTTGTTATCTCTGAGTCTGAGCACACAAAATAAATGTAAGGTTGGTTTTGGCAATCCATGTTTGAATATATGTTGTTACTACTAGCCCTTACCCGTTGTGAGATATTTGCCCCCATCTTGTGGCCGTGGGGGGTACTGCGCCCGGGCGCATTGCCCATCGTGTGGTGATGTAAAAACAATATTTGTATGGCATGGAGAGATGTGTGCTAATAGTGTGGCTCGGTCGGAGATAGACCACGGACAAAGACCACGGCTGTAAACGGCTGTTTTTATTCACTAATAAATTCATTATTAATCATTAATGTGTCAAATGGAAAAAACGCCCTCCATATAATTATGGTCCATGCCTGTGTGAAAAGTGGGAGTGATTTGTGCAGTCAATGATGAGATAATGCGCTGTCAGTGACATTCAGACATTCAGACAGACATTCAGACATTCGCTGAATTATAGTATGATGATGATATTCTCCGTTTACAATGGACGTCAGTGGTGGGAAATGGTACAGATGTTTTACTCCAGTAAAAGTCTAAATACTGCAATGTAGGAATACTCTCAATTCAAAATGTACTTGTGTAAAAGTACAGAAGTATTGGTGACAAAATGCACTTAAAGTACCAAAAGTAAAAGTACTCATAATGCAGAATGTCTCATTTCAAGTTTTCAAGTATATAAACATCTTTTGAAAATGGCAGATCTATAAGCTCACAATGTGAGCTTATAGCTTATGAGCCCCTGTATAGCTTATGAGCCCCTGTATTTTCAAATGGCTGAAATGTATATAGGGCTCAAGTGATTACTGTTTGCTTTGCAATAGTAATCAAAATCTACAAAGTAACTAGTAACTAAAGTTTTCTAATACATGTAGTGGAGTAAAAGTGCAATATTTGATTCTGAGATGTAGTGAAGTAGAAGTAAAATAAATTGGAAATACTCAAGTAAAAAGAAAATATCTCCCTGACATACAGATGCAGTTATTGAAGAGGCTGTCTCACTAGCTTCACCTATTAAAAATTTGAGACCAGATTCTACAAACGTCTTCTAAATCATGACACTTCTGAAAAACCTTTGAGTGGTACTCAAACTATTTCATGTCAAGGACCCCAACAATTATATGTAATTGGCTGCAGGCCCACATCTGAAAATATGTTGTTCCAGGGACCCCCAGCAGCAAACATTTGAGTTAAAGCGTTTGCGGTGAAAGAATAAATATATTCAAAGATTTGCACACGTTTTCACTATTTAAATGAAAAAAATATGCTATGTTTCAATAGCTAACGTTTAAAATAATGGTTAAAGTTATTTAAAGCTAAGGTCACCTGCATTCCAGTTAGTTCATTTTCAGTTGATAGTGTGTGCATATGCATAGCATCCCGTTAACAGTGTAAATGTGTTTTTCATAACCACCCACAGATGAGGAAACATCATTACAGAATGATGTAGAGGACGGCCAGCCGTCGGACAGAGGCTCACCTGACAGCAACCTGACGCCAACCACGATGGTCTCTGGCATGACGGAGACGACTTCAGCCTCTCGCGACTCCGCCGTCCTGGCTAAAGGAAAAGGTACTCAAATGCTTCACATTAAAAGAGAATTCCATACTAAAAGGCTTTCTTACCTTTCTTTGTAGTTGTTACGTCCCCACCAAAGAGGTCCAGGTGTTATTTTGTGCAAAAGCTCCTTATTGGCCGTTTCCCCTACCATAAGCCCTAAATGAATTGCATTGAATTGAATGGGGCTATGGGGTGTTGTGCTAATTTGCTTATTTCCATCGCTCAAAATTATAATTTCTTTGTATATATCCTCTCTTCATAATGTAAATAATATCCCAAGCGGCACACTTTACTACTTCTTTCGATGGAAATAAGCAAACTAGCATAACACCCCATAGCCCCATTCAATTTCCATTCAATGCAATGCAATTCATTGAGGGCTTATGGTAGGGAAAATAGCCAATAAGAAGTTTTTGCACAAAGAAACACCTGGACCTCTTTGGTGGGGACGTAACAACTACAAAGAAAGGTAAGAAAGATAAGAAAGCATTCTAGCATGGAATTCTCCGACACATGTTTGAAGAGGACAGCAACATGGAGGAATTCCTTGGATTCCCTGCCACTGGTATGGAAGAGTATTGTAATGTTAACCACTTGTTCTTGATGGAACTGGCCCGAGTTAGCTTTGCTCTTCTATAGGGAAAAAACGGGCTGACGTCACTGGTAGGTTGACACTTGACAGCCTACCGCCGTCATCTTGGATGTGTCTAGCCTACATGTTGTAGGATATGTACCTGTAGGCTGGAAATACTTTTTCACCATCGACAAATTCAGAATAAAGGGGCTGTAGAGAAGAAATAATCCCACACACTGTCTTCACTTGAGTTAGATTTATTGAGCAACGTTTCGAACATGCCTGATTAATGTCTGACGACCGAAACGCTCATGCTTTATATTGTACAAACCCCAATTTCAATGAAGTTGGGACGTTGTGTAAAACATAAATGAAAACAGAATACAACAATTTACTCATCCTTTTCAACCGGGGTGGTGGTGGCTCAGGGGTAGAGTGACTGGATGGTGACCGCAAGGTTGCCAGTTTGAACTCGGGCTCCCCCAGAGTTAGTGTCGAAGTGTCCTTGAGCAAGACACTGAACCCCAGCAAATATTCATTCATTTTTTATTTGATGCCTGCAATCAAACAAAAATGTTTTTCAAAATTGTAAAAAAAATGGCAAAGCGGTTTAGGGATAATGGGTGGACGAAAATAGAGCCCATGGTGTCTATTTTTGTCCTACACAGACATTAAATTCCCATTGACAATGAATGGAGAATTTTACGTCATAGTGTCTGAGCAAATAGGCATAGTGTCTATTTTTGCGTCATGATGATGTACAATGATAAGAGCACGGGTGTGAGTTTTAGCCTTTACGTTTGGATATTTGCTGCGTGAAAGAACTAGCATTATCTTGATCACAGCTTGTCAGAAGCCTCTATCAACTGATCCCCCTCCCTGATATATTACAGATACTGCAGTTATTGAAGAGGCATGTCTCACTAGTTTCACGTGAAAGCAGTTCCACCCATTGAGACCAGATTCTACAAGCGTTATATCATGACAGTTTTCCGAAAAACCTGTTTCTATATCAGTGGTTCTCAAACTATTTCATGTCAAGGACGACCAACAATTAGTATGTAATTGGCTGCAGGCCCCTATCAGAAAATATGTTGTTCCAGGGACCCCCAGCAGCAAACATTTTAGTTAAAGCGTTTGTGGTGAAAGCATACTGTACATATTCAAAGATTTTCACACGTTTTCACTATTTAAATGAAAAATCTGCCCTTTTTTTCAATAGCTAACGTTTAAAATAATGGTTGAAGTTATTTAAAGCTAAGGTGACCTGCATTCCAGTTTGTATTTCAGTTGACGGTGCATGCACATGCGTACCATACCATTAACAGTGTAAATGTGTGTTTTTCATAACCACCCACAGATGAGGAAACATCAGTACAGAAAGAGGACGGCCAGCCATCGGACAGAGGCTCACCTGACGGCAACCTGACGCCAACCACGATGGTGTCTGGCATTTCGGAGACGAGCTCGGCCTCTCGCGACTCCGGCATCCCGGCTAAAGACTCTAATGCCGAGCCTGGCGGTAGCATGGACTCCCAGTCCGCTTCCTCCTCTTCCACACGGGGTGACCTCTGCGCAGAAGGGCTGACGGGCGCCGGAAAGCAGCTTGCGGCGGAATCTCCCACCGAGGTGGTGGTGATGATGACGCCGCAGCCGTCCTCTGCTCTTAGTATGGACTCTGGCGTCCTAGCTGAAGACTCCAATACCGAGCCGGGAGGTAGCAAGGACTCTCAGACCTCTTCCGCCCGGGGCGAACTGTACGCGGAACCCACAGAGCAGCAGCTTCCAGCACATTCTCTCTCTTCGGCTGAGGTGATGGCCGCACATCCGCCGCCTGCTCTGGTCATAGACTTCAGCATCCTGGAAGAATACTCTAATGCCGACCCCGGAGGTAGCGAGGACTCCCAGTCCTCTTCCACCCGGGGTGCACTCTTCTCAGACAGGCTGACACGCACTGAAAAGCAGCTTCCTGTAGAATCTCCCACTGAGGCGATGACTCCGCAGGTGTCCCCTGCTCTCGTCATAGACTTCAGCGTCCTGGGAAAAGCCTCCGAGCCTGGAGGTAGCTCAGTCGAACCGCAGTCCCCTTCCACCCGGGGTGAACTGTACTCGGACGGGCTGACAAGTTTGGACCGCCAGCTTCCAGCGGAATCTCCCACTGGGGTGAGGGACCAGCAGCCATCCTCTGATCTCAGTGTAGACCCCGGCATCCTCGGTAAAGACTCTACTGCTGAGCCTGCAGGTAGCAAGGACTCCCAGGCACCCTCAGCCCCGGGTGAATTCTACTCGGAAAGGCTGGGAAGCACGGAGCAGCAGCTCCCAGCGGAACCTGCCACGGACATCCCACCGGCAACGTTCGCCCGCAGGGCCTCCAACTGCCGGGAATACGGTCGGCCTCACCGGAATGCCTCAGGAATGCCTCACCCGACACGGCAGGTAACGGCCCCCAACCTGTCGCAAACGGAAGGGGGAGGCCGAGAGCTGGGAGCAGCAGCTCCCAGCGGAATCTGCCGCGGACATCCCACCGGCAACGTTCGCCCGCAGGGCCTCCAACTGCCGGGAGTACGGTCGGCCTCACCGGAATGCCTCAGGAATGCCTCACCCGACACGGCAGGTAACGGCAGCCAACCTGTCGCAAAGAGAAGGTGGAGGCAGAGGAATACCGCAGCAGCAGCAGCACGGAGAGCGGAGAGTTTGCAGAGAGACTGCACATTGCTGAATCCACAATATATGGAGTCAACATCTATGGTCACCGACCGGGACCCCGTCCTGGGGCGCAGCATGGACCTGGCCAGAGACCAGGCAACCAGATTAACAGAGAAGATGTCCCCTCAACCGGTCAAACGCAGCCGGTAAACGGCACACATCTGTCATGTTATGTCGACCTTTTTGGTTGGCGTCCTCTGTAATGTCAGTCTTCTTGCGGCTGCCCATCGTTCAGCAAAGCAGAAAAAACTAAAAAATATGTTTCTATCCAAAATGACTTAAAAGACAACTTTAGTTTTTTTCAACCAAGGTTCATGTTTTAGGTTGTTATTAGAGAAAGTAAAATATGAGTGTAATTCTTTTTTCATTTGCTGCTTTCTTTCGTTTTAGGACGTTAAATATGTATTTTCTTTTACAAAATATCATCGATTAACTTTTTTACTATAGTCCTACTAGACCCCATACATTTACATCTGGCCACAGAAGATCACATGATCTACTGAATATGAAGGTAGCCTACTGGGGGGAAGCCACACTGTGTCGTATACAGTAGGCTCAATATGTCAGTTTGACACATCTCGTGATCTTTTGTGGCCAGATGCAATTTCTTGGCCACGCAAGTAATTACTTACTTTAGCTCGCTCTGCTTGCGCAAGTAATGATATTTTGTTAAAACTGTAGCTATTTAAGTATATAAGTAGCTATCTATATCCTCCTGGGGCACTAGTTCCGAAAGCTTGGTCTCAGAGAGCATACACAGAACAAAGGGAGCCCAGTAAACAAAGGAAATGAAAACCCCTGCTAATGGACACTATGCATGATGGGATAGATAGATGGATCAGTAGTAGTTAACTCTGAGTGTGAGCCATTCAAATTACCTGTAGTGTTTTCTCTACTTAATAGTTTTAACTTGACTTCAGTTCTATAAGCTGTAGTCTCAAAACTATTCACTACATAAAGAAAAACAAGATAGATCTGGACATTTCTTTTTCAACTTGGTCCCAAGTAATTTCAAACTGTCTATTGCAGCTTGGCCATCGAGGACAAGGAGGCCTCGAGGACAAGGAGGTGCAGGCCTCAAGGACAAGGACGACAAGGAGGACAAGAAGGTGGCTCGAGGACAATCGAGGACAAGGAGGTGGCTGTCGATGGCGGCAGCAGCAAAATGGAATACTTTGGCTTTGAGGACCTGGGCAAGAGTGACAGCGACGAGGAGAGAACCCAGGCCAAGGTGACGATGGAGGCAGCCCTGAGCACCAGCATGGACGTCCTCCAGACACAGGACTCTCAGGACAACCAGTCCAGCAGCAACACAGGTAGGCCTGAGACAGCATGGAGCATAAAACTACCGAGCATTTGTCGTAGAAACGTGCAGCAACCATTAAGACTATGGGAACATGACCAACCAGAAAATCGGTTATGAGTCAACCGGTAGCTGTCTGTCCTTATCTCTCACTATAATCAGAACTTGGTCAAATATAGGTGTGGAAACGACAGTAGAAGTTCACCTTCAACTACCACAACTACAAAAAATGAATGAATAAAAAGGTGGATGAAGTTCAAACATTAAATGGTTCTCTCTCATTTATGCGTAAACAGCAGGTTTCTGAAAAACTTCAAATATTTATATAGCAGCATCAAAAAAAACATTTTTGAATACTGTACATACTGTACAGAACCCAAATATGGGTTCCCGGCCTGAGGGGGTAAGATACCAATATGGGTTCCCGCCCAGAATGGGTTAAATGAAAAATCTGCCCTTTTTCAATAGCTAACGTTTAAAATAATGGTTGAAGTTATTTAAAGCTAAGGTGACCTGCATTCCAGTTTGTATTTCAGTTGATGGTGCATGCACATGCGTACCATACCATTAACGGTGTAGATGTGTGTTTTTCATAACCACCCACAGATGATGAAACATCAGTACAGAAAGAGGACGGCCAGCCATCGGACATACGCTCACCTGACGGCAACCTGACGCCAACCACGACGGTGTCTGGCATTTCGGAGACGAGCTCGGCCTCTCGCGACTCCGGCATCCTGGCTAAAGACTCTAATGCCGAGCCTGGCGGTAGCATGGACTCCCAGTCCGCTTCCTCCTCTTCCACACGGGGTGACCTCTGCGCAGAAGGGCTGACGGGCGCCGGAAAGCAGCTTGCGGCGGAATCTCCCACCGAGGTGGTGGTGATGATGACGCCGCAGCCGTCCTCTGCTCTTAGTATGGACTCTAGCGTCCTAGCTAAAGACTCCAATACCGAGCCGGGAGGTAGCAAGGACTCTCAGGCCTCTTCCGCCCGGGGCGAACTGTACGCGGAACCCACAGAGCAGCAGCTTCCAGCACATTCTCTCTCTTCGGCTGAGGTGATGGCCGCACATCCGCCGCCTGCTCTGGTCATAGACTTCAGCATCCTGGGAGAATACTCTAATGCCGACCCCGGAGGTAGCGAGGACTCCCAGTCCTCTTCCACCCGGGGTGCACTCTTCTCAGACGGGCTGACACGCACTGAAAAGCAGCTTCCTGTAGAATCTCCCACTGAGGCGATGACTCCGCAGGTGTCCCCTGCTCTCATCATAGACTTCAGCGTCCTGGGAAAAGCCTCCGAGCCTGGAGGTAGCTCAGTTGAACCGCAGTCCCCTTCCACCCGGGGTGAACTGTACTCGGACGGGCTGACAAGTTTGGACCGCCAGCTTCCAGCGGAATCTCCCACTGGGGTGAGGGACCAGCAGCCATCTTCTGATCTCAGTGCAGACCCCGGCATCCTCGGTAAAGACTCTACTGCTGAGCCTGCAGGTAGCAAGGACTCCCAGGCACCCTCAGCCCCGGGTGAATTCTACTCGGAAAGGCTGGGAAGCACGGAGCAGCAGCTCCCAGCGGAATCTGCCACGGACATCCCACTGGCAACGTTCGCCCGCAGGGCCTCCAACTGCCGGGAGTACGGTCGGCCTCACCGGAATGCCTCAGAAATGCCTCACCCGACACGGCAGGTAACGGCCCCCAACCTGTCGCAAACGGAAGGGGGAGGCCGAGAGCTGGGAGCAGCAGCTCCCAGCGGAATCTGCCGCGGACATCCCACCGGCAACGTTCGCCCGCAGGGCCTCCAACTGCGAGGAGTACGGTCGGCCTCACCGGAATGCCTCAGGAATGCCTCACCCGACACGGCAGGTAACGGCAGCCAACCTGTCGCAAAGAGAAGGGGGAGGCAGAGGAAGACCGCAGCAGCAGCAGCACGGAGAGCGGAGAGTTTGCAGAGAGACTGCACATTGCTGAATCCACAATATATGGAGTCAACATCTATGGTCACCGACCGGGACCCCGTCCTGGGGCGCAGCATGGACCTGGCCAGAGACCAGGCAACCAGATTAACAGAGAAGATGTCCCCTCAACCGGTCAAACGCAGCCGGTAAACAGCACACATCTGTCATGTTATGTCGACCTTTTTGGTTGGCGTCCTCTGTAATGTCAGTCTTCTCGCGGATGCCCATCGTTCAGCAAAGCAGAAAAAACAAAAAAATATGTTTCTATCCAAAATGACTTAAAGGACAACTTTAGTTTTTTTCAACCAAGGTTCATGTTTTAGGTTGTTATTAGAGAAAGTAAAAGATGAGTGTAATTGGTTTTTTTTCATTTGCTGCTTTCTTTCGTTTTAGGACGTTAAATATGTATTTTCTTTTACAAAATATCATCGATTAACTTTTTTACTATAGTCCTACTAGACCCCATACATTTACATCTGGCCACAGAAGATCACATGATCTACTGAATATGAAGGTAGCCTACTGGGGGGAAGCCAGTGTCGTATACAGTAGGCTCAATATGTCAGTTTGACACATCATTCAGTAGATCTCGTGATCTTTTGTGGCCAGATGTAATTTCTTGGGGTCTAGTAGGACTATAGTAAATAATAAATAAAAAAAATCGCTATAACATTTAATAATGAAATACATATTTTTTGTCCCATGCTCGAATGCCCCCGCCCCCTGTCAAAAACAGCTAAAATCCCTAAAACGAAAGAAAGCAGCAAATCATCTTTTACTTTCTCTAATAACCTTGGTGGTGGAAAAAAAACTAAAATTGTCCTTTAACAGCACAGGAATACTCTTCAGCTAGGTACGACATAAATGCCAGAGCTTAAATCGGCATGTACGATAGAGCTAGTAATAGTCAGCATTGCTAACACTTTCCTCAGTTTCATCCATGCAAACTCATGGTAAAATCTGTGATTTCTACCCGATCGTTTTAAGAGTTACTGGCTTGTCGGCTTGTGTCTAATGTAAATGTATTAACAATGATATTTTGTTAAAACTGTAGCTATTTAAGTATATAAGTAGCTATTTATATCCTCCTGGGGCACTAGTTCTGAAAGCTTGGTCTCAGAGAGCATACACAGAACAAAGGGAGCCCAGTAAACAAAGGAAATGCAAACCCCTGCTAATGGACACTATGCATGATGGGATAGATAGATGGATCAGTAGTAGTTAACTCTGAGTGTGAGCCATTCAAATTACCGGTAGTGTTTTCTCTATTTAAGAGTTTTAACTTCAGTTCTATAAGCTGTAGTCTCAAAACTATTCACTACATAAAGAAAAACAAGATAGATCTGGACATTTCTTTTTCAACTTGGTCCCAAGTAATTTCAAACTGTCTATTGCAGCTTGGCCATCGAGGACAAGGTGGCCTCGAGGACAAGGAGGTGGAGGCCTCAAGGACAAGGAGGACAAGAAGGTGGCTCGAGGACAATCGAGGACAAGGAGGTGGCTGTCGATGGCAGCAGCAGCAAAATGGAATACTTTGGCTTTGAGGACCTGGGCAGGAGTGACAGCGACGAGGAGAGAACCCAGGCCAAGGTGACGATGGAGGCAGCCCTGAGCACCAGCATGGACGTCCTCCAGACACAGGACTCTCAGGACAACCAGTCCAGCGGCAACACAGGTGGGCCTGAGACAGCATGGAGCATAACACTACCGAGCATTTGTCGTAGAAACGTGCAGCAACCATTAAGACTATGGGAACATGACCAACCAGAAAATCGGTTATGAGTCAACCGGTAGCTGTCTGTCCTTATCTCTCACTATAATCAGAACTTGGTCAAATATAGGTGTGGAAACGACAGTAGAAGTTCACCTTCAACTACCACAACTACAAAAAATTAATGAATAAAAAGGTGGATGAAGTTCAAACATTAAATGGTTCACTCTCATTTATTCTTATGTTTTTGCCTAGACTTCCGGGACCTCCCCGTCTGTAAAGAGGTGGTGTCCACGGAACGCCGAGGGCAGCGGGAGGAGGAGGAGCTAGCCAAAAGGCCAGAGGAGGCTCATTGCTCAACGTTGACATTACCGGTGGCGGTGAGTGAGGATTACAACGACAACAGTTGGACAGAGCCTATTTCCAGCACCTTCAGCGAAACACAAGATGGTGGAGCGTCGCAACCGACTGGCGAGGGGCAGCCCCTCCGTCTGCGCTGCCTAGACTTCTGTAAAGAGGTGGTTTCCACGGAACGGCAGCCGAGGAGCCCCATTTTGGTCCAGGAGGAACCAGCCCCTCCTCCCCAGAGTCGAGGGCAGCGGGAGGAGGAGGAGGAGGAGGAGCTAGCCAAAAGGCCAGAGGAGGCTCATTGTTCAACGTTGACATTACCGGCGGCAACGAGTGAAGATTACAACGACAACAGTTGGACAAAGCCTCTGTCCAGCACCTCCAGCGAAACACAAGATGGTGGAGCGTCGCAACCGACTGGCGAGGGGCAGCCCCTCCGTCTGCGCTGGTCTGAATCCGACAGCGATGAGTGGGAGGAGACCAGAGGCGGGACCTCCTCGACCGGACGCGGGAAAACACAAGCTGTATCTTCGCACGGTGCCAAACCCGTCACTGAAGACAGTGGGAGTGAGTGGACGAATACCAGGGACGCACCGCCGGCTTTACAATCGCTGAGATCACGCGGGAGACGACAATTAAAAGGACAAAGATTGTCTTTGAGCAACAATGAACCCACGATGAGGATTAGAGGGGAGACGCGTTGTACGGTTTGTGCCAAACAATTTCGTTCTAAGAGTGACCTGATCAGACACAAGAGTGTTCACACAGGTAAAACACCCTTTGTTTGTACATTTTGTAGCGCAAGCTATAAAACAAATGCGTATCTTCATAAACACATGACCACCATGCACACAGCCAACAAGCCCTTTAGTTGTACAGTTTGCGGCAAAAGCTTTACTCTAGGTGCATATCTGGAAAAACACAGGCTCAGTCACACAGCCTTTGCTTGTACAGTTTGTGATAAAGTCTTTGGTCTAAAGAAGGCTCTGACCGCACATATGAGCACTCATATAGCAAACCCCTTTAGTTGTACGGTTTGTAACAAAGGTTTTGGCCGCAAAATTGCTCTGGACCGACATATGTCCAGTCATTTACGGGGAAAAAAGAGAAAGACGTCATCTAGGGTCACCATCCTGGACTCCATCGTGGGGCGCAGCATGGACCTGGCCAGAAAGGCAACCAGAGAAGCAACCGAGAAGATGTCCACTCCACCGGTCAAACGCAACTGGTAAACAGCACACATCTGTTATGTTATGTCGACTTTTTCGATTGGCCTCCTCTGTAATGTTGTCAGTCTTTGTTCCTGCCCATTGTTCAGCAAAACAAAAACTAAAAATTCTGAGCACAGGAAGGCTCTTCACATACTTAGAGCATGGTCTGGCATAAACGTAAGCTATATGAATAGAGCTAGCAATCGCTAGCATTGCCAACACTTGCCTCAGTTTCGTCCATAATGTTGCAAACTCAGTACAATCTGATTTCTACCCGAACGTTTTAAGAGTTACTAGTTTGTCCGCTTTGTCTAATGTAAATCTCTAAAGAAAGATGTATTAACAATGATATTTTGTAAAAACTGTAGCTGTTTAAATTTAAGTAGCTATTTATATCCTCCTGGGGTACTAGTTCCGAATGCTTGGACTCAGAGAGCCCAGTAAACAAAGGAAATGCAACCCCTGCTATGCATGATGGGATAGATAGATCAGTAGTACTAACTCTGTATGCGAGCCATTCAATTGGTGTTTTCGGCACTTAAGAGTTTTAACTTGACTTCAATTCCATAAGCTGTAGTCTAAAAACTATTCACTCAATCTAATTAACCAATCTATCTGTCATTATTTTGCTATGATTCCCTGCTTTCATATGAAATGCAAAAACCCTGGACGACTCAGCTCTAGACAAAATAGGTCACATACTGTAGTGTACACTTTAATATTCAAGATAGATTTTTTTTTCAACTTGGTCCCAAGTCATTTCAAACTCTCTATTTCTTTGAGTTACAGCTTGGCCATTGAGGACAAGGAGGGCGGCGGGGTGGCTGTCGATGATGGCACCAGCAGCAAAATGGAATACTTTAGCTTTGAGGACCTGGGCAGGAGTGACAGCGACGAGGAGAGAACCCAGGCCAAGGTGACGATGGAGGCAGCCCTGAGCACCAGCATGGACGTCCTCCAGACACGGGACTCTCAGGACAACCAGTCCAGCAGCAACACAGGTGGGCCTGAGACAGCATGGAACATAAAACTACAGAACATTTGTCGTAGAAACGTGCAGCTATACCGTTGACTACGTATAGACTATGGGAACTTGACCAGCCAGAAATGGGTTATAAGTCAAACGGTATTATGTCTTTCCTTATCTCTCACTATATATAATCAAAATCCAAAGAACAAAGATAGGCATGGAAACAACAGTAGAAGTTCACCTTCAACTACCAAAAAATAAATAAATTAATGAATGAGTGAATGTATACATAATTAAAGGTGGATAAAGTTCAAACATTTAATGGTTCACTCTCATAAATGTATTCTGTTTTTGCCTAGACTTCCTGCACCTCCCTGTCTGTAAAGAGTTGGTTTCCACGGAACGGCAGCCGAGGAGCCCCATTTTGGTCCAGGAGGAACCAGCCCCTCCTCCCCAGAGTCGAGGGCAGCGGGAGGAGGAGGAGGAGCTAGCCAAAAGGCCAGAGGAGGCTCATTGCTCAACGTTGACATTACCGGCGGCGACGAGTGAAGATTACAACGACAACAGTTGGACAGAGCCTATTTCCAGCACCTCCAGCCTTTGCTTGTACAGTTTGTGATAAAGTCTTTGGTCTAAAGAAGGCTCTGACCGCACATATGAGCACTCGTACAGCAAAACGCTTTAGTTGTACAGTTTGTAACAAAGGTTTTGGCCTCAGAAGTGCTCTGGACGGACATATGTCCAGTCATTTTAGGAAAGAAAAGAGAAAGAGATTGTAGTTTGTCAGAAGGTTGCTCTGGAGAGACAAGGGGCATCCATACAGGGGGACGGTGGGAGGATATTTGTGAGGGATGGGGATATGTTTAGAGCCACATATGAGAACATACATATCATATGAGAAAAAAAACCTGTTGGTTAAATAGTAACAAATGCTTTTTATTAAAGACGGCACCTGGATTGACACCTGGTACTGTAACTTATACAGAACAAACATGATCATATTTAACACCAAAACATAAAAGTCTGTGATGGACCCAAGGTCACGACGAGAGCTGGATAGTTCAAAGGACTTTAGGTTGAAGGCTCTTAGGTAACAAGTTTTCCATAATGAACAGAATGCAGTATTATCAATATTTGCCTTATTGATCATGCCACATCGGGTGGCTTGTCTTTGTCACTATGTTCCATGTGGATGAAGTGGCTGCGTGAGTTCCTCAGGGATTCCAAAGCCTTGCTCTGAGGCTTGTCCACTGTCTTCAGATCAGTTAGTAACCCTCCTGAGCATGACTCAGGCGACATATACTGTACCTTCTTCTAATAATATATTACCTTTAGTAGTTGTATTTGTTGCTATACTTGGCAAGATTTGTCCCCACATTTACCCAAACTATTGAGTATTGGCACTGCAGTAGTTGGGGGTTAAGTATCCTGCAATGGGACTCTTCGACACATATACTGGGAGGGCAAAGGGGCAAACCTTCTCATTTCCCAGGTGGTTGAATCTTCAGCTATGGCAGACTCCACCCTTTGTGCCGTTGAAGTAGAACACATTCACACGTGCCTTCAGTCTGATGCTGCTCTATTTCCCGTCCGGTGTATTTGTCTTGAACATAAGACCAGAGCTGGTCCGTAAGGCCCTGGGTGATATCTTGATATCTTTATTGCCTTTGAACATGGCAATTTGTTACCTTTTTATTTACATGAACGTGGTCTATGTAGAGCCATAGAAGAGATCTTGAAAATGGAGCTTGTGCTTTTTTTGTTGCCTTTGAACATGATTTTTTCCCTGAGCATTAATCTGATTCAGTGTTGTTTTTTTTACATTTGAAAGTTCAAAATTTTATTTTTATATATATTTTTATATAAAGTTGAGCCTCTCTTGCCATTGTTTCCTCAGAACAAAACAAAGTGTGATATATATGCCACAAATGTCAATTTAACACAATTTGTTATATTTTTGACACTTTTGATATACTCTTAACACGATGGTAGTTGCTGTAAGCCGCAAAACGCGTATATCTAGTTTGCGTCCGAGCATAGACATGGTTTATTTTCATACATTGTGTAGACTACTCGTTAATACCCAATAGGTCTATTTTCTCTTTTTTGGGGGGTTGTTTAGTTTGTTAGTTGAACAGTTGAATTACATTTATTTCAAATAATTGAAAACGAAAGGTAAAGTGATCGTCAAAGACAAGATCGACCGATCGTTAATGCTAATCTGAATTTGTTTTGATTGGGTTTTGATGTTCCCTCATAATAGAAAAGAAAAACTCCATCCCAAATCAAACCTCATGTTGGGGGTCCCCGGCAGAGAAGGGTGGAGCTGTCCTGCCTCAGCTGGGGCAGTTGTTGAAGGTTGTAATATCTACATGGTTGGGCTAATTAGCACAATAGTACAGTTTTGCAGTCAATTACATAGTAGTGTTACAAGAGGGGCAGGCTGGAAACCGTGCCTTTGGGCCCCAAAGACTTGCATCCACAGTGTTTATTCGAACATCCGACTGTGCTCTCCCTTCTACTGTAAAGGTGAACGTACCGCATAAGCAACTGTCCTCATGCAACTGTTCTCAAGCATTACATTACACTGATGTATGACGCATGTTTTTTCTACAGCGAATAAATACTGATCCATGTTGGTTTCAGAGAAATGTCCTTATTCAAGAATGAGAAATGTCCTTATTCAAGAATGAGAAACATCAGTGGTTATGGTGTTTGTTGTCTTTTTAGATGTATGTATTTTGTGAAAAGAGGTTTGAGGTATAGGCCTATACCTGTAGGGTTGAGGGAACGTAAGTATAACTAATTTGGCTTTTAAAAAAAGTTTGAGTCATTTTTTATTTAAATATTTATTAACAGTTTGCAGAATTACAGTACATTTCAAGCACAAACTTAATACAAAGACTGTTAACTGTGAGTGGACGACCCAATTAAGCATTGCTCTTGTTTACAAGAGGGTCTTTGTTCAATTCATCAAAACATTTAGAGACGTACAAATAGACACTTTTTATATAGTTAAAGAACAGAACAGGAATTCATCAAAGGAGGCAAAAAGGGAAAAGAAACATACAGTGAGGGGGTGGGATTCAGATTTTACAGGGGCCAGTTTTGAATTGCAGCCGTCCGTAGGTGCGGTTTTGAAGGAGTCAAGGGATTCACATGTCTTAATGACTGTTGGTAGGGCGTTCCACATTTTGGTGGCATAGGAGCGAAAATAATTCAGTCCCTTGTTTGTGCCGAATCTGGGTTGTACATGGTTTGTTGCACTCCCTCTGGTGTTGTGGGTGTGGACTTTGTTTACATTAAGGAAGTATCTAGACAGGTACATGGGTATCTTGGTGGTGTATCGAATCTTGTGGACCAAACATTGCAAGATGCTGTATCAGTATCCTGTGATATCGAAACGTCTTCTCTAAGTTCTCTTCAATAAAGTAATTCCTTTGCTTATAAATAATGGCACTCACTGTCGAGGTGCGTGTACATGGGTATGCTCTCATTGTTCATTAAGACAGGAAAACAAAGCTTTATACGCGTTAGGCTAATTAAGGACCCCCATTTGATAAGATTAAGTTTTCTTTTGGACCACAATCTATTAGCACTTTCATTGTTAGACATGATTTGATCTGCTGTGGCCTGCCATGGCCAATACCCCATTGGTTCAAGTTCAGAATTCACTGTTATCTAGTGTGTATAGGCCTATGTGTAGATAGGCCTATAACAGTGAAACTATAGTCAAAATAGTAATTCAAATATTCTGTAGTTGTATTTACTTGAATGTAAATGTAATAGTAATGCTGACGATCATTTAGTAGATAGAGGACCGGCTGGAACCCGAACCCCATATAAAAAGGACCACGGGTGGTGCCCGGGCCGGACCCCAGGTTGGGAATCACTGCAATCTTTGGCAGACCTTACATTTGAAAACAATTATCTGGCGCCATCTTCTGGCGGGTGTGAGTTGGACAGTTGGAAAAGCTATCTTCCTTCTATCTCCTTTCTATTTTCAAATGGCTGTCGATATTTTGCCATACCTCTGGGGTATGGGGACAGTGGGGAGTCTGTCTGGGTGCTATAATTGTCATACACTTTTGCTGACTTTGCTCACGCGAACGAGCGACCAAAATCAAATCATATTCGGTGTGTGAGATGCATAGTTGCATACGTGTACTGTCGACTCGAGACGTGCATCATCAGATGCTTAATTCAAGAAGATACAAAATGTTATCACGCTCACATCCTCTCCTACTTCTGGTCTCCGGAAGACAGAGGCTATAGGCCTACGTCACAGTTTCGTGTCTTGTTTCACTTAGTCAGTCTTTGCTCTTTGGTGTGTGTGTGTGTGTGTGGTGACTCTGAGCAATGCATGCGGTATTTACTATCTGTGTGTGAGAGTGCGTGGGTGGTGACAGTCAACGGTGTACGTGTTTATTGACAAATCTTAACTTCCGTCTTCCTCAAGTCTTTCTTGGGTGTGTTCCGTGTTGTTGTTTGCCAGCTACTTTTACCCGTAGCTTTATTTGTTGGCCCTTCTTTTCATGCATATATTAGTTGATGATCACCAGTGATCAGTTATCGCATGATGCAGCGGCACACTCTGGCGTCTGCGGTCCACTCCGTCCTCTCCGCGGCGGCGGAGCAGATCTGCGGGCTCGTGGAGAGAACCGTGACAGAGTACGAGGACCGAGACGTGAGCTACAAGCTGCAGGTCGAGACACAGCGCAGGATACTGGACGAGCTGCTGAAACCCCGCGTCACACTGCACAGAGCAGGTTGGTGGGACATGGTGCAAAGTACAACACGCCACACTTCAAACTGTGTGTGTGTGTGTGTGTGTGTGTGTGTGTGTGTGTGCGTGTGTGTGTTCCTGCACTAAACCTGCAGTGCATCGAGTGATCTTGGTAGTCTACATAGAAGTTGATCTATTGAAGATGTGTGTGTGTGTGTGTGTGTGTGTGTGTGTGTGTGTGTGTTTCTAACCATAAATCAATATTGAATACCCTTTACATCTATGTGTTGGTTAAAAAAATACAAAAAACCTCCTAACTATATATTTTTTCCATTTCCTGAAAAATGAACATTTTGTGGTTTCTTCCAGACAGCAGAGATAGCGCTATGTAAAACACATTACATACTCTCAGGTTTAGTTAATAATCAACAAAGTGTGGTCAAATTGATAATTCAATTCAATAGCCCATCATTGACTATACATAATGCTGAAACAGCTCCTTAAACTCACTCTTTTAGTATTTAAACAAACAAAGAACAAACAAACAAAGAAAGTTGATTTGATGAATTGAACAAGGTGGACCTCTTGTAAACATTCACACTTAACAATCACAGTTAACAGTTTTTGTATTGCGTTGTGCTTGAAATGTACTGTAATTCTGCAAACTGTTAATAAATATTTCAATCAATCAATCAATCAATCAAAAACTGATTCAGACATCATAGAGCAACACCACCAAACCCAGTTTGTTTTATTTTTATAAAAATGTTATCTTCCTGTTAATTTTGCCATTTTAATTTGGAAGACAACCCGGACTGGATTCAGGTCTTCAAATAGTAAATTGTACTAAAAGAGTGACTTTGGGAGCTATCTAAACACAGGCCTACAATGTAAGCACATTTTGGAATTATCAATTATTTTTGATTTCTTGTCCACATTTTGATTTACAGTAGGCCTACATCATGGCAATGTACGACTCAAACATAAAAAAAGAAGAAAATGTTAGTGTTCACACTTTCATCGGGTGTAATGATCCATAGTTTCCTTTCAAGGCTGTTTACATTCGAGGGTCGCCGGTCCTCTCGAACGGAACAGTTTAACTCATGCCCAGGACAAGGGGCGGCTGTTCATAGCTACTGTGGAGTCAGTACTGCTGTATGGGGCCGAGACATGGACCCTCACAGTACAACAGGAAAAAGCCCTGGATGGAGTCTACACAAGAATGCTACGAATGGCACTAGGTGTCACATGGACGGACCGCATCAGAAATGTGGACCTCTATGGGGACCTACCACGCGTCACGAACAAAGTCAGAGAGAGAGAAGGATGAGGCTGGCAGGGCACTGCGTCAGGCACCCAGAACTTGAGGCAAGTAAATTGACCCTATATGGGAGCCAACCCAGGGCAAAGCCAGGAGGGGAGAGAAGCGTACCACCTATATGTAGACGTGCTGCGGCGCGACAGCTTGGCTGACAACACTGCAGAGCTCAAGAACCTGATGTTGGATAGGAATTTGTGGAGGGCAGCGATCCAGGAATCCCGAGTTGGTGTTGGCTAGACCTCACTCTCGCATCAAGAAGAAGAAGCACACTTTCATGGCCATGCTGAATCAGACTCAGGTTTATTGTCTCATAGTCTCATGTAGCCATACAGCTACAGTATTCCACAATCTCCGAATGCTATAGAGTCTGGAACTACAGCTCCCAAAAATCCGAGTTAAGGAAGCTGCCATTTCCATTCACGAAAATATATTTTAAAATGTCTTCAGAGCTTCTTTTTTAAATTTCCTTTTCTGCTAAGCAACAAGCTATATATATGCTAATGCTTAGATGATTTCTATTAATTTTATAGGATAAATTTGCGCGACTGTAAAGACGAAACGGAAGTGGGGAGGAGTCTCCACTTCTGCTTTATATTTTACTGATGACAGCTCTTCCGTTGCTCCAGACTGTAAAGTCCAAATGAAAGCATTTGGAAATTTTGAGAGGCAACAGTCTGGTAATGCGAGACTAAGGTCACATTCATACCAGAGAGCTTTGCATGCGATTAAAACGAATTCTGCTGCGCATTTTCAGAAAGTGCACTTCGTTTGGCAGGTGTGTAGGCTCATTCGAATCGTAATGCGTATCAAAGAGCCGCATTATACTCCGAGCAAAAACGGGGGTTTCGCTTCGCTTCCAATCGCACTTGATTACGATTTGGTGCAGGTGTGAATGCAATCCGCAGTAAATAAAGGAAATGAGTGAGGAGCTGAACACAGTTGGAGACGGAGAAAGCATATTTTACGCAGCGCAAAGATGTCCCGTTACCGTGGATAGACGTGGTCGAATGAGGAGACCTGATCGAAATGAGGAGCCCTGATCGAAATGAGGACGAGTACATTAATCAATTGCTTAAGAAAACACATAAAGACTGCAGTGCAGTGTAATAGTACGGTATTATAGCCAATATTCTGTCTGTCTGTGCGTGCCGTAAACATGGAGTGCTGTCACTGTGTGGGGACTAGTGGGGACTGGAACTTTCCCGGCGGCTGTCCTCTGCTCTCAGCGTCCTGGGAAGAGACTGCGACGGCCGGCCTGGAGGTAGAAAGGACTGCCACTTTCATCTCGATAAACGTGTAAACATTTTGCGCTGCTGTCTGTTATATCAGTGCGGTGCCTGCATGCCCAAAAGAACAGTGTGTGGCTGCGTGCGTATAGTGAGAGCGAGAGAGAGAGAGAGGGGAAGTATTAGTGAGAATGTGACCTAACTGTCGCATGATTCACACAACCAGATTTACCGGTGTAAATCGGAGGGTGAGATAACGTTTTTGTGCAAGCTCTGTCATTCTGTTGGTTTCAGGAACGAAAGGAAAACGGGCAGTGGGGGCAGTGAGAGGGAGAGCAAGGAGACAAACGCAAAAAAGAAACACATATAGCATAAAAAACGTGGCAGGTATATACATGTACCTGCCACTTTGTTATGCTATAATAACTAACTAACTGTCTCCACAAATAAAGGCTTAAAAAATGCCACCCGAAATACAATATTCGTACAAAATAGCAGATCTACAAGCTCCACATCGTGTCGTGCTGCAACACGTCGTGAGCTTCCATTGTAATGACGATGACTTGAAACTCAATCAAAATGTGCCGTCACAATCGACACGGACATCATGAGCCGCATGAACGAGTGTGATTTTGGGATCCTGGGGAACGTCGCAGGTTAATGTCATTCATTGTGTCGTTTTATCTTTCAAAAGTACTTTCAGAGACGACCGCCTCCGATTCCTGGAACTCGACGAGGACCCGGCGGCTGTCCTCTGCTCTCAGCGTCCTGGGAAGAGACTGCGACGGCCGGCCTGGAGGTAGAAAGGACTGCCACTCCTCCTCCTCCTCCTCCTCCTGCTCCTCCCAGGGTGAACTCCATCCGGAAGGCCTGACGTCGAGCGCAGAGCAGCAGCTTCGAGCGTCACAACATCGTCCCCCCGGGTCTCCCGTGGACATCCCATCCCTCAGGTATATACGGGACTGTCACGATTACACATTTAAGTTGAGGATTCATTGTTGATTGTTGTTAATTGATTAATGATTTTATTGTTGTTGTTTTTTTTGCATTGAACATTGCAACGTTAGAATTTGTGTTTCTTTTTGGACTTCGTAGTCACAAATTGCACAGGGCAGATCATGACAAATCGTGTTTTTTAATATGTTTCTCTTTCCAAAAAAATAACAAAATAGCATAAATAGTTGATCTACAAGCTCACAACACATCACTTTGTGACTTTCTGCAATTTATGCTGTTTTTGAAAAAGAAAATATGGACATTTTTCAACATGACACGATTCTGACGACTATCGATTATCTCCAATAACGACGATTGTATAATAATTGTGACAGCCCTACTACCCTCAGGGCCTCCGCCTGCAAGCAGTACCGGGGGCGTGGTCGTCCCGAGAAGGCCTCGTCCGACTCCGAGACCGACACGTCAGACAGCGGCAGCGGCAGCAGCAAATCCAAAGGTCCCTCCTTGGCGGCAGCACCTGTTGTCAAGGCGAAGGAGAGTCTGCTTCCGCACCCGTCCTCCCTGTCGCCATACCACGTCACCGTCCAGGACTCCATGGAAAGCACCCCGCCGGACGCCATGATGGACCGAAGAGAGGCGGGGCAGATGATGAAGAAGAAGAAGAAGAAGAAGCCGTGTGACCGGTAATCGGCTCAGACTCTCTCTGCCATGTTTTGTAGACCATTTGATGTAGACTAGGGCTTATCGGTAGGACTACCGCTTTTTGACTATTTTCAAAAACATTGTTGAATAGTTCAAATAGCCAATCCCACAACCTTACAACGTTTTGATGTAGATTTGGCTAGTTGAACACATTTTTTATGTTTTCAAAATGGTAAAAAGAAGGGCCCTCACATGTTTTACTATTTTGAAGAAAAAAAATATATTTTAAAATAGTTCAACGAGCCGATCTACATCTACATCTAGTAAAACATGGCAAATAAGTTTAGTGGTTTGAAATGACATTTCTAGTTTTCTTTGAGGCTTTATTAACCAAAAACCTGGTTGAATTGAATTAATATTAAATAATGTACCATGGGTAAAATTGGACATATTTAATACTCAGATTGTTGTATATAGTTTACGCAAATAGCTGATGTGCAAGCTCACAACATGTTACGAGGGAGCTTGTAGATCAGCTACACCAGTGTTGCCTGCTCTTTGACTACATGACATCCTTTGAAAGTCCTGTGTGAGTTCTCTCGTGTTTTTTGAGAGTACTGTTCTGTCTGAACATAGTCCCACAGTGGTCACAGGCGTAGGGCTGAATTCTCCGGTGTTGTTTGAGAACCCTGCTGGTGCTGAACCAGCTAGTTCCACACTGGTCACAGGCATAGGGTTTCTCTCCTGTGTGAATTATCTGGTGTCGTTTGAGATCACGGCTGTTGCTGAAGCTTATCCCACATTGGTCGCATTGGTATGGCTTCTCTCCAGTGTGAATTCTCTGGTGAATTGTGAGCATGCCGCTTGTGCTGAACGATGCGCCACACTGGTCACAGTGGTAGGGCTTCTCTCCTGTATGAATTCTCTGGTGACATCTCAGAGTACTTTTTGTGCTGAACCATTTCCCACATTGGTCACACTCACAGGTGTAGGGATTCTCTCCGATATGAGTTATCTGGTGTTGTTTGAGGTGACTGCTGCTTCTGAACCTAGTCCCACAGTGGTCACAGGCGTATGGCTTCTCTCCTGTGTGAATTATCTGGTGTTGTTTGAGAGCACTGCTGTGCCTGAAGCTTATCCCACATTGCTCACAGTGGTATGGCTTCTCTCTAGTGTGAATTCTCTGGTGACTTGTGAGATCGCCGCTTGTGCTGAACGATGTCCCACACTGGTCACAGTGGTAGGACTTCTCTCCTGTATGAATTTTCTGGTGGTGTTTGAGAACACTGTTGTGGCGGAACCTAGTTCCACACTGGTCACAGGCATAGGGCTTCTCTGGTGAGTTTTGAGATGACTTCGAGAGGGTGCCAAAGGAACCAAATTGAGTCATTTAGCGCAATCACTGAAGTTGTTACACTAGTATAGATTGGGATTTCAGCATAGTTTAGTTCA
This sequence comes from Protomyctophum bolini, assembly GCF_963924005.1. Classification (NCBI taxonomy): domain Eukaryota; kingdom Metazoa; phylum Chordata; class Actinopteri; order Myctophiformes; family Myctophidae; genus Protomyctophum; species Protomyctophum bolini. The sequence goes on along the minus strand of NC_137880.1, from coordinate 6,629,630 downwards.
AAAAATTGGATTTTTTTTCCAATTTCTGACATTTTTGATACACATTTATATTTCTACACCGTGGTTATTGCACTCTGAAAGTTTTAACTCTGACTTGTGCATCTCCTCTCCCAGGTTCGGCCCCATCCTGACCAAGAAGCATGCCAAGCTGGATACCAGCGGTATGGGACTTTCACTACCACCACGTTTATGTTGTTTCTTGCCTATTTCTCCCAACCTTCTTTGTTTTCAGTTTTCATGTGCGAACGCTCACCGCGAAGCCAAATGAAAGTGTTGCAACTTCACCCACCGACTAGAGATTTGTTCCGAGGTATTTTGTTCAAAATGAGCCACTCCTGCAAACCTTTTGTTGGCCTGTTTGCGGCCGCCTACTAGAAATCATGTTTGTGTGGTGGCCCGCCACACAATCATGCATATGGGCGAAAGGTAACAAGACGACTCACCCCGTTTCTGTTTTCCTCCCAGAACTTTCCCCAGTGAGGGGTGGGAGAGGCTGGACAGCAGACGGCTGGGCTTTGAATTTCTCTAACTATAAACGGTTCATGACAGCAGATAGCCCAAGTACAAATATAATTTATGAAAAGCTACTACAGTGAAGTCTGTTCACAGAAGTTGTTGTAGGATATGTGGGGATTATCTGACGAGGTACCATTTGAGTGGGCAAAACCTTACATATACTAAATAATACTAAATTGTTTATGGGGTCAATATAAGTAAAATAATATAGCCTTTCCACAGGAGTGTCTTTTTATATTTTTCCAAAAAGAATACAAAAACAGCCAATATTATTACAAAGTTATCCCCCTCACTGGTGAAAATTCCGGGAGGAAAAATGGGCACGCACCGGGGTGAGTTGTCCAGTATTCGGGCGAAACACTTATGGTCGTCATCTGCAATGCATGCCACACAATTAACACATCGGATGCTGCCAGCATCTTTCACAATGAGCGAGTGCCAGCAGATCCTATTCTGAAAAGCCCTTCCTTCCGTTCCCCACCAAAACCGGGAGGCACAATCTTCCATTCTTATACCTCACACCGGCCACGCAAAAGTCTCTCTAGAAGCGTTAATATTCCAAACTAGAGGCATTCCTTAAGCCAGAAATGAAGACAGAACATTGCCCATCTGGTCAAAACGATCAATCAAAAATATTTTTTTCGAGCCGCAAACAAGGAACTGAGCGGCAGTGCGCATGCGCAAATCAGCAAGGAGTACTGTTGCAGACAGGGAGAACAGTGTATAATATGATGTGATGTTTGTTTTATTTTAGTTTATTAAGGATCCCCATTAGTCTACACCGTAGTGGAGACTATTCTAGCTGGGGTCCAAGCTAAAACAAATCATAAAATGCAGTACAGCATGATCAATGTTGGTGAACGGACACACAAACCTAGAGAACAAAATGTATATTAACAGTAAAAAAGAAAAAATTATTTGTCAGTCCGAAAATACCAAAAATAACAATAACCTAATCTAATATAATTTCCTTTCTGACTATTTGCTGCTTTAAGTTTCCTTTTGAAACAAAACATAGTTCTTGTTCGAGTCAAATGTGGGGCGATCACACGCCAGTATATGCAATGGCTCTGTAGTCTGTACATGCCTGTTTTCTTAAGTGTATTGGTTTTGGGCAGAGGGAAAGTAAAGTGGCCATTTAGTGCATGTCTAGTATTATAATCATAGGATCCAGCAGGAAAGCATGCACATCTCAAAACATTCTACGCGTGGCGCTGAACAAAAATACGTACAGGTGAGAGGAGGTGAAGTTCGCACACCAGGTCTTGAGCTCCAAACCTTTATTTCATATAGGTATCTCTATAACTTGTGCAAACAAAATGGTAGGAGCGCACACCAAGAGTAGGGAGGTGCTGACCACGGGAGATTAGCTTTAAAATAGAAAGGAGAGGACTCGTAGTCCCGAATTCCCGATTACCAACATTTCGACAAACAAGTTGCTTTCTTCAGGGTATATAGTTATCTCTATGACCTGGCGTGCGAACTTCATCTCCTCTCACTAGTATTATAATCATGTCTTTCATTTGCAGGTAATAGCTGTAGAAACAAAGGGTTTCTGTGAGGAAGGCACTTTCTTTAAAAAACAGAATAAGGCTGTATGCCAGTCTTTCATTCACCCTCATCCACCATGACAGACAGGCATGCACACTAGTCCTAACAAAGCAATGAAGTGCTAGTATTGCCGCTTTGTTCTGAGCAAGCTGAAGTTCACTAAGTTCTTGCTTTGATGCACTAGACCAGATAACAGGACAGTAGTCATTTGACAGAACTACGTATAGATTCTATGACTAGTCTGATTGTTGTATTAGTTAGCAGATGAACACTCCTTCTAATGGCATAGATGCCATTACTCATCCTCACCACTGTATTATTGATCTGAGTGGACCATGACCGTGTTCCGTCAATAGTGACACCTAACAGTTTAACTTCTTTAACCTGCTCGATCGTATAGCACCCCGCAAAGAGAGGCTTAATTCATAATCTGTCCTGCATTTGCATTGCATAGAACCAATTACAATACAGTTAGTTTTAAAAACATTCAACTTCACCTTATTTTCCATAATCCATTCAAAGAAACCAGGTTTAACTCTAGTTGAAGCACCTCATTGACATTGTTCAAGTACTCTCTGACGATGCATAACCTACATAGTCGTGTCATCATGTGTTTTTTCTTTTTGTTTTCATGTCCACCCACAGCTGGGCAGACGTCGGACAGAAGCAGACACATCGCCGGCAACCCGAAGTCAACGCCGTCCTGCCACGGCAGGGGCCAGTTCTACACAGAGAGGCTGAGAAGAACGGAGCGGCGGCCTCCAGCCGGCGACATCCCTTCCGCGCCGCTCACCCGCAGCAGCGAGAGGGGCAGCGGCCGGCGCCAACGGCCCTCTGGAGTGGCGGCGCCCGGAGATGCCGCCGACGCCGGTGGTAGCAGCAGCGCGGTGGCGAAGCCGGCCACGCTGGCGGCGCTGGCCGCGAGGGGGTGGAGGGGCATGAAGTTGGGCGGCGGCAGGCGGAGGGTGCGCGTGCGGGACCACACGGTGCTGCACCCGTCCCTGCTGTCGCTGTGCCACGTCACCATCCAGGACATCATGGAGCGCAGCATGGCCCTGGCCAGAGAGGCAGGCTGGAAGAGGAAGAAGTGGTACCCTCCACAACCACACAACAGGTAAACGGCATACATGCATACATACATACATACATAAAGTCATCAATCTTGAATCTTGACGACGGTATCAATTTATGTCCTCTCTTTCTTTGAATTTACACCACAGACTTTGTCACAGAGCCCTTTTTCTTTTTGCTGTAAGCATGTAGGAAATCACTGTATCGGCTGTATTCCTTTTGGAGCCGGTTGTTTGTCAGGCATTTGTCTATTCTCCTCTGTGTCTCCTGTGTCTGTGGCCTCATCCGACCCTGCCAAGGCCAAGTCACTAAAACCCCCACCACCACCACCACCTGCCTCTCCTCGCCACCCGATTTGAATGTTATCAACCTGTAATCACCAGTAGGTTACTCATCAAGACCACCAAGAGTAGGCAGTAGCCGAAGTAGGAAACGCGGAAGTGAAATGACTGCCGCCGAAGCGAAAAACATAGTGAAACTGCGCTATACCACGACTTTGCGTCACCGTAAGTTTACTGACGTGGCCGGTAGGGTTAAGACTGAGGTCAGGATTAGTCTTAGTAATAGGCGTTAACAGTCGGAACAACGCGCCAAACGTGATGTCCGACAATGACGACAAGATCAGTATAGGTCCAGTAGGCTCCATTGCATGGTCTTGATAAGTAACCTACCTTTTGTGTTGATAACATTAAATCCGCTCTCCTCTCCCAGGTCCTGGGCCACCCGAGCCAAGGCCAGGAAGCACACCACGCCGGATGCCAGCGACCAGGCCAGCAGCGACACGGGTAAGGCCGTCGTGACCGCGTGGAATTGATATTGCCACAACGATGAAAGGGCAAAATGTGTCACCACTCGAGGTCAAAATGTGCCTCGGAAACGAAGTCAAACACTGACTGTACGGCTGGACGGAAATGTTAGTTACCATCAGTTGTTTATCAAAGAGGCAGACTTTACTAATTTGAAAAAATATAGTTTAAATAGCCAATCTACAAGCTTGTGCGTGTGTGCGTGTGCGCACAAGCAACATTTGGGCCACTAGGTATACAGTATGTGTTTGACTCCATTTTAGACACAAGTGAGACATTTAATGATGTTCTCTTCTCTCCAATGTGGTCCAACTGAAGCCATGGACAGAGAACTGCATCAACATCTCCAACACATGTTTGAAGAGGACGACAACGAGGAGGATTTCCTTGGATTCTCTGCCTCTGGTATGGAAGGGTATTGTGTAACGTTAACCACCTGTTCTTTGCGAAACTGACTCAAGTTTAGCTTTGTACATGAAAGCAGTTTAATAATTCGTTTTTCAATCGATGGTGGTTAGCATCTGCGTACCACGCTGTTAACTGTGTAATCTATGTTAAACTGTGTTTTTCATAACCACCCACAGATGAGGAAACATCAGTACAGAGAGATGTAGAGGACGGCCAGCCGTCGGACAGAGGCTCACCTGACGGCAACCTGACGCCAACCACGATGGTCTCTGACATTTCGGAGACGAGCTCGGCCTCTCGCCACTCCGGCATCCCGGCTAAAGACTCTAATGCCGAGCCTGGCGGTAGCATGGACTCCCAGTCCGCTTCCTCCCCTTCCACACGGGGTGACCTCTGCGCAGAAGGGCTGACGGCGGGCGCCGGAAAGCAGCTTCCGGTGGAATCTCCCACCGAGGGGGTGGTGGTGAGGATGACGTCCACTGCTCTTAGTATGGACTTAGCTCTTAGTGTCCTAGCTAAAGACTTCAGTGCTGAGCCGGGAGGTAGCAAGGACTCCCTGACCTCTTCCGCCCGGGGCGAACTGTACTCCGAAGCCACACATCGTCCTCCGGTTGAGGTGATGGCCGACGCGCACCCGCCACCCGCTCTCATCGTAGACTTCAGCATCCTGGAGAAATACTCCATCAAGCCTGGAGGCAGCGAGGAGGACTCCCAGTCCTCTTCTTCCACCCCGGGTGCCCTCTTCTCAGACGGGCTGACGACGCACACCGCCGAACAGCTCCCAGCGAAATCCGCCGCGGACACCCCGTCCGCATCGTTCGACTCATGCGGCAGGGCCTCCGGCGGCCGGGATTATTACGGTCTGCCCGGTTTGCCCAGGAACGCCTCGCCTCATTCTGAATGCCTCAAACTACTGGGGAGGCGGAGGAAAACCCCAGCAGCAGCAGTGTCCGTACATTCCGTCGCCGTCCCGGACATCCTGGAGCGCAGCACGGAAGACCTGGCCAGAGAGGCGGCCGAGGTTAAGAAGAAGGTGTTGGACGGACAGGCGAGCGACCACCTCGGGCGTTTGACCGCTCCACTGGTCAAACGCAGTCGGTAAACGGCACACATCTGTCATGTTATGTCGACTTTTTTTGCTTGACCTCCTCCTCTGTGATGTCAGTCTTATCGCGGCTGCCCATTGTTTGGCAAAGCAGAAAAAACTCAGAAATATTTTTCTATCCTAAATGCCAGATCTTAAATCGACATGTAAGATATAAGAATAGAGCTAGCATTGCTACCTCAGTTTCGTCCATAATGTTGCAAACTCGCGGTAAAATCTACTCGATCGTTTTAACACTAATTAAGCCTTGGAAGCGTATATACATGTCCTTTCTAATCAAACCACAGGAGGCCTTGGACGTGTATACATGCCTTTTTAGGGTTTTTTTATTGATTATTTAGTTATTAAAACATATTTATGTAAATGCATTAATAATATTAGGCCTGCATTCTTTTCAGTTTAATTTTAGGTTAAGAGCGACACACTCACACACACACACACACACACACACACACACAAGCAAGACCGAAGCATTTGCAGCTGGCTGGTGTTGTTAATTACCTGGCTTGCGCTGCACAGCTCTTCATTATAGCACTGGTTAACGTCTAATGCTACACCCTGTGGATTTTAGTTTGCAAAGTGTGGACAAATAATGGACAATGTGAGTGAGTTGGCTTCATGCCTTGTCTTGAGTTGAAACTGTGACGCTGGATGTGTGAGGGAACTCCAACTTGGGAAGGGGGGCCTGTGGAGAGGAATGTCACTAGAGAGAGAGAGAGAGAGAGAGAGACTGAGCTGCTGCTGCCCTCCCGTCTCTATACCGGCTCTATACAAAAACGATGTTTTACCGGATTTTGGCATTTGTGTTAAATTACACCATAAACCGTCTGCCATTACCCTTTTCATGTCACGCACCCCCTACTGGTCGTCCACGCACCACAAGGGGTGCGCACGCCACAGTTTGGGAAAGCTTGGGATAGATAGATTAGTAGGACTAACTCTGAATGTGAGGCATTCAGTTGGTGTTTTCTCCACTTACGAGTTTTAACTTTACTTCAGTTCCATAAGCTGTAGTCTTAAAAACTATTCACTCAATCTAATTAACCAATATGTCATTATTTTGCTTTGATTCCCTGCTTTCATATGAAATGCAAAAACCCTGGATGACTCGGCTCTAGACAAAATGGGTCACATACTGTAGTGTACACTCTAATATTCAAGATAGATCTGGACATGTCTTTTTCAACTTTGTCCCCGAGTCATTTCAAACTCTCTATTTCTTTGAGTTACAGCTTGGCCATCGAGGACAAGGAGGGCGGCGGGGTGGCTGTCGATGGCAGCAGCAGCAAAATGGAATACTTTGGCTTTGAGGACCTGGGCAAGAGTGACAGCGACGAGGAGAGAACCCAGGCCAAGGTGACGATGGAGGCAGCCACGGTGCTCGCTGCTCTGAGCACCAGCATGGACGTCCTCCAGACCCATGACTCTCAGGACAACCAGTCCAGGAGCAACCCAGGTGGGCCTGAGACATCATGGAGCATAAAACTACACGAACATTTGTCGTAGAAACGTGCAGTTACCGTTAAAGGACCACTTCACCACTTTTCAACCCATCTTCATAATAATAGGTCCTCACTAATAATCATGATAAAATGGCACAATTATTTTTCTACTCGGTCTGTGTCTCATAGGAGGGCTGTGGGCAGTTCAGAAACCCGTCCAGAGACATTCTGATAGAGGCATTCTGATAGACATTATGATAGAGTTATGATAGACATTCTGATAGTTATGATAGAGACATTATGATAGAGTTATGATAGACATTATGATAGAGACATTCTGATAGTTATGATAGAGACATTCTGATAGGGAGTTATGATAGAGACATTCTGATGGGGACATTCTGATAGACATTCTGATAGAGTTTTGATAGAGACATTCTGATAGAGACATTATGATAGAGTTATGATAGAGACATTCTGATGGAGACATTCTGATAGAGTTTTGATAGAGACATTCTGATAGTTATGATAGAGACATTCTGATAGGGAGTTATGATAGACATTCTGATGGAGACATTCTGATAGACATTCTGATAGAGTTTTGATAGAGACATTCTGATAGAGACATTATGATAGAGTTATGATAGAGACATTCTGATGGAGACATTCTGATAGACATTCTGATAGAGACATTCTGATAGAGACATTCTGATAGTTATGATAGAGACATTCTGATAGGGAGTTATGATGGAGACATTCTGATGGAGACATTCTGATAGAGACAGATTTATTTTTGCCTAACGATGATGTCACTGGTGGACGGGTTTCAGAACTGCCCACAGCCCTCCTATGAGACACAGACTGAGTAGGAAACAAATGTGCCATTTTATCATGATTATTAGTGAGGACCTAATACCTATTATATGAAGATAGGTTGAAAAGTGGTGAAGTGGTCCTTTAACTACGAATAGACTATTGGGACTTGACCAGCCAGAAATCGGAGTCAAACGGTATCTCTGTCCTTATCTCTCACTATAATCAAAACTTGGACAAAAAAAAAACTAAGATAGGTGTGGAACTGGAACTACAAAAAAGATATAAAAAAGAAAATCCTTGTTCAAACATTTAATGGTTCACTCTCATTTATTATTCTGTTTTTGCCTAGACTTCCTGCACCTCCCTGTCTGTAAAGAGGTGGTTTCCACGGAACGGCAGCCGAGGAGCCCCATTTTGGTCCAGGAGGAACCAGCCCCTCCTCCCCAGAGTCGAGGGCAGCGGGAGGAGGAGGAGGAGGAGGAGCTAGCCAAAAGGCCAGAGGAGGCTCATTGCTCAACGTTGACATTACCGGCGGCGACGAGTGAAGATTACAACGACAACAGTTGGACAGAGCCTCTGTCCAGCACCTCCAGCGAAACACAAGATGGTGGAGCGCCGCAACCGACTGGCGAGGGGAAGCCCCTCCGTCTGCGCTGTTCTGAATCCGACAGCGACGAGTGGGAGGAGACCAGAGGCGGGACCTCCTCGACCGGACGCGGGGAAACACGAGCTGAAGCAGAGGACTCTGGAGCGAGTTCGCACGGCACCGAAGACGGCGGGAGTGAGTGGGAGGAGACCTGCAGGGAAGCACCGCCGGCTATACAATCGCTGAAATCACGCGGGAGACGCAAATTAAAAGGACAAAGGTTGTCTTTGAGCGACAGTGAATCCAGGGTGACGTTTACAGGGAAGACGACTTGTACGGTTTGTGGTAAACGATTTCGTCACAAGCACAATCTGATCAAACACAAAATGATTCACACAGGCGAACACATGGCCACGATGGACACGGGCAACAACAACCCCTTTGGTTGTACAGTTTGTGATAGAGTCTTTGGTCTAAGGAGGGCTCTGGATTTACATATGAAGTCTCATACAGAAATAAACCACTTTAGTTGCACATTTTGTGACAAAAGCTTTCGCCGCAAATTTGCTCTGGTTGGACATATGACCACTCATATGGCAAAAAAGGGAAAGAGATTGTAGTTGTGCCGTTTGTCACAAAGGCTTTGGTCAGAAGGTTGCTCTGGACAGATGGAGAGGCATTCAATACAGGGGGGGGAAACCTATTTGTGACGACGTTTTTGGTCAAAAGGGATATCTTTAGAAACACATGGGGATTCGTATAGGAGAAAATAAATAGTAACAAATGCTTTTATAAAAGACAGCGCCTGGATTGACACCTGGGGCTGTATTTTGCGTGTCTTAAGTACCAGGTCTTATTCCCTAACTTGAGTAAACTAAAGACCTGGAGGTGTGGTCAATGCCATTTGGCTATTCTGAGTGGCCAAAGAGCATTGACCACACCTCCAGGTCTTTAGTTTACTCAAGTTAGGGAATAAGACCTGGTACTTAAGACATGCAAAATACAGCCCCTAGTACTGTATGTTTTAAAGAACAAACATAAATCTTCGTGACAATGACAAGTCATTTATCTACAATTCTCAATTATTTACAAATCTAGTCCTTTGGTGGGAAGTACACCAAAGAAGAAAAGTCTGAGATGGACCCGAGGTCACAACGAGAGCTGGATAGTTGAAAGGACTTTAGGTTGAAGGCTCTTAAGTAACTAAAGTTTTGCACAATGAACATGCCACATTTGTCGCTATGTTCCATGTGAATGAAGTGGCTGAATGAGTTCCTCAGGGATTCCAAAGCCTTGCTCTGAGGCTTGTCCACTGTCTTCAGATCGGTTAGTAACCCTCCTGAGCATGACTCGGGCGACATATACCTTCCTCTAATAATACATGACTTGGTTACCTTTAGTAGTTGTTGTTTGGGTATTTGTCGCTGCACAATTTCTCCTCAGCATTTACCCTGACTATTAGGAGCAGTGGGCTCCAAATATATAAGACAGTGCCTGAGTATTAGTAGTAGTTGGGCGTTAAGTATCTTGCTATGGGACTCTTCGACACATATATTGGGCAGGCAAAGGGGTGAACCTTCTGATTTCCCAGGTGGTTGAATCTCTACCCATTCAGCTATGGCAGACTCCACCCGTTGTGTAGTAGAAGTAGAACACATTCACACGTGCCTTCAGTCTGATGCTGCTCTATTTCCCGTCCGGTGTATTTGTCTTGAACATAAGACCAGAGCTGGTCCGTAGGGCCCTGGGTGAGATCTTGGGCCCTTTTTATTGCCTTTGAACATGGCTATTTGTTGCCTTTTGTTTCCATGAACGTGGTCTATGTAGAGCCATAGAAGAGATCTTGAAAATGGGGCCTTTTTTTTTTTATTGCCTTTGAACATGATTTATTGTTGTCTTTAATGAGCATTAATCTGATGCAATGTTATTTCTTTGTTATGTTATTACATTGAAAGTTCAATTCAAAATTGTAAGTTTATGTATTGAATGTTGAAGTTGGACCTCTCCTGACACTGTTTCCTCAGAACAAAACAAAGTGTGATTTTCCACAAATGTCAATTTAACATTATTTGTTATTTTATTTTTTTTACACTTTTTATAAACTTGGGAGAAATAGTAATTTTTATTTTCTACCCCCATAAGTGTACAAGTGGAACGGGTCCATTTGGTTCCATTTGTACACTCTCAGAGTGACAGAACTGTTAGGGTCAACTTGAAACCCCCCGAAGGAACCCTGAGAGTCCCTGGACCCCCACTTTGAGAAGCACTGAATTAGAGAATGGTCTGTTCTTGCTGTCCCAGTTGATCGTCAATGCCAATCTGAATGTTTTGATGGGGTCAGCCTTTGCTCAAAAGAAAATAAATTGAATTGTTGGCCCTGTTGGGGGCCTTCTCGAAGAGAAGGGTGGAGTGTCCAGCCTCAGCTGGGACAATTGTTGAAAGTTGTAATATACATGTTTGGGCTAATTTACATAATGGTACAGTTTTGCAGTAATTTACATAGTAGTGTTTGAATTTTCAGGCTGGGAACCGTGACTTTAATCCACGGAGCTGATTTCAACATCCGACTGTGCTCTCCCCTTGTACTGTTAATGTGAACATACCTCATAAGAAACTGATCTCGTACCTCAGTGATACTCAACCTCAGGCCCGCGGGCCACATCAGGCCCGCGGGACCATTATGACTGGCCCACCAATGAAAATCTAAAAAAAAGAAAAAAAAATCTGGAAAATGAAATAAAAATAAATAAATCTGAATGAAGTTATCTTTAATTACATTATTAGAGTAATACTATTAGAGTTGTACTATTACTCGAACGAAAATAAAAGCTTGGGGGGGGGGAGATGCAATGCAAATGAAAGACATATACTGTGTATCCCTATTCCCTGACATAATTTTATAGCTAAATGGACAGAATTCTATTTTATTTGAATGATGAAACCCAGCTGCCATTAATAGTTGGAAATGGAAATGGAAATTGCGGAAATTGTATTTGCGGAAATTGCGGAAATGGTGCAAATGGAAATTGCGGAAATGCGGAAATGGAAATTGCGGAAATTGTGGAAATTGTGGAAATGGTAATTGCGGAAATGGTGGAAATGGAAATTGCGGAAATGGTGGAAATGGAAATTGCGGAAATGGTAATTGCGGAAATTGCGGAAATGGTGGAAATGGAAATTGCGGAAATTGTGGAAATTGCGGAAATGGAAATTGAGGAAATTGCGGAAATTGCGGAAATGGAAATTGCGGAAATGGTAATTGCGGAAATTGCTCTTCACTATTTTCAGGTAGATTGTTTTATTTTACTCAGTCAGCCATATCACTACTCATTTTTTGCAAATTGTGTTTATTGTATTTTATTTTACTCAGCCATAACAATTTATTTTCTGTTAACCAACTTGCTGGCTGGCAGGCAGGCAGACAGCTACTCATAGACAGGCAGACAGACAGACAGCTACTCATGGAGAATTGGACAGGCAGGCAGTCAGACAGCTACTCATAGACAGGCAGACAGACAGCTACTCATGGAGAATTGGACAGGCAGGCAGACAGCTACTCATGGACAATTGGACAGGCAGGAAGGCAGACAGCTACTCATAGACAGACAGACAGCTACTCATGGACAATTGGACAGGCAGGAAGGCAGACGGCTACTCATAGACAGACAGACAGCTACTCATAGACAATTGGGCAGGCAGGCAGACAGCTACTCATAGACAGGCAGACAGACAGCTACTCATGGACAATTAGGCAGGCAGGCAGTCAGCTACTCAGACAGGCAGACAGACAGCTACTCATGGACAATTAGGCAGGCAGGCAGACAGCTACTCAGACAGGCAGACAGACAGCTACTCATGGACAATTGGACAGGCAGGCAGACAGACAGCTACTCATAGACAGGCAGGCAGACCGCTACTCATAGACAGGCAGACAGTAAGACAGCTACTCATTGACAGACAGACAAATAACTACTCATGGACAGACAGACAGGCAGGCAGGCAAAGAGCTACTCATGTTATGTTATTATGTTATTATAACAGCTACTCATGTTATGTGCAATAATTTGTGCAGTTATGGAAACAGCTCTTTGTGTTTATGCAAGAAAATGTAACACATTTATTTATTTACATATTGTGTGCATGCACATTGTACTTTGATACATTTTGCGAAAATAAAGCAATTGAAAGAGAGAAGTTATCAAGTATCATTAATGTCGTAATTGTGGGCTCGCCACAGCGAGCACACACTAGTTATCCCCAGTTTATATTTATATATTTATTATTCCAATTTCCGCCCTTTTTTCGGTCTCCTACTACTTCCACATACTTTATGCTAGAATTTTAGTTCAAACTTCAAACTGTTCAGCTCTTTGCAGTTATGCTTGCTTGCATACAACTTTTTACATTTTTTTACATCCTTTATAATGAGAGTCGATGGAAGAAAGGTCCCATTTTTCACAGTTAACTTTTTTGAGCTGTTATTACTCAGTCATACTTTCACTTTGAAACTTCATTCAAACTTTATAATGTTCATCTATCTTTGAACTTTCATTGGTGAAAAAGTTGTTTTGAAAAAGTTTATACTTTTTAATATATTTAACTTTATTTATAGTTTTTTCCTCCCATTGACAATGTATGGGATTTATCTCTAAATCAACCTCACTTTTGCAGCCTCATTACTCTGGCATACTTTGATTTAAACTTTAGAACGCTCACACGACTCTGGACTTTTTCGTGGTTCAAACCGTATTCGAATACGTTAAACGGTTTTTCCGGAATCGCAATTCAATCGCAGGCCGTTTCGCGTAATTAGTGCCAAATTAGTGTGCGGGGCTTCTTTGACTAGAGTGTGGAAACTGAATTTCTTTCCTTAAAAATTTACCAAACAAATTGTCGTCCCGGCCAAAGTATTCATTTTACACGCATGTTCTTTGGTCATTTTGTAGCCACACATGTCCTCTTTCACACAATGTGACCACCAAAGCACAGAGACATACAGAATGTGAACTACGGCCTTTTAAGCGACACAAAAACAGTCAATCTGCTCATTGACCTCCATTGTATAATTCTTACGAGGAAATTATCGCGCTGACAATTCTTAACTCGCTCTTATAACCACATTTTCAATCGTACCAACACCACAATCGCACATGGTGTACCTCAATAGCTCAGGCCACTCACAGCGAAAAAAATATTTGCATTCGACTTTTACTTTTTGCGATAGAGCAATTTGTTCGGGCATAGTTTCCCCCATCCAGGACCATTGAAATATCCCAGTCATAGTACTGGCATAGAACTTGGAAGTCTTTTACTTCCACAGCTGAGACATATAAGGGCTTAATTACAGGGCTGACATTAAAGTTACAAGATCTCAATGAGTTGCTCTGCGATACCTTGTGAGCTTGTAGGTCTGCTATTTGTGCAATTAGGCTAGACACACGCAAATGCACGCACGCACGCACACACACACCCTGTCTTCTTATTGGCTGGCCTTTACACAGCTCTTGCAACGAGCATAACGAGGATAACTTTTTTTTCCAAAATTTCAAAAAACATGGGCTATAACCCATCGTTTTTGTCATTTCGTCATTTTTTTCAAATCCTCAAAAATGATGAAAAACGGCGCGCTATAGTATGCCGTACGATATGGGCTATAGCCCACGGTCCAAAATGATGAGAAACGAGGCTAACTTTTTTTTCCAAAATTTCAAAAAACATGGGCTATAACCCATCGTTTTTGTCATTTCGTCATTTTTTTCAAATCCTCAAAAATGATGAAAAACGGCGCGCTATAGTATGCCGTACGATATGGGCTATAGCCCACAGTCCAAAATGATGAGAAACAAGGCTAACTTTTTTTTTCAAAATTTCTAAAAACATGGGCTATAACCCATCGTTTTTGTCATTTCGTCATTTTTTTCAAATCCTCAAAAATGATGAAAAACGGCGCGCTATAGTATGCCGTACGATATGGGCTATAGCCCACGGTCCAAAATGATGAGAAACGAGGCTAACTTTTTTTTTCAAAATTTCAAAAAACATGGGCTATAACCCATCGTTTTAATTTTTATTTTTTTTTGTCAAATCATCAAAAATGATGAAAAACGGCACGCTATAGTATGCCGTACGATATGGGCTATAGCCCATGGTCCAAAATGATGAGAAACGAGGATAACTCTAATTGTCGTAGTGGTTAAGATGTTGGCTTTCCACGTGGGAGACCAGGGTTCGATTCCCGGCTGTTACACTATCATACAAAAGAAGACCTCAACAGCGCTAAGAAAGATCTGATTAATATGATGCTGTGTTATTTAAACTTTACTAACTGAAGGCTAACGAACAAAAGATCACTTCAAAATTACCAGGAGACTTTGCCTGAGAGTGTCTGACTGATGGTGCAGTGGTCTAATCATCAGGGTTTCAGTACAGACATTACATGTTCAAGGCCTGTTCCTCCTACAGCTCAATGCTGCAGTAATTTGAACTTTTCAAGGCTAGAATAAAAAATAGAAACTCAAAAGCACCCGGAGACATTGCTGAATGCCCAAAGGTGCCGTGGCGTAATGGTGTGGAGCGCTTGTCCCGATGCCTCTGCTACAGTCAGTTGGCCGGTTCAAGTCCCATGTCATGACATCAAGGTGCTGGAGGACAATCGGGAGTTCCTCCTACAGCTCAATGCTGCAGTAATTTGAACTTTTCAAGGCTAGAATAAAAAATAAAAACTCAAAAGCACCCGGAGACATCTGCTGAATGCCCAAAGGTGCCGTGGCGTAATGGTGTGGAGCGCTTGGCCCGTTGCCTCTGCTACAGTCAGTTGGCCGGTTCAAGTCCCATGTCATGACATCAAGGTGCTGGAGGACCATCGGGAGACGGTGCTCTCTCCCCCTGTTTCCTGAAAAGTAGCATTTGGGGGTTATGTTTGAAAGAACCCTGTCCACCTAAAGTTTTACAGATAAGAATTAGGTCAAACTTTTAAAAAGAAATAGCAATGCATTTTGGCCCATCATCTGACAGAATAGTCTGTGTATATGAATGAAAAACTGCAAATTGCGGAAATTGAAAATTGCGGAAATTGCGGAAATTGCAAATTTGGGAAATTGGAAATTGCGGAAATTGAGGAAATTGAAAATTGCGGAAATTGAAAATTGCAAATTGCGGAAATTGAAAATTGCGGAAATTGAAAATTGCGGAAATTGCGGAAATTGCAAATTTGGGAAATTGGAAATTGAGGAAATTGCAAATTGCGGAAATTGGAAATTGAGGAAATTGCTAATTTGGGAAATTGAGGTGGCCCAAAACTTGGTTGGAAAGTCCCTCTTTTATGTCTGGCTTCCAGGCCAGTTGGAAAATGGCACACTGAGAGGTGGTAAGAGTATGTTAAATTGGACATTTTCATGGTAAAAGATTAGCTGGACAGGGTTCTTTCAGACATAAGCCCCAACCGTTACATCTCAGGAAACAGGGGGAGAGAGCACCGTCTCCCGATGGTCCTCCAGCACCTTGATGTCATGACATGGGACTTGAACCGGCCAACTGACTGTAGCAGAGGCAACGGGCCAAGCGCTCCACACCATTACACCACAGCACCTTTGGGCATTCAGCAGATATCTCCGGGTGCTTTTGAGTTTTTATTTTTTATTCTAGCCTTGAAAAGTTCAAATTACTGCAGCATTGAGCTGTAGGAGGAACTCCCGATGGTCCTCCAGCACCTTGATGTCATGACATGGGACTTGAACCGGCCAACTGACTGTAGCAGAGGCAACGGGCCAAGCGCTCCACACCATTACACCACGGCACCTTTGGGCATTCAGCAGATGTCTCCGGGTGCTTTTGAGTTTTTATTTTTTATTCTAGCCTTGAAAAGTTCAAATTACTGCAGCATTGAGCTGTAGGAGGAACTCCCGATGGTCCTCCAGCACCTTGATGTCATGACATGGGACTTGAACCGGCCAACTGACTGTAGCAGAGGCATCGGGCCAAGCGCTCCACACCATTACGCCACGGCACCTTTGGGCATTCAGCAGATGTTTCCGGGTGCTTTTGAGTTTTTATTTTTTATTCTAGCCTTGAAAGGTTCAAATTACTGCAGCATTGAGCTGTAGGAGGAACAGGCCTTGAACATGGAATGTCTGTACTGAAACCCTGATGATTAGACCACTGCACCATCAGTCAGACACTCTCAGGCAAAGTCTCCTGGTAATTTTGAAGTGATCTTTTGTTCGTTAGCCTTCAGTTAGTAAAGTTTAAATAACACAGCATCATATTAATCAGATCTTTCTTAGCGCTGTTGAGGTCTTCTTTTGTATGATAGTGTAACAGCCGAGAATCGAACCCTGGTCTCCCACGTGGAAAGCCAACATCTTAACCACTACTACAATTTCATTTATCCTCATTTCTCATCATTTTGGACCATGGGCTATAGCCCATATCGTACGGCATACTATAGCACGCCGCTTTTCATCGTTTTTGAGGATTTGAAAATAATGAAAATATGAAAAAAACGATGGGTTATAGCCCATGTCTCATTTAACCAGCCTTTTAGAATTTAGATGGACAGTGAAAATGTTCTTCAGGAGACTAGAACCCTGACTAGAACGATATGGGCTATAGCCCATGGTCCAAAATGATGAGAAACGAGGATAAGTTTTTTTTTTCAAAATTTCAAAAAACATGGGCTATAACCCATCGTTTTTTTCATTTTTTCATTTTTTTCAAATCCTCAAAAATGATGAAAAACGGCGTGCTATAGTATGCCGTACGATATGGGCTATAGCCCATGGTCCAAAATGATGAGAAACGAGGATAACTTTTTTTTTCAAAATTTCAAAAAACATGGGCTATAACCCATCGTTTTTTTCATATTTTCATTATTTTCAAATCCTCAAAAATGATGAAAAACAGCGCGCTATAGTATGCCGTACGATATGGGCTATAGCCCACGGTCCAAAATAATGAGAAACGAGGCTAACTTTTTTTTTCAAAATTTCAAAAAACATGGGCTATAACCCATCGTTTTTGTCATTTCGTCATTTTTTTCAAATCCTCAAAAATGATGAAAAACGGCGCGCTATAGTATGCCGTACGATATGGGCTATAGCCCACGGTCCAAAATGATGAGAAACGAGGCTAACTTTTTTTTTCAAAATTTCAAAAAACATGGGCTATAACCCATCGTTTTTGTCATTTCGTAATTTTTTTCAAATCCTCAAAAATGATGAAAAACGGCGCGCTATAGTATGCCGTACGATATGGGCTATAGCCCACGGTCCAAAATGATGAGAAACGAGGCTAACTTTTTTTTTCAAAATTTCAAAAAACATGGGCTATAACCCATCGTTTTTGTCATTTCGTCATTTTTTTCAAATCCTCAAAAATGATGAAAAACGGCGCGCTATAGTATGCCGTACGATATGGGCTATAGCCCACGGTCCAAAATGATGAGAAACGAGGCTAACTTTTTTTTTCAAAATTTCAAAAAACATGGGCTATAACCCATCGTTTTTGTCATTTCGTCATTTTTTTCAAATCCTCAAAAATGATGAAAAACGGCGCGCTATAGTATGCCGTACGATATGGGCTATAGCCCACGGTCCAAAATGATGAGAACCGAGGCTAACTTTTTTTTTCAAAATTTCAAAAAACATGGGCTATAACCCATCGTTTTTGTCATTTCGTCATTTTTTTCAAATTCTCAAAAATGATGAAAAACGGCGCGCTATAGTATGCCGTACGATATGGGCTATAGCCCACGGTCCAAAATGATGAGAAACGAGGCTAACTCTTTTTTTTCAAAATTTCAAAAAACATGGGCTATAACCCATCGTTTTTGTCATTTCGTCATTTTTTTCAAATCCTCAAAAATGATGAAAAACGGCGCGCTATAGTATGCCGTACGATATGGGCTATAGCCCACGGTCCAAAATGATAAGAAACGAGGCTAACTTTTTTTTTCAAAATTTCAAAAAACATGGGCTATAACCCATCGTTTTTGTCATTACGTCATTTTTTTCAAATCCTCAAAAATGATGAAAAACGGCGCGCTATAGTATGCCGTACGATATGGGCTATAGCCCACGGTCCAAAATGATGAGAAACGAGGCTAACTTTTTTTTTCAAAATTTCAAAAAACATGGGCTATAACCCATCGTTTTTGTCATTTCGTCATTTTTTTCAAATCCTCAAAAATGATGAAAAACGGCGCGCTATAGTATGCCGTACGATATGGGCTATAGCCCACGGTCCAAAATGATGAGAAACGAGGCTAACTTTTTTTTTCAAAATTTCAAAAAACATGGGCTATAACCCATCGTTTTTGTCATTTCGTCATTTTTTTCAAATCCTCAAAAATGATGAAAAACGGCGCGCTATAGTATGCCGTACGATATGGGCTATAGCCCACGGTCCAAAATGATGAGAAACGAGGCTAACTTTTTTTTCCAAAATTTCAAAAAACATGGGCTATAACCCATCGTTTTTGTCATTTCGTCATTTTTTTCAAATTCTCAAAAATGATGAAAAACGGCGCGCTATAGTATGCCGTACGATATGGGCTATAGCCCACGGTCCAAAATGATGAGAAACGAGGCTAACTTTTTTTTTCAAAATTTCAAAAAACATGGGCTATAACCCATCGTTTTTGTCATTTCGTCATTTTTTTCAAATCCTCAAAAATGATGAAAAACGGCGCGCTATAGTATGCCGTACGATATGGGCTATAGCCCACGGTCCAAAATGATGAGAAACGAGGCTAACTTTTTATTTCAAAATTTCAAAAAACATGGGCTATAACCCATCGTTTTTGTCATTTCGTCATTTTTTTCAAATCCTCAAAAATGATGAAAAACGGCGCGCTATAGTATGCCGTACGATATGGGCTATAGCCCACGGTCCAAAATGATGAGAAACGAGGCTAACTTTTTTTTTCAAAATTTCAAAAAACATGGGCTATAACCCATCGTTTTTGTCATTTCGTCATTTTTTTCAAATCCTCAAAAATGATGAAAAACGGCGCGCTATAGTATGCCGTACGATATGGGCTATAGCCCACGGTCCAAAATGATGAGAAACGAGGCTAACTTTTTTTTTCAAAATTTCAAAAAACATGGGCTATAACCCATCGTTTTTGTCATTTCGTCATTTTTTTCAAATCCTCAAAAATGATGAAAAACGGCGCGCTATAGTATGCCGTACGATATGGGCTATAGCCCACGGTCCAAAATGATGAGAAACGAGGCTAACTTTTTTTTTCAAAATTTCAAAAAACATGGGCTATAACCCATCGTTTTTGTCATTTCGTCATTTTTTTCAAATCCTCAAAAATGATGATAAACGGCGCGCTATAGTATGCCGTACGATATGGGCTATAGCCCACGGTCCAAAATGATGAGAAACGAGGCTAACTTTTTTTTTCAAAATTTCAAAAAACATGGGCTATAACCCATCGTTTTTGTCATTTCGTCATTTTTTTCAAATCCTCAAAAATGATGAAAAACGGCGCGCTATAGTATGCCGTACGATATGGGCTATAGCCCACGGTCCAAAATGATGAGAAACGAGGCTAACTTTTTATTTCAAAATTTCAAAAAACATGGGCTATAACCCATCGTTTTTGTCATTTCGTCATTTTTTTCAAATCCTCAAAAATGATGAAAAACGGCGCGCTATAGTATGCCGTACGATATGGGCTATAGCCCACGGTCCAAAATGATGAGAAACGAGGCTAACTTTTTTTTTCAAAATTTCAAAAAACATGGGCTATAACCCATCGTTTTTGTCATTTCGTCATTTTTTTCAAATCCTCAAAAATGATGAAAAACGGCGCGCTATAGTATGCCGTACGATATGGGCTATAGCCCACGGTCCAAAATGATGAGAAACGAGGCTAACTTTTTTTTTCAAAATTTCAAAAAACATGGGCTATAACCCATCGTTTTTGTCATTTCGTCATTTTTTTCAAATCCTCAAAAATGATGAAAAACGGCGCGCTATAGTATGCCGTACGATATGGGCTATAGCCCACGGTCCAAAATGATGAGAAACGAGGCTAACTTTTTTTTTCAAAATTTCAAAAAACATGGGCTATAACCCATCGTTTTTGTCATTTCGTCATTTTTTTCAAATCCTCAAAAATGATGATAAACGGCGCGCTATAGTATGCCGTACGATATGGGCTATAGCCCACGGTCCAAAATGATGAGAAACGAGGCTAACTTTTTTTTTCAAAATTTCAAAAAACATGGGCTATAACCCATCGTTTTTGTCATTTCGTCATTTTTTTCAAATCCTCAAAAATGATGAAAAACGGCGCGCTATAGTATGCCGTACGATATGGGCTATAGCCCACGGTCCAAAATGATGAGAAACGAGGCTAACTTTTTTTTTCAAAATTTCAAAAAACATGGGCTATAACCCATCGTTTTTGTCATTTCGTCATTTTTTTCAAATCCTCAAAAATGATGAAAAACGGCGCGCTATAGTATGCCGTACGATATGGGCTATAGCCCACGGTCCAAAATGATGAGAAACGAGGCTAACTTTTTTTTCCAAAATTTCAAAAAACATGGGCTATAACCCATCGTTTTTGTCATTTCGTCATTTTTTTCAAATTCTCAAAAATGATGAAAAACGGCGCGCTATAGTATGCCGTACGATATGGGCTATAGCCCACGGTCCAAAATGATGAGAAACGAGGCTAACTTTTTTTTTCAAAATTTCAAAAAACATGGGCTATAACCCATCGTTTTTGTCATTTCGTCATTTTTTTCAAATCCCCAAAAATGATGAAAAACGGCGAGCTATAGTATGCCGTACGATATGGGCTATAGCCCACGGTCCAAAATGATGAGAAACGAGGCTAACTTTTTATTTCAAAATTTCAAAAAACATGGGCTATAACCCATCGTTTTTGTCATTTCGTCATTTTTTTCAAATCCTCAAAAATGATGAAAAACGGCGCGCTATAGTATGCCGTACGATATGGGCTATAGCCCACGGTCCAAAATGATGAGAAACGAGGCTAACTTTTTTTTTCAAAATTTCAAAAAACATGGGCTATAACCCATCGTTTTTGTCATTTCGTCATTTTTTTCAAATCCTCAAAAATGATGAAAAACGGCGCGCTATAGTATGCCGTACGATATGGGCTATAGCCCACGGTCCAAAATGATGAGAAACGAGGCTAACTTTTTTTTTCAAAATTTCAAAAAACATGGGCTATAACCCATCGTTTTTGTCATTTCGTCATTTTTTTCAAATCCTCAAAAATGATGAAAAACGGCGCGCTATAGTATGCCGTACGATATGGGCTATAGCCCACGGTCCAAAATGATGAGAAACGAGGCTAACTTTTTTTTTCAAAATTTCAAAAAACATGGGCTATAACCCATCGTTTTTGTCATTTCGTCATTTTTTTCAAATCCTCAAAAATGATGATAAACGGCGCGCTATAGTATGCCGTACGATATGGGCTATAGCCCACGGTCCAAAATGATGAGAAACGAGGCTAACTTTTTTTTTCAAAATTTCAAAAAACATGGGCTATAACCCATCGTTTTTGTCATTTCGTCATTTTTTTCAAATCCTCAAAAATGATGAAAAACGGCGCGCTATAGTATGCCGTACGATATGGGCTATAGCCCACGGTCCAAAATGATGAGAAACGAGGCTAACTTTTTTTTTCAAAATTTCAAAAAACATGGGCTATAACCCATCGTTTTTGTCATTACGTCATTTTTTTCAAATCCTCAAAAATGATGAAAAACGGCGCGCTATAGTATGCCGTACGATATGGGCTATAGCCCACGGTCCAAAATGATGAGAAACGAGGCTAACTTTTTTTTTCAAAATTTCAAAAAACATGGGCTATAACCCATCGTTTTTGTCATTTCGTCATTTTTTTCAAATCCTCAAAAATGATGAAAAACGGCGCGCTATAGTATGCCATACGATATGGGCTATAGCCCACGGTCCAAAATGATGAGAAACGAGGCTAACTTTTTTTTTCAAAATTTCAAAAAACATGGGCTATAACCCATCGTTTTTGTCATTTCGTCATTTTTTTCAAATCCTCAAAAATGATGAAAAACGGCGCGCTATAGTATGCCGTACGATATGGGCTATACGGTCCAAAATGATGAGAAACGAGGCTAACTTTTTTTTTCAAAATTTCAAAAAACATGGGCTATAACCCATCGTTTTTGTCATTACGTCATTTTTTTCAAATCCTCAAAAATGATGAAAAACGGCGCGCTATAGTATGCCGTACGATATGGGCTATAGCCCACGGTCCAAAATGATGAGAAACGAGGCTAACTTTTTTTTTCAAAATTTCAAAAAACATGGGCTATAACCCATCGTTTTTGTCATTACGTCATTTTTTTCAAATCCTCAAAAATGATGAAAAACGGCGCGCTATAGTATGCCGTACGATATGGGCTATAGCCCACGGTCCAAAATGATGAGAAACGAGGCTAACTTTTTTTTTCAAATTTTCAAAAAACATGGGCTATAACCCATCGTTTTTGTCATTTTGTCATTTTTTTCAAATCCTCAAAAATGATGAAAAACGGCGCGCTATAGTATGCCGTACGATATGGGCTATAGCCCACGGTCCAAAATGATGAGAAACGAGGCTAACTTTTTTTTTCAAAATTTCAAAAAACATGGGCTATAACCCATCGTTTTTGTCATTTCGTCATTTTTTTCAAATCCTCAAAAATGATGAAAAACGGCGCGCTATAGTATGCCGTACGATATGGGCTATAGCCCACGGTCCAAAATGATGAGAAACGAGGCTAACTTTTTTTTTCAAAATTTCAAAAAACATGGGCTATAACCCATCGTTTTTGTCATTTCGTCATTTTTTTCAAATCCTCAAAAATGATGAAAAACGGCGCGCTATAGTATGCCGTACGATATGGGCTATAGCCCACGGTCCAAAATGATGAGAAACGAGGCTAACTTTTTTTTTCAAAATTTCAAAAAACATGGGCTATAACCCATCGTTTTTGTCATTTCGTCATTTTTTTCAAATCCTCAAAAATGATGAAAAACGGCGCGCTATAGTATGCCGTACGATATGGGCTATAGCCCACGGTCCAAAATGATGAGAAACGAGGCTAACTTTTTTTTTCAAAATTTCAAAAAACATGGGCTATAACCCATCGTTTTTGTCATTTCGTCATTTTTTTCAAATCCTCAAAAATGATGATAAACGGCGCGCTATAGTATGCCGTACGATATGGGCTATAGCCCACGGTCCAAAATGATGAGAAACGAGGCTAACTTTTTTTTTCAAAATTTCAAAAAACATGGGCTATAACCCATCGTTTTTGTCATTTCGTCATTTTTTTCAAATCCTCAAAAATGATGAAAAACGGCGCGCTATAGTATGCCGTACGATATGGGCTATAGCCCACGGTCCAAAATGATGAGAAACGAGGCTAACTTTTTTTTTCAAAATTTCAAAAAACATGGGCTATAACCCATCGTTTTTGTCATTACGTCATTTTTTTCAAATCCTCAAAAATGATGAAAAACGGCGCGCTATAGTATGCCGTACGATATGGGCTATAGCCCACGGTCCAAAATGATGAGAAACGAGGCTAACTTTTTTTTTCAAAATTTCAAAAAACATGGGCTATAACCCATCGTTTTTGTCATTTCGTCATTTTTTTCAAATCCTCAAAAATGATGAAAAACGGCGCGCTATAGTATGCCATACGATATGGGCTATAGCCCACGGTCCAAAATGATGAGAAACGAGGCTAACTTTTTTTTTCAAAATTTCAAAAAACATGGGCTATAACCCATCGTTTTTGTCATTTCGTCATTTTTTTCAAATCCTCAAAAATGATGAAAAACGGCGCGCTATAGTATGCCGTACGATATGGGCTATACGGTCCAAAATGATGAGAAACGAGGCTAACTTTTTTTTTCAAAATTTCAAAAAACATGGGCTATAACCCATCGTTTTTGTCATTACGTCATTTTTTTCAAATCCTCAAAAATGATGAAAAACGGCGCGCTATAGTATGCCGTACGATATGGGCTATAGCCCACGGTCCAAAATGATGGGAAACGAGGCTAACTTTTTTTTTTAAAATTTCAAAAAACATGGGCTATAACCCATCGTTTTTGTCATTACGTCATTTTTTTCAAATCCTCAAAAATGATGAAAAACGGCGCGCTATAGTATGCCGTACGATATGGGCTATAGCCCACGGTCCAAAATGATGAGAAACGAGGCTAACTTTTTTTTTCAAATTTTCAAAAAACATGGGCTATAACCCATCGTTTTTGTCATTTTGTCATTTTTTTCAAATCCTCAAAAATGATGAAAAACGGCGCGCTATAGTATGCCGTACGATATGGGCTATAGCCCACGGTCCAAAATGATGAGAAACGAGGCTAACTTTTTTTTTCAAAATTTCAAAAAACATGGGCTATAACCCATCGTTTTTGTCATTTCGTCATTTTTTTCAAATCCTCAAAAATGATGAAAAACGGCGCGCTATAGTATGCCGTACGATATGGGCTATAGCCCACGGTCCAAAATGATGAGAAACGAGGCTAACTTTTTTTTTCAAAATTTCAAAAAACATGGGCTATAACCCATCGTTTTTGTCATTTCGTAATTTTTTTCAAATCCTCAAAAATGATGAAAAACGGCGCGCTATAGTATGCCGTACGATATGGGCTATAGACCACGGTCCAAAATGATGAGAAACAAGGCTAACTTTTTTTTTCAAAATTTCAAAAAACATGGGCTATAACCCATCGTTTTTGTAATTTCGTCATTTTTTTCAAATCCTCAAAAATGATGAAAAACGGCGCGCTATAGTATGCCGTACGATATGGGCTATAGCCCACGGTCCAAAATGATGAGAAACAAGGCTAACTTTTTTTTTCAAAATTTCAAAAAACATGGGCTATAACCCATCGTTTTTGTCATTTCGTCATTTTTTTCAAATCCTCAAAAATGATGAAAAACGGCGCGCTATAGTATGCCGTACGATATGGGCTATAGCCCACGGTCCAAAATGATGAGAAACGAGGCTAACTTTTTTTTTCAAAATTTCAAAAAACATGGGCTATAACCCATCGTTTTTGTCATTACGTCATTTTTTTCAAATCCTCAAAAATGATGAAAAACGGCGCGCTATAGTATGCCGTACGATATGGGCTATAGCCCACGGTCCAAAATGATGAGAAACGAGGCTAACTTTTTTTTTCAAAATTTCAAAAAACATGGGCTATAACCCATCGTTTTTGTCATTACGTCATTTTTTTCAAATCCTCAAAAATGATGAAAAACGGCGCGCTATAGTATGCCGTACGATATGGGCTATAGCCCACGGTCCAAAATGATGAGAAACGAGGCTAACTTTTTTTTTCAAAATTTCAAAAAACATGGGCTATAACCCATCGTTTTTGTCATTTCGTAATTTTTTTCAAATCCTCAAAAATGATGAAAAACGGCGCGCTATAGTATGCCGTACGATATGGGCTATAGACCACGGTCCAAAATGATGAGAAACAAGGCTAACTTTTTTTTTCAAAATTTCAAAAAACATGGGCTATAACCCATCGTTTTTGTAATTTCGTCATTTTTTTCAAATCCTCAAAAATGATGAAAAACGGCGCGCTATAGTATGCCGTACGATATGGGCTATAGCCCACGGTCCAAAATGATGAGAAACAAGGCTAACTTTTTTTTTCAAAATTTCAAAAAACATGGGCTATAACCCATCGTTTTTGTCATTTCGTCATTTTTTTCAAATCCTCAAAAATGATGAAAAACGGCGCGCTATAGTATGCCGTACGATATGGGCTATAGCCCACGGTCCAAAATGATGAGAAACGAGGCTAACTTTTTTTTTCAAAATTTCAAAAAACATGGGCTATAACCCATCGTTTTTGTCATTACGTCATTTTTTTCAAATCCTCAAAAATGATGAAAAACGGCGCGCTATAGTATGCCGTACGATATGGGCTATAGCCCACGGTCCAAAATGATGAGAAACGAGGCTAACTTTTTTTTTCAAAATTTCAAAAAACATGGGCTATAACCCATCGTTTTTGTCATTACGTCATTTTTTTCAAATCCTCAAAAACGATGAAAAACGGCGCGCTATAGTATGCCGTACGATATGGGCTATAGCCCACGGTCCAAAATGATGAGAAACGAGGCTAACTTTTTTTTTCAAATTTTCAAAAAACATGGGCTATAACCCATCGTTTTTGTCATTTTGTCATTTTTTTCAAATCCTCAAAAATGATGAAAAACGGCGCGCTATAGTATGCCGTACGATATGGGCTATAGCCCACGGTCCAAAATGATGAGAAACGAGGCTAACTTTTTTTTTCAAAATTTCAAAAAACATGGGCTATAACCCATCGTTTTTGTCATTTCGTCATTTTTTTCAAATCCTCAAAAATGATGAAAAACGGCGCGCTATAGTATGCCGTACGATATGGGCTATAGCCCACGGTCCAAAATGATGAGAAACGAGGCTAACTTTTTTTTTCAAAATTTCAAAAAACATGGGCTATAACCCATCGTTTTTGTCATTTCGTAATTTTTTTCAAATCCTCAAAAATGATGAAAAACGGCGCGCTATAGTATGCCGTACGATATGGGCTATAGCCCACGGTCCAAAATGATGAGAAACAAGGCTAACGTTTTTTTTCAAAATTTCAAAAAACATGGGCTATAACCCATCGTTTTTGTAATTTCGTCATTTTTTTCAAATCCTCAAAAATGATGAAAAACGGCGCGCTATAGTATGCCGTACGATATGGGCTATAGCCCACGGTCCAAAATGATGAGAAACAAGGCTAACTTTTTTTTTCAAAATTTCAAAAAACATGGGCTATAACCCATCGTTTTTGTCATTTCGTCATTTTTTTCAAATCCTCAAAAATGATGAAAAACGGCGCGCTATAGTATGCCGTACGATATGGGCTATAGCCCACGGTCCAAAATGATGAGAAACGAGGCTAACTTTTTTTTTCAAAATTTCAAAAAACATGGGCTATAACCCATCGTTTTTGTCATTTCGTCATTTTTTTCAAATCCTCAAAAATGATGAAAAACGACGCGCTATAGTATGCCGTACGATATGGGCTATAGCCCACGGTCCAAAATGATGAGAAACAAGGCTAACTTTTTTTTTCAAAATTTCAAAAAACATGGGCTATAACCCATCGTTTTTGTCATTTCGTCATTTTTTTCAAATCCTCAAAAATGATGAAAAACGGCGCGCTATAGTATGCCGTACGATATGGGCTATAGCCCACGGTCCAAAATGATGAGAAACGAGGCTAACTTTTTTTTTCAAAATTTCAAAAAACATGGGCTATAACCCATCGTTTTTGTCATTACGTCATTTTTTTCAAATCCTCAAAAATGATGAAAAACGGAGCGCTATAGTATGCCGTACGATATGGGCTATAGCCCACGGTCCAAAATGATGAGAAACGAGGCTAACTTTTTTTTTCAAAATTTCAAAAAACATGGGCTATAACCCATCGTTTTTGTCATTTCGTCATTTTTTTCAAATCCTCAAAAATGATGAAAAACGGCGCGCTATAGTATGCCGTACGATATGGGCTATAGCCCACGGTCCAAAATGATGAGAAACGAGGCTAACTTTTTTTTTCAAAATTTCAAAAAACATGGGCTATAACCCATCGTTTTTGTCATTTCGTCATTTTTTTCAAATCCTCAAAAATGATGAAAAACGGCACGCTATAGTATGCCGTACGATATGGGCTATAGCCCACGGTCCAAAATGATGAGAAACGAGGCTAACTTTTTTTTTCAAAATTTCAAAAAACATGGGCTATAACCCATCGTTTTTGTCATTTCGTCATTTTTTTCAAATCCTCAAAAATGATGAAAAACGGCGCGCTATAGTATGCCGTACGATATGGGCTATAGCCCACGGTCCAAAATGATGAGAAACGAGGCTAACTTTTTTTTTTCAAAAAACATGGGCTATAACCCATCGTTTTTGTCATTTCGTCATTTTTTTCAAATCCTCAAAAATGATGAAAAACGGCGCGCTATAGTATGCCGTACGATATGGGCTATAGC
Source organism: Protomyctophum bolini (assembly GCF_963924005.1). Classification (NCBI taxonomy): domain Eukaryota; kingdom Metazoa; phylum Chordata; class Actinopteri; order Myctophiformes; family Myctophidae; genus Protomyctophum; species Protomyctophum bolini. Next base: position 6,601,231 of record NC_137880.1, on the reverse strand, counting down.
CCACGGTCCAAAATGATGAGAAACAAGGCTAACTTTGTTTTTCAAAATTTCAAAAAACATGGGCTATAACCCATCGTTTTTGTCATTTCGTCATTTTTTTCAAATCCTCAAAAATGATGAAAAACGGCACGCTATAGTATGCCGTACGATATGGGCTATAGCCCACGGTCCAAAATGATGAGAAACGAGGCTAACTTTTTTTTTCAAAATTTCAAAAAACATGGGATATAACCCATCGTTTTTGTCATTACGTCATTTTTTTCAAATCCTCAAAAATGATGAAAAACGGCGCGCTATAGTATGCCGTACGATATGGGCTATAGCCCACGGTCCAAAATGATGAGAAACGAGGCTAACTTTTTTTTTCAAAATTTCAAAAAACATGGGCTATAACCCATCGTTTTTGTCATTTCGTCATTTTTTTCAAATCCTCAAAAATGATGAAAAACGGCGCGCTATAGTATGCCGTACGATATGGGCTATAGCCCACGGTCCAAAATGATGAGAAACGAGGCTAACTTTTTTTTTCAAAATTTCAAAAAACATGGGCTATAACCCATCGTTTTTGTCATTTCGTCATTTTTTTCAAATCCTCAAAAATGATGAAAAACGGCGCGCTATAGTATGCCGTACGATATGGGCTATAGCCCACGGTCCAAAATGATGAGAAACGATGCTAACTTTTTTTTTCAAAATTTCAAAAAACATGGGCTATAACCCATCGTTTTTGTCATTTCGTCATTTTTTTCAAATCCTCAAAAATGATGAAAAACGGCGCGCTATAGTATGCCGTACGATATGGGCTATAGCCCACGGTCCAAAATGATGAGAAACGAGGCTAACTTTTTTTTTCAAAATTTCAAAAAACATGGGCTATAACCCATCGTTTTTGTCATTTCGTCATTTTTTTCAAATCCTCAAAAATGATGAAAAACGGCGCGCTATAGTATGCCGTACGATATGGGCTATAGCCCACGGTCCAAAATGATGAGAAACGAGGCTAACTTTTTTTTTCAAAATTTCAAAAAACATGGGCTATAACCCATCGTTTTTGTCATTTCGTCATTTTTTTCAAATCCTCAAAAATGATGAAAAACGGCGCGCTATAGTATGCCGTACGATATGGGCTATAGCCCACGGTCCAAAATGATGAGAAACGAGGCTAACTTTTTTTTTCAAAATTTCAAAAAACATGGGCTATAACCCATCGTTTTTGTCATTTCGTCATTTTTTTCAAATCCTCAAAAATGATGAAAAACGGCGCGCTATAGTATGCCGTACGATATGGGCTATAGCCCACGGTCCAAAATGATGAGAAACGATGCTAACTTTTTTTTTCAAAATTTCAAAAAACATGGGCTATAACCCATCGTTTTTGTCATTTCGTCATTTTTTTCAAATCCTCAAAAATGATGAAAAACGGCGCGCTATAGTATGCCGTACGATATGGGCTATAGCCCACGGTCCAAAATGATGAGAAACGAGGCTAACTTTTTTTTTCAAAATCTCAAAAAACATGGGCTATAACCCATCGTTTTTTAATTTTTTTTTTTTTTGTCAAATCATCAAAAATGATGAAAAACGGCACGCTATAGTATGCCGTACGATATGGGCTATAGCCCATGGTCCAAAATGATGAGAAACGAGGATAACTCTAATTGTCGTAGTGGTTAAGATGTTGGCTTTCCACGTGGGAGACCAGGGTTCGATTCCCGGCTGTTACACTATCATACAAAAGAAGACCTCAACAGCGCTAAGAAAGATCTGATTAATATGATGCTGTGTTATTTAAACTTTACTAACTGAAGGCTAACGAACAAAAGATCACTTCAAAATTACCAGGAGACTTTGCCTGAGAGTGTCTGACTGATGGTGCAGTGGTCTAATCATCAGGGTTTCTGTACAGACATTCCATGTTCAAGGCCTGTTCCTCCTACAGCTCAATGCTGCAGTAATTTGAACCTTTCAAGGCTAGAATAAAAAATAAAAACTCAAAAGCACCCGGAGACATCTGCTGAATGCCCAAAGGTGCCGTGGCGTAATGGTGTGGAGCGCTTGGCCCGATGCCTCTGCTACAGTCAGTTGGCCGGTTCAAGTCCCATGTCATGACATCAAGGTGCTGGAGGACCATCGGGAGTTCCTGCTACAGCTCAATGCTGCAGTAATTTTAACTTTTCAAGGCTAGAATAAAAAATAAAAACTCAAAAGCACCCGGAGACATCTGCTGAATGCCCAAAGGTGCCGTGGCGTAATGGTGTGGAGCGCTTGGCCCGATGCCTCTGCTACAGTCAGTTGGCCGGTTCAAGTCCCATGTCATGACATCAAGGTGCTGGAGGACCATCGGGAGTTCCTCCTACAGCTCAATGCTGCAGTAATTTGAACTTTTCAAGGCTAGAATAAAAAATAAAAACTCAAAAGCACCCGGAGACATCTGCTGAATGCCCAAAGGTGCCGTGGTGTAATGGTGTGGAGCGCTTGGCCCGTTGCCTCTGCTACAGTCAGTTTGCCGGTTCAAGTCCCATGTCATGACATCAAGGTGCTGGAGGACCATCGGGAGTTCCTCCTACAGCTCAATGCTGCAGTAATTTGAACTTTTCAAGGCTAGAATAAATAAAAAAAACTCAAAAGCACCCGGAGACATCTGCTGAATGCCCAAAGGTGCCGTGGTGTAATGGTGTGGAGCGCTTGGCCCGTTGCCTCTGCTACAGTCAGTTGGCCGGTTCAAGTCCCATGTCATGACATCAAGGTGCTGGAGGACCATCGGGAGACGGTGCTCTCTCCCCCTGTTTCCTGAGATGTAACGGTTGGGGCTTATGTCTGAAAGAACCCTGTCCAGCTAATCTTTTACCATGAAAATGTCCAATTTAACATACTCTTACCACCTCTCAGTGTGCCATTTTCCAACTGGCCTGGAAGCCAGACATAAAAGAGGGACTTTCCAACCAAGTTTTGGGCCACCTCAATTTCCCAAATTAGCAATTTCCGCAATTTGCAATTTCCAATTTCCGCAATTTGCAATTTCCTCAATTTCCGCAATTTCCAATTTCCCAAATTTGCAATTTCCGCAATTTCCTCAATTTTCAATTTCCGCAATTTGCAATTTTCAATTTCCGCAATTTGCAATTTCCTCAATTTCCGCAATTTCCAATTTCCCAAATTTGAAATTTCCGCAATTTCCGCAATTTTCAATTTCCGCAATTTGCAGTTTTTCATTCATATAGTCACAGACTATTCTGTCAGATGATGGGCCAAAATGCATTGCTATTTCTTTTTAAAAGTTTGACCTAATTCTTATTTGTAAAAATGTAGGTGGACAGGGTTCTTTCAAACATAACCCCCAAATGCTACTTTTCAGGAAACAGGGGGAGAGAGCACCGTCTCCCGATGGTCCTCCAGCACCTTGATGTCATGACATGGGACTTGAACCGGCCAACTGACTGTAGCAGAGGCATCGGGACAAGCGCTCCACACCATTACGCCACGGCACCTATGGGCATTCAGCAGATGTCTCCGGGTGCTTTTGAGTTTCTATTTTTTATTCTAGCCTTGAAAAGTTCAAATTACTGCAGCATTGAGCTGTAGGAGGAACATGCCTTGAACATGGAATGTCTGTACTCAAACCCTGATGATTAGACCACTGCACCATCAGTCAGACACTCTCAGGCAAAGTCTCCTGGTAATTTTGAAGTGATCTTTTGTTAGTTAGCCTTCAGTTAGTAAAGTTTAAATAACACAGCATCATATTAATCAGATCTTTCTTAGCGCTGTTGAGGTCTTCTTTTGTATGAACAGCCGGGAATCGAACCCTGGTCTCCCACGTGGAAAGCCAACATCTTAACCACTACGACAATTAGAGTTATCCTCTTTCCCATCATTTTGGACCATGGGCTATAGCCCATATCGTACGGCATACTATAGCGTGCCGTTTTTCATCATTTTTGATGATTTGACAAAATAAATTAAATTTAAAAAACGATGGGTTATAGCCCATGTTTTTTGAAATTTTGAAAAAAAAAGTTAGCCTCGTTTCTCATCATTTTGGACCGTGGGCTATAGCCCATATCGTACGGCATACTATAGCGCGCCGTTTTTCATCATTTTTGAGGATTTGAAAAAAATGACGAAATGACAAAAACGATGGGTTATAGCCCATGTTTTTTGAAATTTTGAAAAAAAAAGTTAGCCTCGTTTCTCATCATTTTGGACCGTGAGCTATAGCCCATATCGTACGGCATACTATAGCGCGCCGTTTTTCATCATTTTTGAGGATTTGAAAAAAATGACGAAATGACAAAAACGATGGGTTATAGCCCATGTTTTTTGAAATTTTGAAAAAAAAAGTTAGCCTCGTTTCTCATCATTTTGGACCGTGGGCTATAGCCCATATCGTACGGCATACTATAGCGCGCCGTTTTTCATCATTTTTGAGGATTTGAAAAAAATGACGAAATGACAAAAACGATGGGTTATAGCCCATGTTTTTTGAAATTTTGGAAAAAAAAGTTAGCCTCGTTTCTCATCATTTTGGACCGTGGGCTATAGCCCATATCGTACGGCATACTATAGCGCGACGTTTTTCATCATTTTTGAGGATTTGAAAAAAATGACGAAATGACAAAAACGATGGGTTATAGCCCATGTTTTTTTAAATTTTGAAAAAAAAAGTTAGCCTCGTTTCTCATCATTTTGGACCGTGGGCTATAGCCCATATCGTACGGCATACTATAGCGCGCCGTTTTTCATCATTTTTGAGGATTTGAAAAAAATGACGAAATGACAAAAACGATGGGTTATAGCCCATGTTTTTTGAAATTTTGAAAAAAAAAGTTAGCCTCGTTTCTCATCATTTTGGACCGTGGGCAATAAGCCCATATCGTACGGCATACTATAGCGCGCCGTTTTTCATCATTTTTGAGGATTTGAAAAAAATGACGAAATGACAAAAACGATGGGTTATAGCCCATGTTTTTTGAAATTTTGAAAAAAAAAGTTAGCCTCGTTTCTCATCATTTTGGACCGTGGGCAATAAGCCCATATCGTACGGCATACTATAGCGCGCCGTTTTTCATCATTTTTGAGGATTTGAAAAAAAATGACGAAATGACAAAAACGATGGGTTATAGCCCATGTTTTTTGAAATTTTGAAAAAAAAAGTTAGCCTCGTTTCTCATCATTTTGGACCGTGGGCTATAGCCCATATCGTACGGCATACTATAGCGCACCGTTTTTCATCATTTTTGAGGATTTGAAAAAAATGACGAAATGACAAAAACGATGGGTTATAGCCCATGTTTTTTGAAATTTTGAAAAAAAAAGTTTGCCTCGTTTCTCATCATTTTGGACCATGGGCTATAGCCCATATCGTACGGCATACTATAGCGAGCCGTTTTTCATCATTTTTGAGGATTTGAAAATAATGAAAATATGAAAAAAACGATGGGTTATAGCCCATGTTTTTTGAAATTTTGAAAAAAAAGGTTATCCTCGTTTCTCATCATTTTGGACCATGGGCTATAGCCCATATCGTACGGCATACTATAGCACGCCGTTTTTCATCATTTTTGAGGATTTGAAAAAAATGAAAAAATGAAAAAAACGATGGGTTATAGCCCATGTTTTTTGAAATTTTGAAAAAAAAACTTATCCTCGTTTCTCATCATTTTGGACCATGGGCTATAGCCCATATCGTTCTAGTCAGGGTTCTAGTCTCCTGAAGAACATTTTCACTGTCCATCTAAATTCTAAAAGGCTGGTTAAATGAGACATGGGCTATAACCCATCGTTTTTTTCATATTTTCATTATTTTCAAATCCTCAAAAACGATGAAAAGCGGCGTGCTATAGTATGCCGTACGATATGGGCTATAGCCCATGGTCCAAAATGATGAGAAATGAGGATAACTGAAATTGTAGTAGTGGTTAAGATGTTGGCTTTCCACGTGGGAGACCAGGGTTCGATTCCCGGCTGTTACACTATCATACAAAAGAAGACCTCAACAGCGCTAAGAAAGATCTGATTAATATGATGCTGTGTTATTTAAACTTTACTAACTGAAGGCTAACGAACAAAAGATCACTTCAAAATTACCAGGAGACTTTGCCTGAGAGTGTCTGACTGATGGTGCAGTGGTCTAATCATCAGGGTTTCAGTACAGACATTCCATGTTCAAGGCCTGTTCCTCCTACAGCTCAATGCTGCAGTAATTTGAACTTTTCAAGGCTAGAATAAAAAATAAAAACTCAAAAGCACCCGGAGACATCTGCTGAATGCCCAAAGGTGCCGTGGCGTAATGGTGTGGAGCGCTTGGCCCGATGCCTCTGCTACAGTCAGTTGGCCGGTTCAAGTCCCATGTCATGACATCAAGGTGCTGGAGGACCATCGGGAGTTCCTCCTACACCTCAATGCTGCAGTAATTTGAACTTTTCAAGGCTAGAATAAAAAATAAAAACTGAAAAGCACCCGGAGACATCTGCTGAATGCCCAAAGGTGCATTGGCGTAATGGTGTGGAGCGCTTGGCCCGTTGCCTCTGCTACAGTCAGTTAGCCGGTTCAAGTCCCATGTCATGACATCAAGGTGCTGGAGGACCATCGGGAGTTCGTCCTACAGCTCAATGCTGCAGTAATTTGAACTTTTCAAAGCTAGAATATGTGCTAGTTGATGTTAGTGTGGAATGCAAAGTGTCAGTAAAGAATGGGGTGGGATTGGCCCCTTTATTTTTTTGTTTGAACCTGAGCGGGCTTTGAACCCACCATCTCCCGATCATGTGGCAGCGTTCTAACACACTGAGCCACTGGCTCCAGACAATTCACACTTATTTTTTGTTTCTTTTGTTCTTCTGTAAACTCATAAAGTTTTTCACTCCGTGAGATCAGCCAAAGAGTCGAAGGGTTTTCTGTACCTCATTTGAACTGCCTAAATCCAGGATTGAAACAGGGACCGACCTTTAAATCTTCAGCAGGTTCGAACTTGATGCAGTTGAGAATGTCTGACTTAACCCACCTTTCAGAATATAGAGGTTCTTTAGGAGGTTAAAAAACAATGCACACTTTAGACATAAAAGCCCTAAAGGAACAAGTGTATTTTGTGGAGGTGCTCTAGGTGATCGAGTTCTAGCGTGGCTACCAATGCGACTGTGTACCAAGGTACATGGCCAAAGCAGGTTCAAGGCCAGCCTGGGGGACCGAAGCTGTACCCAAGCACTGAAGCCAATACTCATCGATGTACTCTGTTACCCTGGGTCTACTGGGATGCAGTACAGTGGGGCCGGGGGGGGTATTTCCCCCCCGGTGTTTCCACACAGTAAAATGTGGGTGTTATGGCAAAATAAACTAGAACTGCACCCTATCGAGTGCCTACTTGCTTGTTGCACACAAGTAGGCCTACTAGTACGGACATTTATACAATATTTAGCTCACTCTTACATCAAGGATGTTTGTATGTGTATTACAAAGAGCAGTTATTCTTTTTTCATTTTGCATCTTTGCAAGGTTGTACCTTTGTAGGCCTACTGTCTCTAATGTATAAGCAAAGTTGTAGCAGCGGTTAAGACACAGGCTTCGCAAACAGAAGGTTCTAGGTTCAAGCCCAGCACTGTTATCTTAGTCTTACCCAATATTTCACTCCTAATGAAGAGTGTGATTTGTTGTTTCAGTTTTTATATTGACTCATTTTTGAACCTACAACATTCTCTTTATACATCCTTGTCTTTATGTTTATGCCACAAAGGCATGTGAGATGCATGGTGCAGAGTTCTGTCTCCATGCGACGATGGGTTATAGCCCATGTTTTTTTTATTTTTTTTAGTTATCCTCGTTTCTCATCATTTTGGACCATGGGCTATAGCCCATATCGTACGGCATACTATAGCGCGCCGTAGAAATGAGGATAACTCAAATTGTCGTAGTGGTTAAGATGTTGGCTTTCCATGTGGGAGACCAGGGTTCGATTCCCGGCTGTTACACTATCATACAAAAGAAGACCTCAACAGCGCTAAGAAAGATCTGATTAATATGATGCTGTGTTATTTAAACTTTACTAACTGAAGGCTAACGAACAAAATATCACTTCAAAATTACCAGGAGACTTTGCCTGAGAGTGTCTGACTGATGGTGCAGTGGTCTAATCATCAGGGTTTCAGTACAGACATTCCATGTTCAAGGCCTGTTCCTCCTACAGCTCAATGCTGCAGTAATTTGAACTTTTCAAGGCTAGAATAAAAAATTAAAACTCAAAAGCACCCGGAGACATCTGCTGAATGCCCAATGGTGCCGTGGTGTAATGGTGTGGAGCGCTTGGCCTGTTGCCTCTGCTACAGTCAGTTGGCCGGTTCAAGTCCCATGTCATGACATCAAGGTGCTGGAGGACCATCGGGAGTTCCTCCTACAGCTCAATGCTGCAGTAATTTGAACTTTTCAAGGCTAGAATAAAAAATAAAAACTCAAAAGCACCCGGAGACATCTGCTGAATGCCCAAAGGTGCCGTGGCGTAATGGTGTGGAGCGCTTGGCCCGTTGCCTCTGCTACAGTCAGTTGGCCGGTTCAAGTCCCATGTCATGACATCAAGGTGCTGGAGGACCATCGGGAGTTCCTCCTACAGCGCAATGCTGCAGTAATTTGAACTTTTCAAGGCTAGAATAAAAAATAAAAACTCAAAAGCACCCGGAGACATCTGCTGAATGCCCAAAGGTGCTGTGGCGTAATGGTGTGGAGCGCTTGGCCCGTTGCCTCTGCTACAGTCAGTTGGCCGGTTCAAGTCCCATGTCATGACATCAAGGTGCTGGAGGACCATCGGGAGACGGTGCTCTCTCCCCCTGTTTCCTGAGATGTAACGGTTGGGGCTTATGTCTGAAAGAACCCTGTCCAGCTAAACTTTTACCATGAAAATGTCCAATTTAACATACTCTTACCACCTCTCAGTGTGCCATTTTCCAACTGGCCTGGAAGCCAGACATAAAAGAGGGACTTTCCAACCAAGTTTTGGGCCACCTCAATTTCCCAAATTTGCAATTTCCGCAATTTGCAATTTCCGCAATTTCCGCAATTTCCGCAATTTCCAATTTCCCAAATTTGCAATTTCCGCAATTTGCAATTTCCGCAATTTGCAATTTGCAATTTCCGCAATTTTCAATTTCCTCAATTTCCAATTTCCCAAATTTTAAATTTCCGCAATTTCCGCAATATGCAATTTCCGCAATTTGCAGTTTTTCATTGTCAAATTCATATAGTCACAGACTATTCTGTCAGATGATGGGCCAAAATGCATTGCTATTTATTTTTAAAAGTTTGACCTAATTCTTATCTGTAAAACTTTAGGTGGACAGGGTTCTTTCAAACATAACCCCCAAATGCTACTTTTCAGGAAACAGGGGGAGAGAGCACCGTCTCCCGATGGTCCTCCAGCACCTTGATGTCATGACATGGGACTTGAACCGGCCAACGGGCCAAGCGCTCCACACCATTACGCCACGGCACCTTTGGGCATTCAGCAGATGTCTCCGGGTGCTTTTGAGTTTTTATTTTTTATTCTAGCCTTGAAAAGTTCAAATTACTGCAGCATTGAGCTGTAGGAGGAACTCCCGATGGTCCTCCAGCACCTTGATGTCATGACATGGGACTTGAACTGGCCAACTGACTGTAGCAGAGGCAACGTGCCAAGCGCTCCACACCATTACGCCACGGCACCTTTCTTAGCGCTGTTGAGGTCTTCTTTTGTATGATAGTGTAACAGCCGGCAACTTAACTTAAACCCCCAATGCATTCTCTATGGCAATAGCACAAACTTTGGTATGCTACTAGTCCTACATACTTAAACCTACCAACCCCATTCTAGCCTACTTAGGTTCATCTTACGGTGGACATGTTTGCCTGAAAAGGAATCTTTGAAAGGTGTCATAGTTTTAGAAATATAGTGCTTTCAAATTTGAGACATTTAACATGGGGCTCAATGGCAGCTTTATAGGCACTCAAAAATCACATTCACCTAGAAACTCCATTCACACTTTTTATTATTCGGCTTACTGTGGAGACACATGCTGGAAGTTTTTACTTTGAAATGTTTTGTAGTTTCTGAGTTATTTATGTGCTAGTTGATGTTAGTGTGGAATGCAAAGTGTCAGTAAAGAATGGGGTGGGATTGGCCCCTTTATTTTTTTGTTTGAACCTGAGCGGGCTTTGAACCCACCATCTCCCGATCATGTGGCAGCGTTCTAATACACTGAGCCATTGGCTCCAGACAATTCACACTTATTTTTTGTTTCTTTTGTTCTTCTGTAAACTCATAAAGTTTTTCACTGTGAGATCAGCCAAAGAGTCGAAGGGTTTTCTGTACCTCATTTGAACTGCCTAAATCCAGGATTGAAACAGGGACCGACCTTTAAATCTTCAGCAGGTTCGAACTTGATGCAGTTGAGAATGTCTGACTTAACCCACCTTTCAGAATATAGAGGTTCTTTAGGTTAAAAAACAATGCACACTTTAGACATAAAAGCCCTAAAGGAACAAGTGTATTTTGTGGAGGTGCTCTAGGTGATCGAGTTCTAGCGTGGCTACCTATGCGACTGTGTACCGAGGTACATAGCCAAAGCAGGTTCAAGGCCAGCCTGGGGGACCAAGCTGTAACCAAACACTGAAGCCAATACTCATCGATGTACTCTGTTACCCTGGGTCTACTGGGATGCAGTACAGTGGGGCCGGGGGGGGTATTTCCCCCCCGGTGTTTCCACACAGTAAAATGTGGGTGTTATGGCAAAATAAACTAGAACTGCACCCTATCGAGTGCCTACTTGCTTGTTGCACACAAGTAGGCCTACTAGTACGGACATTTATACAATATTTAGCTCACTCTTACATCAAGGATGTTTTTCCAAGTTTGTATGTGTATTACAAAGAGCAGTTATTCTTTTTTCATTTTGCATCTTTGCAAGGTTGTACCTTTGTAGGCCTACCTGTCTCTAATGTATAAGCAAAGTTGTAGTAGCGGTTAAGACACAGGCTTCGCAAACAGAAGGTTCTAGGTTCAAGCCCAGCAAGAGGCTTTTTACAACTGTTATCTTAGTCTTACCCAATATTTCACTCTTAATGAAGAGTGTGATTTGTTGTTTCAGTTTTTATATTGACTCATTTTTGAACCTACAACATTCGGTTTATACATCCTTGTCTTTATGTTTATGCCACAAAGGCATGTGAGATGCATGGTGCAGAGTTCTGTCTCCATGCGAAGATGGGTTATAGCCCATGTTTTTTGAATTTTTTTAGTTATCCTCGTTTCTCATCATTTTGGACCATGGGCTATAGCCCATATTGTACGGCATACTATAGCACGCCGCTTTTCATCATTTTGGAGGATTTGAAAAAAATGAAAAAATGAAAAAAACTATGGGTTATAGCCCATGTTTTTTTTAATTTTGAAAAAAATAGTTAGCCTCGATTCTCATCATTTTGGACCATGGGCTATAGCCCATATCGTACGGCATACTATAGCACGCCGTTTTTCATCATTTTAGAGGATTTGAAAAAAATGAAAATATAAAAAAACGATGGGTTATAGCCCATGTTTTTTGAAATTTTGAAAAAAAAAGTTATCCTCGTTTCTCATCATTTTGGACCATGGGCTATAGCCCATATCGTACGGCATACTATAGCGCGCCGTTTTTCATCATTTTTGATGATTTGACAAAAATGAAAAAATGAAAAAAAACGATGGGTTATAGCCCATGTTTTTTGAAATTTTGAAATAAAAACTTAACTTAAACCCCCAATGCATTCTCTATGCCATGGCAATAGCACAAACTTTGGCATGCTACTAGTCCTACATACTTAAACCTACCAACCCCATTCTAGGAGGAACTCCCGATGGTCCTCCAGCACCTTGATGTCATGACATGGGACTTGAACCGGCCAACTGACTGTAGCAGAGGCAACGTGCCAAGCGCTCCACACCATTACGCCACGGCACCTTTCTTAGCGCTGTTGAGGTCTTCTTTTGTATGATAGTGTAACAGCCGGCAACTTAACTTAAACCCCCAATGCATTCTCTATGGCAATAGCACAAACTTTGGTATGCTACTAGTCCTACATACTTAAACCTACCAACCCCATTCTAGCCTACTTAGGTTCATCTTACGGTGGACATGTTTGCCTGAAAAGGAATCTTTGAAAGGTGTCATAGTTTTAGAAATATAGTGCTTTCAAATTTGAGACATTTAACATGGGTCTCAATGGCAGCTTTATAGGCACTCAAAAATCACATTCACCTAGAAACTCCATTCACACTTTTTATTATTCGGCTTACTGTGGAGACACATGCTGGAAGTTTTTACTTTGAAATGTTTTGTAGTTTCTGAGTTATTTATGTGCTAGTTGATGTTAGTGTGGAATGCAAAGTGTCAGTAAAGAATGGGGTGGGATTGGCCCCTTTATTTTTTTGTTTGAACCTGAGCGGGCTTTGAACCCACCATCTCCCGATCATGTGGCAGCGTTCTAATACACTGAGCCATTGGCTCCAGACAATTCACACTTATTTTTTGTTTCTTTTGTTCTTCTGTAAACTCATAAAGTTTTTCACTCTGTGAGATCAGCCAAAGAGTCGAAGGGTTTTCTGTACCTCATTTGAACTGCCTAAATCCAGGATTGAAACAGGGACCGACCTTTAAATCTTCAGCAGGTTCGAACTTGATGCAGTTGAGAATGTCTGACTTAACCCACCTTTCAGAATATAGAGGTTCTTTAGGTTAAAAAACAATGCACACTTTAGACATAAAAGCCCTAAAGGAACAAGTGTATTTTGTGGAGGTGCTCTAGGTGATCGAGTTCTAGCGTGGCTACCTATGCGACTGTGTACCGAGGTACATAGCCAAAGCAGGTTCAAGGCCAGCCTGGGGGACCAAGCTGTAACCAAACACTGAAGCCAATACTCATCGATGTACTCTGTTACCCTGGGTCTACTGGGATGCAGTACAGTGGGGCCGGGGGGGGTATTTCCCCCCCGGTGTTTCCACACAGTAAAATGTGGGTGTTATGGCAAAATAAACTAGAACTGCACCCTATCGAGTGCCTACTTGCTTGTTGCACACAAGTAGGCCTACTAGTACGGACATTTATACAATATTTAGCTCACTCTTACATCAAGGATGTTTTTCCAAGTTTGTATGTGTATTACAAAGAGCAGTTATTCTTTTTTCATTTTGCATCTTTGCAAGGTTGTACCTTTGTAGGCCTACCTGTCTCTAATGTATAAGCAAAGTTGTAGTAGCGGTTAAGACACAGGCTTCGCAAACAGAAGGTTCTAGGTTCAAGCCCAGCAAGAGGCTTTTTACAACTGTTATCTTAGTCTTACCCAATATTTCACTCTTAATGAAGAGTGTGATTTGTTGTTTCAGTTTTTATATTGACTCATTTTTGAACCTACAACATTCGGTTTATACATCCTTGTCTTTATGTTTATGCCACAAAGGCATGTGAGATGCATGGTGCAGAGTTCTGTCTCCATGCGAAGATGGGTTATAGCCCATGTTTTTTGAATTTTTTTAGTTATCCTCGTTTCTCATCATTTTGGACCATGGGCTATAGCCCATATTGTACGGCATACTATAGCACGCCGCTTTTCATCATTTTGGAGGATTTGAAAAAAATGAAAAAATGAAAAAAACTATGGGTTATAGCCCATGTTTTTTTTAATTTTGAAAAAAATAGTTAGCCTCGATTCTCATCATTTTGGACCATGGGCTATAGCCCATATCGTACGGCATACTATAGCACGCCGTTTTTCATCATTTTAGAGGATTTGAAAAAAATGAAAATATAAAAAAACGATGGGTTATAGCCCATGTTTTTTGAAATTTTGAAAAAAAAAGTTATCCTCGTTTCTCATCATTTTGGACCATGGGCTATAGCCCATATCGTACGGCATACTATAGCGCGCCGTTTTTCATCATTTTTGATGATTTGACAAAAATGAAAAAATGAAAAAAACGATGGGTTATAGCCCATGTTTTTTGAAATTTTGAAATAAAAACTTAACTTAAACCCCCAATGCATTCTCTATGCCATGGCAATAGCACAAACTTTGGCATGCTACTAGTCCTACATACTTAAACCTACCAACCCCATTCTAGCCTACTTAGGTTCATCTTACGGTGGACATGTTTGCCTGAAAAGGAATCTTTGAAAGGTGTCATAGTTTTAGAAATATAGTGCTTTCAAATTTGAGACATTTAACATGGGGCTCAATGGCAGCTTTATCGGCACTCAAAAATCACATTCACCTAGAAACTCCATTCACACTTTTTATTATTCGGCTTACTGTGGAGACACATGCTGGAAGTTTTTACTTTGAAATGTTTTGTAGTTTCTGAGTTATTGTGGGCTCGCCACAGCGAGCACACACTAGTTATCCCCAATTTATATTTATTTATTCCAATTTCCGCCCTTTTTTTCGGTCACCTACTACTTCCACATACTTTATGCTAGAATTTTTGTTCAAACTTCAAACTGTTCAGCTCTTTGCAGTTATGCTTGCTTGCATACAACTTTTTACAAAGTTTTATACTTTTTATACTTTTTAACTTTTTAACTTTTTTTAACATCCTTTATAATGAGAGTCGATGGAAGAAAGGTCCCATTTTTCACAGTTAACTTTTTTGAGCTCTTATTACTCCGTCATACTTTCACTTTGAAACTTCATTCAAACTTTATAATGTTCATCTATCTTTGAACTTTCATTGGTGAAAAAGTTGTTTTGAAAAAGTTTATACTTTTTAAAATATTTAACTTTATTTATAGTTTTTTCCTCCCATTGACAATGTATGGGATTTATCTCTAAATCAACCTCACTTTTGCAGCCTCATTACTCTGGCATACTTTGTCGTGATTTAAACTTTAGAACGCTCACACGACTCTGGACTTTTTCGTGGTTCAAACCGTATTCGAATACGTTAAACGTTTTTTCCGAAATCGCAGTTCAATCGCAGGCCGTTTCGCGTAATTAGTGCCATCTTAGAGTGCGGTGCTTCTTTGACTAGAGTGTGGAAACTGAAATTCTTTCCTTGAAAATGTACCAAACAAATTGTCGTCCCGGCCAAAGTATTCATTTTACACGCATGTTCTTTGGTCATTTTGTAGCCACACATGTCCTCTTTCACACAATGTGACCACCAAAGCACAGAGACATACAGAATGTGAACTACAGCCTTTTAAGTGACACAAAAACAGTAAATCTGCTCATTGACCTCCATTGTATAATTCTTACGAGGATATTATCGCGCAGACAATTCTTAACTCGCTCTTATAACCACATTTTCAATCGTACCAACACCACAATCGCACATGGTGTACGTCAATATCTCAGGCCACTCACAGCGAAAACAAATATATTTGCATTCGACTTTTACTTTTTGCGATAGAGCAATTTGTTCGGGCATAGTTTTCCCCCATTCAGAACCATTGTAATCTCCCAGTCATAGTACTGGGATAGAACTTGGAAGTATTTTACTTCCACACCTGAGACATATAAGGGCTTAATTACAGGGCTGACATTAAAGTTACAAGATCTCAATGAGTTGCTCTGCGATACCTTGTGAGCTTGTAGGTCTGCTATTTGTGCAATTGGCTGATTGAAAATGAAAAAAACATAAAAAAAGAAAAAAACTTTAACTTTTTTTTCTTACTTATTAAGAAAAAACTTTAACTTTTTTTTTTTTTACTTATTAAGAAAAAACTAACTTTTTTTTTTACTTAAAAAGAAAAACTTTTAAAAACACTTCTACAACTTCCACATACTTTATTCCGCTTTATGCAGTTATTTATGCTTATTCTTTTTACACATTTTTATACATTCTTTTTTTTACTTTTCCTTCAGCTTTAATACATTTTCTACTGTACATTATATACATTGCGTCTTTTGGCGAGCCCACGCAGTTTCTGTAGGGAACTGCTTTCTAGTTTTATCTACTGGCCCCTGGCCCCTTGCCATTTTTGTAATGTGGCCCACAGGTAAATCTATTTGAGTATCCCTGCTATAACCCATCGTTTTTTTTTGTTTTTTCAAATCCTCAAAAATGATGGGTTATAGCCCATCGTTTTTTGAATTTTTGGAGAAAAATCCTCCGCAACACTCCGCAATTTGGAGAAAGATCCTCCGCAATCCTCCGCAACACTCCGCAATTTGGAGAAAGATCCTCCGCAATCCTCCGCAACACTCCGCAATTTGGAGAAAAATCCTCCGCAATCCTCCGCAACACTCCGCAATTTGCTAATATTTCTCATCCTCCGCAACACTCCGCAATTTATTTTCTCCAAAAATTCATAAAACGATGGGCTATTACCTGTGGCCCACAGGTAAATCTATTTGAGTATCCCTGCTATAACCCATCGTTTTTTTTCCAAATCCTCAAAAATGATGGGTTATAGCCCATCGTTTTTTGAATTTTTGGAGAAAAATCCTCCGCAACACTCCGGAATTTGGAGAAAAATCCCCCGCAATCCTCCGCAACACTCCGCAATTTGGAGAAAGATCCTCCACAATCCTCCGCAACACTCCGCAATTTGCTAATGTTTCTCATCCTCCGCAAGACTCAACACAAAACAACACATTGAGCAGGGCACTGCAGGGAGTTGAACCCCGTTCCGGTAAACCAGAAGTACGACACCAGTGCCTTAGATTTTGTGTGTGAATGCAGAACATGTGAGCTTTATCCTCTAATTCATGGGCCTGGATTTTTTTTATAAAAAAAAAAAAAAAACGATGGCCACTGAGGCACACAATCATGGGGAATTTATGTGCTGCTTTAAAGTTGTCCTTCTGAAAGTCAGTGTGCAAATCAAAGCGTTAAAGAGACACATGACTTATGTGGGATTTGAACCCTGGACCTGTGGATCACAAGCACAGCCACTCATTACACTGAGCTAACTACAACACAGCTTTTCTGTGCTAGTTGATGTTTGTGTGGAATGCAAAGTGTCACAGTAAAGATTTGAGTATGTCAGGGTTTGAACCTGCACACTTCTACTAGGTATACTACGGATATCATTTGACTCATCTGTTTGTCCACTGAGGCACACAATCACAGGGAATTTCTGTTCTGCTTTAAAGTTGTCCTTCTGAAAGTCAGTGTGCAAAGCAAAGCGTCACAGAGACACATGAATAATGTGGGATTTGAACCCTGGACCTGTGGATCACAAGCACAGCCACTAACAACACTGAGCTAACTACAACACAGCTTTTCTGTGCTAGTTGATGTTAGTGTGGAATGCAAAGTGTCACAGTAAAGACTTGGGTGGGATTGGACCCCTTTCTTTTGTTTGAACTTGAGTGAGGTTAACCCACCATCTTCCGATCATGTGGCAGCGTTCTAACACACTGAGCCACTGGCTCCAGACAATTCACACTGCTTTTTTGTTTGTTTTGTTCTTCTGTAAATCTGTCTTGAAAGTAAAGTTTTGAGAGGGGCTTGAACTCACCATCTCCCGATTTTTTCATTTTTTTCAAATCCTCAAAAATGATGAAAAACGGCGTGCTATAGTATGCCGTATGATATGGGCTATAGTCCATGGTCCAAAATGATGAGAAACGAGGCTAACTTATTTTTTCAAAATTTCAAAAAACATGGGCTAAAACCCATCGTTTTTTTTTTTTTTTTAATTTTTTTCAAATCCTCAAAAATGATGAAAAACGGCGTGATATAGTATGCCGTACGATATGGGCTATAGCCCATATCTTCGCGGTGTATAGCGGTGTATGAGAATGGGTGTTGCGGAGGATAAGAGATTCCTCTCATCCTCCGCAACACCTCCTAAAGAGTCTTCTGTACATAATTTGAACTGCCTATATCCAGGATTGAACCAGGGACCGACCTTTAAATCTTCAGCCTAACGCTCTACAAACTGAGCTATTTCAGCTTGTAAGTGCCACATCCAGAATGTATTTTTCAATTGATTGTTATTTCCTAAACAAAAAAAATGAAATGTTATTCACCCAGGGAGATCAGCCTAAGAGTCATAGGGTTTTCTGTACCTCATTTCAACTCCTGAAAGCCGGGATTGAACCAGGGACCTTCAGATCTTCAGTCTAATGCTCTACCAACTGCGCTATTTCGGCTTGTAAGTGTCACATTTAGTTCTTAAATAAATAAACTCATACAGTTTTCCCCCAGTGAGATCAGCCTAGGAGTCATACGGTTTTCTGTACCTCATTTGACCTGCTGAAATCCGGGTTCCATTTGTACACTGTCAAAGTCACTAACTAATACTATCAACATCCATCAATTCTATATACCCTCTACAACAGTGGTTCCCAAACCCTTTCTTGTCAAGGATCCCCGAATTTACACTTTATTAGCCCGTGGAACCTAACCCTAACCCCAACCCTAACCCGGCTAAAATCCATGGTCAAAAATGATGAAGTGATTTTGTCTTTTTTACAAATCCCTGGTGTCGGAGTGATTTTCGTCATTTCTTTCAAATCCTCAAAAATGATGAAAAATGGCATGCTACAGTACCCTAACCCTAACCCTTGATCGTAGGAGATAGTAATGTAGGACTCTACACATCAAGTGCTATCCAGTCATAAAGTTTGAACACTTGAAAAAACTACTACAGAAAACTGGAAACACTGCATCCTATCTGTAAGAATGAACAATCGACAGCAGGGGACAACAGAAACAGGACGGAAGACAATGAGGGCGGACACAAGTGTGGCCTACATGGGTCACATATAATTCGCCCAGCTGGTACCCACTTAAGGCCCAATCAGATCCCAGTTCAAACCGATATAGGCAAACACAGGTGGTGCACACATGGTTCTGTAATAAAATGGCCCATTTGGATACCACCTAAGACCCACTTAGAAACCCGCATAAGCCCATATGGGCTAACACGGGTGGGCCCTTTGTGAAAACTGGGTGCACGGCCCACTCGGAACCCATGCCCATAGCCCATGTCAAAACCCAAGTGGGGCCCAGATGGACATGTTAGCTGGGTATATTTCTAAAACTATGACACATTTCAAAGATTCCTTTTCAGGCAAACATGTCCACCCTAAGATGAACCTAAGTAGGCTAGAATGGGGTTGGTAGGTTTAAGTATGTAGGACTAGTAGCATGCTAAAGTTTGCGCTATTGCCATAGAGAATGCATTGGGCGTGCTATGCCGTACGATATGGGCTATTAGACGAGTGTCTAAAAATGGGATAAAAAACGTCTAAAAATAGACGTCTAAAAAACGTCTAAAAATAGACGTGTGTTCAATTTGAAGATCCCTGCTTGAAAGCCCAGAATGAGTGGGAACACAACATGTATCTCGTATCATTGTGCACAGATGTCAGGCGGCACGGCTGATAAAGTGTTGCATGCGGCCATGGAGTCAAGTTGTATCAGCATGTGCTCACTGCTTACAGTATGCAGATGCGAGGGATTCAACACGTGAATTTACTGGTTCAAGCAGATACATGTCTCTCTTATATAATCTTGTAATCATAACACGCACACCGCCGCACGCACGCACGCACGCACGCACGCACGCACCCACACACACACACACACACACACACACACACACACACACACACACACACACACACACACAGACCGGCAGAAGAGCCCATGCAGGGCATGCACACTCCTACTATACATCAGTGGTTCTCAACCTGTGGGTCGGGACCACAGTCCACACATGATTTTGGGGCGGTTAAAGAGACAATTAAAGTACATTTAAGACCTTTTTAATACCTAAAACCAGGGAGAAAAGAAAGGAAATGAAAAAGACCTTATACTGCATCAACGATAATCAACAAAATCTATTGTAAAAAAAAAAGGCAAACATTGACCAAACTGTCAAATAAAATAAGTAAGAGGCAACTATTTGAACAATAATGCGATCTACAAGTCCACAACGCCTCGCAACACTATAGCCAATTGTAATAATATTACATGTGTTAACAAACAACATCCTATATTATAGGATGTTGTTTGTTAACACATTATGTTTTCTATAAAAATGTTGGATTAATGTGTTAGAAAAATTCTACAAGCCACGCTGTGGGCTTGTAGATCTGCTATTTTCTGTTAAGCTCCCCACAAAATGGGGGGGGGGGGGAGTGCCTTTTACACAAAGGATTGGCAGCCGCACTGTAGCTCCAAGGACCCACTGTTGAAGACTCACATGTTATACATATGAGTTCCCCCTCGGGAATGTGGCGCCCTACACACAAGTGTGGTGTGCATGTGCATAGTGGCAACCCTCAAGTTCACATAATATTATCAAACTGTACTCTGACCTTTGTGAATACTTTGATCATGTTTTAGTCTAAACACCATGGTCATAGTGACAGCCAGGGGCCACACAAGGCCAACACGCGGGTACACATTTTGTCCAGAATCATGATGTGATCAGTCAGTGCATGATTTAAAAATATTCCATTCTGGTTAGCTAAGGTTGGCTATACAAAACTTTGTGGCAGGGTCCAGTTTAGCAAAGAAATGGCACACATCATGAATGCAACGTCCTATCTCTGCCCCAAATTTGTATCACACAAAGGGCTTTTAAACGACAATTTAATTACTTTAAAAACTAAATTGGCCAAATTGTCAAATATTACATAGGAGCAAACATTGTGAAAATAGCCGATCTACAAGCTTGAATAATGTATATTGGCTATGATTATTTATTTGTGGAACCGAGTGAAACTTTAAGTAATGCCTAAAATTCCAAGTGCCTGTCAGGATGGGAGCGGGGGAGGGGGGTCCCCAGTTCAAACAAAAATATTGTGGGGGGGTCGCGGCCTGAAAGGTTTTGGAACCCTTACCATACAGCAGGATTTCCACTGTAAATATAAGCAAAAGAATATGGGCCATCATCAAATAGTATCATTATGTGAAAAGCTACATGCATGGTATAACCTTAATATAGGGAGCTAAATAGAAATACAGTAAAATATTGAGTGCTTTAACTCTGACACTGTAATGGAATCAGATATATTGGATGCACGACACGTTGTCTATTCTGCCTATTGTCTGATAACTAAAACATTTTGTCTATAATGAAAATTAACTCATTGACAATTTCCGTGATGTACATACATAGATAGATAGATTTCTTTATTTTTGTGTCATGCACCAAAGGCGCCCAGCCCACATGGACTTACAGGACACACCATATCATTACATTCAATATTGCATTGTGTACAATAAACAGATATGTTTTGTTGATATTCCCTTTTCTTTTTTTTTACACAAACAAAACATTCTGCCTTATTTCCCACGCCCTGCATAAAAAGTCTGCCAAAGCAAAAGTACCTTTCCTAAAACAAAATTCCAGTTTTTCATAGTCCTCCAACCAGAAAAAGTCAGCACAGATGGTTGTCATTTTACAAAATAATACATGTCTTAATTCTTCATATAATGGGCAGTAAAACAAAAGATGAATTTCATTTTCAATTTCTTTTAAATCACACACTAGACAGACTCTAGTATGCAGTATGTACTTGTACATACATGGCTAATATTTTGAGCTTTTCCAACGTCAGTAAAATTGGTCTAGCATTGTCTTCCAATACAACTCTATCGCTGGCTTAATGACTGAGGGGTCTTACGAACAGGAAGACCTTTTGACCACAGGATTTGGATATTGGGTGACGTTACGTCAGTTTACTTAATGCGATCATCCATAGCAGTTATTTTATTTTACTTGCCACTAGTAGAGCTGTGTTCTTAATTAACTTTTAATCTGCTTAATCAATGACCTCTTCCATACAGGAAAGGATTCCAAATAAGCCTGGTGGTCCTGGGGACCACCAGGAACCCCCTTCTTCCTTTCCTTGTATTGTATTTTTGTTCTTTAAAAACTCCATAATTTAGCTGGGGACCACCAGGAACCCCCTCAAGGACCACTGGTGGCGCCCGGAACGGACCACTGGTTGAGAACCACTGGTCTAAGATTATCAGAACTACATGTTTACTGTAGCCAGTTGGAGGACGCAGAGGCAGCAGACTTTCTCACAAACACTGATAGCAGTTAAGGCACAACATTAATATCCATGACCTTGTGCTGAGCTTTGTGAGCTTCAGCATAAGCGGAACGATCCTGCCTTCTCATGTACATTCTCATCGTCATCGGCCACAAGAGCAAGTGTGAGATTTTAGGATGAAGGCTGCTGTCGCTCTACTTCTCTACCTGGTGCTGACGTTGTGTCTGTCTATAGCGGCTAGAGGCTATCAGGATAGAAGGCCAGGTAACATTACATTACCTTTAATAGATGTTTCTACTGAAAAGCAAATTGATGGCTATCCAATCATTTAAAATGTCTGTTTGATGTGTGACCTGTTTATATTCATTATATATCATCTCTGTCGGGTGGAAACCTTGTTATGTCCTCACTATTTAAATGGACTACGTAGAGATATTATTTAAATGACTATAAATTGTTTAATGTTTGTAATGTAATCATTTGTATGTATTCCTCTGGTCCTAATTGTATGGAAACGGTGTTAAGGGTGTTCATTTGTAGGTTAATTGTCTCCACCAGGCCGAAGGCATGGGGAGAGACTATGTTTTGCACTCAGTCCGTCCGTGTGTGTGTGTGTGTGTCCGTCTGTGAACAGCTAATCTCCGGCACCGTTAACCCGTTTCGATGCCACATTTTGCACACCCACACTCCCTGGATAGCAACGCTGAACCTCTGCCCCAAAATTTCCAGAACGGCCTGTTATAGCGCCACCAGGAGGCCACTTTGTGCAAAACAAGTTTTTGGACGGTACACCTACAGATTTTGTCCAAACATCACGCAAATTGGTACCCAGTCCCAGTCTCTCTAGAGCCATTCAACGAAATGAGTCTTTCAGATTTCTCAGACTCCATCCTGATTAGCTAAGATTGGCTTCCAAAGTGTGTGCTCAGTTTCAAACAAAATTCTGCAAATCATGAACACATCGTGTGATTTCCGTGAAATTGTGCACGCACATTCCCACTAGGCCGAGGAAGAAATGCCACATGAACATTTTCAACTTGGCCTCATGGTGGCGCTATAACTGGCCGAAAAGTGTGTTTACCTCTAACTGCACGGATCTGTGTATAACTTTGTATGCCAACTCCCTAGAGGCCAAGGAAAAACCTTTGCCTGGAATCTTCTCTTTATAGCGCCACCAGGAGGCCGACATATGTAAAACACATTTTCTA